>NW_016814481.1:551444-559418 GCF_001698545.2 Rhinopithecus bieti | reverse complement strand
AAAAAATATATATATATATATATATATTTTAAACACAAGATCTGACTCTGAGCTTGCACAACGCATCTCACCTTAATCCCTGTCTTGGCGGATCCTGTCTTTATTGAAAATTGTGATGTTTTGTTCATCATAGATTTTTTCCCATTAATTTGGATATTTCACAAATACTGAATTAGAAGATTATCTTGATGACTGAGTTTTTGCGCCCAAGATGCTCACCCTAGTCCGGGCTCTGTTTCTGTCTTTTCTCGTCCTGCAGTACCCGGACAGTCCCTTGAGGAAACTGAGGCACGGAGGAGCGTAGGTGTGGGAGGTGTGTGTGTGGCGGGGATTGTGGTGAGCTCTCCTGGGCGGACCGAGCTCCCTGGGCTGGGCCGGGAGCTGACCTTTGCTTATCTACCGTGGTTGAAGCCGCTAATGAAGTCCCCCGCCTTGCAGAGACCTTTCCCAGGGCGACCGAACCGCCTGCAGGGCAGAGATAGCCGCGATCACCCAGGCAGCGGTGACCTTTTCCGGCTGGAGGGGACCGGGAGGCGACAGAGGGCGCGGCAGCCGCGCTGTCTGGCCGGCTTGGGTGGAGGAAGATGTCGCCCCAGCGGGTGGGAGCTGGGATCGAACCCCGCCCCGGCCTCCCACGTCCACCCAACCCCGACGGGGCCATGGGCAGCGGAGGCGGGGGAACGCGCGCCCAGTGACGTAATCGAACCCCGAGCCCGGCCTTCGCTGCTGTCGTCACAGAGGGTCTGCGCCGCGTCACCGCATTCCTCCCCTGACGTCAGCGCAAGAGGACAGAAACTGGCCCACCGAGCGAGAGAGAAATCTGGAGCGGAGCCCTCCTTTCTCGCCTTTTTAATTGGGTAAGACATGTAAAGTGTACGCAGGACCGAACTACAACTCCCAATCGGCCTTGCGTGCCAAGCATGCGCACGACTTCCAGCCAGAGAGCGCGGCAAACCTTTGGTAGATTGACGTCCTTTTAGTCGAACCAGGAGGCCGATTTTACAGTGGCAAACCAATCCCGTCCTCATAAGTCCCACCCCTTTATTCTTAGCCAGCCGCTTCCCTGCGGGAGTGACGGGCCCGGCTGCCTTTGAGGGTTCAGTTTCTTTTGATAGACATTCATACCGATGAATCAGATCGCTGGGAAGCCGAGAGGGTGTTGAAAAGCATGCATTGGGACCAATAGTTTATCTGCAAGGCCTGGCGCCGTCCAATCAGTTATCCTGGCGCCGCCAATCACCCAGGGCCCCCGCCCCCGGCGCGTGACGTAAGTAGGGTGGGTAGCAACAGTTGCCCCGGTGAGGGAAACGGAGGCGCCATAGCCACGGTAGTCGTGGCGACCAAGCAACCCGGCAACGCGAGTCAACAACAACAACCGCCCGGCCGACCCCCACCCCCACCCCCCCGGCCTGGCCCGGGGACCCCAGCACGTCCAGTCCCCTTCCCAACATCGACTCCGAGACCTCCGAAAAGCCTTTCCGCAGAGAGCAGTGGGGAGAAGCGGAGGTAACCGGGGCGGCCCCGGGGTGGCTGGCCGGGCCGAGGCGGGCGGCGGGGCCGGGGCGGTGGATGTCTCTGTAATCACAGTCCGGGGGGAAGGGGCGGGCGGTCAAAATGGCGGCGGCGACTGTCTGGACCGTGGGGGAGGGGGCCGGGGCCCGGCTGGAACGACACCACCCGCCCCGTCTCCGCGGCCCGGCCCCCGCGAGGGGCGGGCGCTCGCAGGCCGGCGGCGAGTGGAGGTCGGCTGGCCGGGGCGGGGGGCTTTTATATGTTGGGAGGCGCGAAGGGGCGGGCCCGGGGAGGCTGGGCCAATGGGAGCGAGGGAGGGACGAGGCGGGGCCAAGGTGGGTGGGCGGGACCAGGAGGGAAAGTATGGGCGGAGCCCACGGGGTCTCCCCAACCTCCACCTCCGGAACCAGGTGGGGCAACCACCACCCGGGCCTCCTTCGAGATCCCTAAGCGATTGCCTTCTTCCTTAAGAGCCTTGCAGTTGTCCCCAGGACTCAGAGCTTGGACAAGTGCCTGTCCATCTGAGGCCTCGGTTTTCCATCCTGTAAAATGGGGAGAATCATTGACATCGCCCTTTTTCTGAAGTACGGGGACTCCTCATTCCTTCCGGGAATTTCACTTACGGCTTATCTTTGAACCTTTTCCTCCTATCTACTGTTTCTGAATTTGGTTTCATAAAATAACTGTCAGCTAGTCCTGATTTCAACACTGCAGCCCACTCCTAAACCTGCCACCTTCTCTCTGGGAGGAGTTTCATGGAGGAGCTAGGAATCGATTTGGCTTTAGCGTGGAAGATTTGGTTTGCAGAAATCAAAGTTCATGGCAGGGAGGAGTGATCATGAGGGACTGCTTTAGAGGAACAGAAACCTGAGTGCTTTTCTCTAGGCTGATGTTTGAGACCTGATGTTTCCTGGTTTGGGATGGCAGGGGTTTGTTCCTGGAGATGGGACGTTTCTGGGTCCTGCCCACTGAGGTCTCCCCTACTGGGAATGGGGGAGCAAATGGCGCCTGAGGAAATTTCTTAGATTTTTTTAAAGCCGCTTCTCTTGGCCAGACACATGTTTTTGTGTCAAATGAGTGTCAACCGAGTCACATGTCACTGACAAGGTCCCAGCCTCTAGGGCCACGTGGGCAGAAGCGGTCAGAGGGAAGGGGAAGCTATCCATATTTGTGAGAGGAGAATCTTTGCCACTGCTTTTTAGGGTGACAATATCCTGCCAGCTCGGGGAAAAAAATTTTTTTTTAAGTAGCCAGCCAGGCCAAGTCTCCTTGGCTGATTCTCCGTCTTGCTTTTGAGCAAACTGCAGCCGTTTCCTTTTAAATTAGTCAATAAATTCCAAGGAAAAGGATCATTTCAGGCTTTTCCCCAAGAGTTTGAGATTAGTCTGGTGGGGGTTGGCGGGTCCTCACTTCTCCAGGTACTTTTTCTAGGCCAGGTCCTTTTTAGAGGAGGCAGGGACTCTTTGAAAATTAGGACAGGTGGAGATTAATTTTCAGTAAAACAAACAAGCAAACAAGAAAGCTAGAAATGCCAAGTTGCTAGAAAGACCATCAGCACTTTTTTTTTTTTTTGGAGACAGAGTCTCGCTCTGTTGCCAGGCTGGAGTGCAGTGGCTTGATCTCGGCTCACTGCAGCCTCCGCCTCCCGGGTTCAAGCGATTCTCCTGCCTCAGCCTCCTGAGTAGCTGGGACTATAGGCGAGCGCCATCATGCCCGGCTAATTTTTGTATTTTTAGTAGAGACGGGGTTTCACCATGTTGGTCAGGATGGTCTTTATCTCTTGACCTCATGATCCGCCCGCCTCAGCCTCCCAAAGTGCTGGGATTACAGGCGTGAGCCACCACGCCCGACTAGCACTTCTTAGAAAGGCTAACTGAGCAGGCTGGGCGTAGTGGCTCACGCCTGTAATCCCAGCACTTTGGGAGGCTGAGATGGGTGGATCACCTGAGGTCAGGAGTTTGAGACCAGCCTGGCCAGCAAGGTTAAACCCTATCTCTACAAAAAATTAGCCAGGCGTGGTGGCACATGACTGTAATCCCAGCTACTCGGGAGGCTGAGGCACGAGAATTGCTTGAGCCTGGGAGGCGGAGGTTGCAGTGAGCCGAGATCACGGGCCACTGCACTCCAGCCTGGGCAACAGAGAGTGAGACTCTTGTCTCAAAAGAAAAGAAAAGCTAACTGAGCAGAAAGTGATGTTACCAATTATGTGGTCTTGTTGACTGTCTCAGTCACTAGTTACATTTACAGGTGAAGGGCCTGAGGAGTCATTTGACTAGGAAGAGAGCACTAGGTTGGTTTGAAGCAGACTTGAAACAGCTTTTCTAGCTGTGTGCTCTTAGGTGTGTTACTTAAGTTCTCTGGGCCTCAGTTTCCCCTCCTTTCATCTAGGGGCAGTAATCCTTGGTAATCCTTTCAATCTCATGTTTCTGTGCTATGGATCCCAGAAAATAATACCTGTGGAACCTCAACTACATAGGAATTGCTGCAACTAACTAAATACAAAGTAATTGCTAACATAGTTATGTTAATGTTAGCCTCTGCTGTTATGGTGATTGTCGTTTCCTGTTCAACCCTCGGAAATACACAGTTGGCTTTTATTTTTATCATTTTGAATCCAGTGAGAGCCCTCGTGGCTTTAAAGGTTGACTCGCTTCTCGCTTGCTGGACTGCGTGGGTCCATGACAGGGAGCCAGGAAGTTGGCTACCAGGAATCCAGTTTGTAGTGAAAAAGTCACTCCCCTTGCTGCTCAATAGCCGTTCTCCGGCTTTAGGAGAGTCACTGTAAAGAAAAATCGGCCGGGCGCGGTGGCTCAAGCCTGTAATCCCAGCACTTTGGGAGGCAGAGACAGGCGGATCACGAGGTCAGGAGATCGAGACCATCCTGGCTAACACGGTGAAACCCCGTCTCTACTAAAACTACAAAAAACTAGCCGGGCGAGGTGGCGGCGCCTGTAGTCCCAGCTACCCGGGAGGCTGAGACAGGAGAATGGCGTGAACCCGGAAGGTGGAGCTTGCAGTGAGCTGACATCCGGCCACAGCATTCCAGCCTGGGTGACAGAGCGAGACTCCATCTCAAAAAAAAAAAAAAGAAAAAAAAAAAGAAAAATCCTGGCCAGGTACAGTGTCTCAATTTGGGTGCTCACTCCCCTAGTACTTTGGGACGCCAAAGCGGGTGGATCACTTGAGGTAAAGAGTTCGAGACCAGCCTCGCCAACATGATGAAACCCTATCTCTACTAAAAATACAAAAAGTAGCCGGGCATGGTAGCACATGACTGTAGTCCCAGCTACTTAGGAGGCTGAGGCAGGAGAATCCCTTGAACCGCGGAGATGGAAGTTGCAGTGAGCCAAGACTGTGCCACTGCACTCGAGCCTGGGTGATAGAACAAGACTCTGTCTCAAAACAAACAAAATGATACTTGGGCCCAGGCCTAGACTCAGTCCCAAGCCTTCCAGGAGGCAGCTGGGTGAGTGGGAATGTGGACATTGTGGGAAAGGTGGGGAGCTGGAAATGGTGTCTCTGGAGCTGAGGTCCTCACCCTTCTCCTCTGTCATGTACCTGAGCATCTCAGGAAAGGGGATGGTCAGGCTGCCCCTCCCAGAGATGCTGCCGTCGATAGCAGCTGCACAGGACGTGGTCTTCCTAGGCTAGAGAGACTCCCACGTGCTCCCCAGGCCTGTTCTGGACCAGAAGGCATTGCCTGGCTCTGTAGCACAAGCCGGCTTCTGGCAGGAGGAAGTAATTTTCTCACAAGGTCTCAGCAGTCGGTAGACTGGAACCTGCCTTTGCTGCTCACTAGCAGTGTGTTCGGGTGCATCGTTTATGCTACCGGGACAGTAAGAGTCGAAACTCCCACTATGTGCCTGTCAGTTTTCTTTTCTTTTTTTTTTTTTTTTTTTTTTTTTTTTTTTTGAGACAGAGTCCTACTCTGTCGCCCAGGATGGAGTGCAGTGGCATGATCTCAGCTCACCACAACCTCCACCTCCCGGGTTCAAGCAATTCTCCTGCCTCAGCCCCCCAAGTAGCTGGGAATACAGATGCCCGCCACCATGCCCAGCTAATTTTTGTTTCGTTTGGTATGGTTTTTTTGAGACGGAGTTTCTCTCTTGTTGCCCAGGCTGGAGTGCAATGGCGTGATTGCATTGCAACCTCCGCCTCCCAGGTTCAAGAGATTCTCCTGCCTCAGCCTCCCAAGTAGCTGGGATTACAGGTGCCTGCCACCATGCTCGGCTAATTTTTGTATTTTTAGTACAGACAGGGTTTCACCATGTTGGCCAGACTTGTCTTTAACTCCTGACCTCAGGTGATCCACCTGCTTTGGCCTCCCAAAGTGCTGGAACTACAGGTGTGAACCACCGCAGCAGCCTCATTTCTGTATTTTTAGTAGAGACAGGGTTTCACCATGTTGGCCAGGCTGGACTTGAATTCTGACTTCAGGTGATCTGCCCTCCTCGGCCTCCCAAAATGTTGGGATTACAGGTGTGAGCCACTCACTGCTCCCGGTCTTGTCTGTCAGTTTTCTAGGAGCTGAGACAGAGTGAGGGGCAAAGCCCACCAGGTCTCTGCTATTGGGGAACTTACCTTTCCAGTCATGGAGGGAGGAGGAACTAGGAGGAAGAAAATAAATCCAGTCAGACGCAGTGGCTCATGCCTGTAATCCCAGCACTTTGGGAGGCTGAGACACGAGGATCACTTAAGCTCAGGAGTTTGAGACCAGCCTGGGCAACATAGCTAGACCCCATTTCTTAAAAAGATTAAAAAATTAGCCAAGTGTCATGGCACAGGCCTGTGGTCCCATATACTCTGGAGGCTGAGGCCAGAGGATCACTTGTGCCCAGGAATTCAAGGTTACAGTGAGCTGTGATTGTGCCACTGCACTCCAGCCTGGGCAACAGAGCAAGACCCTGTCTCTAAAAAACAAAAAAGAAAGAAAGAAAATAAACTCAACAGGGAAACACAGTGTCAGTAAGCAAATAAAATAGTACTATGTGCTTTAGACCCAAGGAAATGCGTGTGAGCTGAGACCTGAATAAGGAGGAGAAGCCAGCCATGAAGGTGGGGTGGGGACAGCATGCCAGGTGGGAGGAAGAGGTGGGGCCGAGGCCGTGAGGCAGGAATGGATCTGCAGCATTCTTTTTTTTTTTTTTTTTTTGCAGAGAGGCTCACTGTAACCTCTGCCTCCTGGGTTCAAGCAATTCTTCTACCTCGGCCTCCTGATTTTTAAAAATTTTTTGTCGAGATGGAGTCTCGGCTATGCTGCTAAGACTGGTCTCAAACTTCTGGGCTCAAGCAGTCTTCCTGCCCTGGGCTCTCCAAGTGCTGAGATGACAGGCGTGAGTCACCATGCCTGTCCAGGATATATTTTAAAGAGACAAGATCTTGTTCTGTTGCCCAGACTGAAGTGTGGTAGTGTGATCATAGCTCACTGAAGCCTGGAACTCCTGGGCTCAAATGATTCTCCCACCCCAGCCTCCTGAACAGCGGGGACTTCAGGTGAGGGGTACTATGCCTAACTGATTTTTGCAGTTTTTTACAGAGATAAGGCATCACTTCGTTGCTTAGGCTGGTCTTGAACTCCTGGGCTCAAGTGATCCTCCAATCTTGGCCTCCCAAAGTGGTGGGATTATAGATGTGAGCACTGTGCCCAGTCATTAGGAGATGTGTGTGTGTGTGTGTGTGTGTGTGTGTATTTGTATGCATGCAGTGGCACAATCTCATCTCACTGCAACCTCTGCCCCACCAGACGCAAGCAATCCTCCTACCTAAGCGTCCTGAGTAGCTGGGATTACAGCCACATACCACCATGCCCAGCTAATTTTTGTATTTTTAGTAGACACGGGGTTTCCCCATGTTGGCTAGACTGGCTTCAAACTCCTGACCTCAAATGATCCGCCCACCTCGGCCTTCCAAAGTGCTGGGATCACAGGCATGAGCCACCACACCTGGCCTCTAGGATATATTTTGGAGGAGTAATTGACAAATCTTCTAAATGAATTGAATATAAAGGATGAGAGAAACACACGTCATCCATTTAATTTTACCATTCTTCTGCAAATTCATTATTGAAGCCATTCTACAGATGAAGAGAGTGAGTTTTCTCTCTATGTCTTTGGGAGGGCCTTGCTGAAGATGTAAACCATTTGATTAGAGAATCTGGCATCCAAAACAGGGGTCAGACCAGGTGCGGTGGCTCATGCCTGTAATCCCAGCACTGTAGGAGGCCAAGGTGGGAGGATCACCTGACGTCAGGAGTTCGAGACCAGCCTGGCCAACATGGTGAACCCCCATCTGTACTAAAAATACAAAAGCTAGCCAGGTGTGGTGGCGGGCACCTGTAATCCCAGCTCCTCAGGAGGCTGAGGCAGGAGAATCGCTTGAACCCGGGAGGCAGAGGTTGCAGTAAGCAGAGACTGTGCCATTGCACTCCAGCCTGGGCAACAAGAGCGAAACTTCACCTCAAAA
>NW_016814481.1:546348-551339 GCF_001698545.2 Rhinopithecus bieti | reverse complement strand
AAAAAAAAAAAAAAAAAAAAAAAAAAAACCCAACACAGGGGTCAACAAACTATGGCTTGCTGCCTGTTTTGTTTGGTTGGTGAGTGAATAATTATTTTATATTTTTAAATTATTGGAAATATCAAAACTGGAATTATATTTCATGATATGTGAAAATTACATGAAGTTAAAATCTCAGTGTCTAGAAATAAAGTTGTATTCGCACACAGCCTGCTCATTTGTTTACCTATTGTTCATGGCCACTTTCACATTACAGTGGCAGAGTTGAACAACTGCTGCAGAGACTAGCCACAAAACTGAAAATGTTTACTGCTTGGCCCTTTACAGAACTTTGCCAAGCCCTCATTTAAAGTAATAGATTTAAACAGTCTCCATAAACAGCTGCTGGCTTTGAAGATAGGTGCAGCCACTAGTGCTTTTCTTGGCAGATTCATTGCCAAAGAACCGTTTGTTCAGTAATGCCCTCGTTTTATGTGCCAGGCTCCATAAAGAAAGGGTTCTCATGCTCAAATATATGGACAATACCTCATGCTATGTATGTGATTTATTTCTCTCTAGGGAACAAACCTGCATAATTGCTTAATATAGTCTCCTTAAAAGGTAGAAAAGGGCTCTTTGGTCAAATAATTGTAGGAAGAAGATTGACAATCACAGTGCTGAGAAGGCCTCCAATGGAGAAGTTGGTTTGGTTGTTCCTTGATCTCCCACCTCCTCCTTTTGAGCTCAGCCTTTTAGAAATTAATAATCACCTCCTCTTCTTGCCCCTGAGTGGAAGGGATGAGGCCCATGGGCTTTGTGTCCCTAGGAGGAGAAAGAGCCAGTAAGTGAGGAGCTTTTAAAGCCCTTTCTTTGTGGGAGGGGCCACAAGGGGCCAGCTCTCTTAGGGCTGAGAAAGCCAAGGCCAGCATTTCTCAGAGTGCTGTCGGGACTGGCTGCCTCAGAATCATCTAAGGGACTAGCTGAAACAGACTCTGGGGCCATTTCAGACTCACTGGGCAGCAGAGCCCAGGAATCTGCATGATGTTGCCGACGAAAGCTTAGGTTGAATTTCCTCTTGGTGTCCCCTCCCAAGAGCTTGAAGATCCTGTCTCCTTCCTCCTTCCTCCTCTAGCCCAACCTGGGTTGGATATTTGTTGAATGAATAACACCTGCCACTTAATCAGTGTTTATTGGGTGCTGAGCTGATCTCATTGGATCTTTTTTTTTTTTTTTTTCTTGAGACAGAGTCTTGCTCTGTCACCCAGTCACCCAGGCTGGATTGCAGTGGTGTGATCTCTGTTCACTGCACCCTCTGCCTCCCGGGTTCAAGTGATTCTCCTGCCTCAGCCTCCCGAATAGCTGGGACTACAGGCACAAGTCACCATACCTGGCCAATTTTTGTATTTTTAGTAGAGATGGGTTTTTGCCATGTTGGCCAGGCTGGTCTCAAACTCCTGACCTCAGGTGATCCACATGCCTCGGCCTCCCAAAGTGCTGGGATTATAGGTGTGAGCCACCGCACCCGGCCTGATCTCATTGGATCTTTGTAGCAATTTGATGAATTGCTTGTTTTCGTTATCCCCAGGTGACAGGCAAACTGAGGCCCAGAAGAAGGTTGGTAATATGTTCATGAGTTAAGACACAGCGCCAGGGTTCACGTGGGTGAGAGTCTGACACCAGGCAGATGAAGGGTCGTCGGCTACAGTGACTTAAGTACGCAAGCTGGGCCAGATTTGGACCCGATGGTGTGAGGAACCTCCTCCCCTCTAACTCAGGCAGAAGGAGTTTGGGGAGGGCAGGGACTGGAGGAAGATGGTCTTCGCCCTGTTCAAGGCAGGCAGTAGACTTTTCTCTCTCACGGCGGGCAAGTTTCCCTGCTGCCGGAGTCCCTGGGCCTCGGAGCACTAAGGCTGGCCACCTGCTAGGTGGGAAGGCCCCAAACGGCTTCTCATCCTGCCTGCCTCCACTCCTCCTACCAGAGTGACCTCACCTGGCAGGGAGGGTGGCCCCAGGGCCCTGTCAGCTCAGTTCCCGCCACCCAGGAGGGTCCTGGGGTCCCTTCCCAGCCTGCCGCAACCCCAGAGGGCACACCCAAGAGGCAAGTGTAAGATCCTGTTTCCTTCATCCTCAGCAGCCCAAAGCTCTGGACGCTGGAAGGGAGGCAGGGCCAGGAGGTATTTTCATCTTTCCTGGAACTGTGTTAAAGGGCCCTGGGCAGTGAAGAGAGCCAGAGCCATTTCCTGCGTGCTTATAGCATGCCAGATGCCTGGCTACGTGCTGCCTACAGGATCAGGTTGAACTCCTCAGAGGCCCCGCCTTTTAGGGCCAGCCGTCCTCCCATTTCACAGATGGAGCCGTAGAGGCTCCCCTCCAAAGTCACACAGCTAGGAGGAAGCCAAGTTCAAATCATGGCACATCCATCCCTGTCCAGGGCTTATTTCTCACCTGCCTTGCCCCACTGCTAACTCAGACACCTCTTGAGTTTGGCATCCAAGGGCAGAACCTGGAACCCAGGGGGAGGGAGGCACAGGGAGGCGTGAAGGATGGGGACCACTGCACTGCCCGGCCTCCTGTGGGCTGCTCGGGCTGACTTCCCCCTTGCCAGTTCTGCTGCCCTTAACTGCGGCCTGTGGCAGGGGGTGTAACCTCTGCAGGTGACGCTTGGGTCTCCCTGTTACAAGAACTGGCAAGATGCCGTGTACTGACTTTAAGAAGCAAATGAAGATTGGGCGCAGTGGCTCATGCCTGTAATCCCAGCACTTTGGGAGGCCGAGGCGGGTGGATTACTTGAGGTCAGGAGTTCGAGAGCTGCCCAGCCAACATGGTGAAACCCTGTCTCCACTAAAAACACAAAAATTTGCTGGGTGTGGTGGCAGGTGCCTGTAGTCCCAGCTACTCGGGAGGCTGAGGCAGGAGAATCACTTGAACCCGTGGGGGCAGAGGTTGCAGTGAGCCGAGATCGCACCACTGTACTCCAGCCTGGATGACAGTGATACTCTGTCTCAAAAAAAAAAAAAGCAAGTGAGCCCTGTGCCTGGCATCCTGAGTGGGGATGGAGGCTGACATATGTATCTGGGGGTCAGAGAGACCTGCGTTCAATCCCCCCATCACCAGTTGCTCAAGGCTTTCAGCAGCCTACCCCTCAGCCTCGCTCAACTCGTCTGTAAAATGGGCATGATGGTGCCTCCCTCACACGGCTGCTGGGAGGAGGTGACCTCAGTAGAGGGCTCTGGGGGCTCCTGGTCAACCAACAACAGTTGTTGTTTTTTATTTCCTCCTTCCTTTGAGGATCACCCTGCGGCTGGAGGGCCACCTGGGAACATCGTGGCACACAGGTGCTGAGTGTTAGTGCAGAAGAGGCTCTGGTCCAGTTGCCAGCCAGGATGCAGTGCTGCCCGGTGTCACAGCCAGCTGCAGGCAGGGCTCTCAGACGCAAATACCTTCCGGGGCCAGGCAGGAGCCACAAAAGCATGGAGCTGCAGCCTTTCCTCTTAACCACTCATGCCTCTGTCCCACTGTCTCTCAAATGCTTCGGACCTGGGGATAGGGCTCATAAGTACAAGGGTCCCCAAACCATCTGCCGATCCCCTGCTGCAGCAGGGCTGAGCGGGAGGGAGGCCATGCCCAGCCCAGCACCTAGGAGAGGGACACGCCCTTTAGCAGCCAGGCCCGCCCTGTTCTTTCCTTTTGTTTTGTTTTGCTCTGAGACAGGGTGTTGCTCTGTCACTGAGGCTGGAGTGCAGTGGGGCAATCTCACAATCTTAGCTCGCTGCAACTTCCACATCCCGGGTTCAAGCGATTCTCCCACCTCAGCCTCCTGAGTAGCTGGGATTACAGGCGCGCACCACCACTCCCATTTAATTTTTTTTTTTTTTGAGACAGAGTGTCACTCTGTTGCCCAGGCTGGAGTGCAGTGACAAGATCTCGGCTCATTGCAACCTCCGCCTCCCAGTTTCAAGCGATTCTCCTGCCTCAGCCTCCTAAGTAGCTGGGATTACAGGCACGTGCCACCATGCCCAGCTGATTTTTGTATTTTTAGTAGAGACGGGGTTTCACCATGTTGACCAGGCTGGTCTTGAACGCCTGACTTCAGGTGATCCAGCCGCCCTGGCCTCCCAAAGTGTTGGGATTACAGGCGTGAGCCACCGAGCTCGGCCAAGTCCGGCCCTGTTCTGAGGTCAGCCACAGCTGCCAGGTTCTCAGCGCAGCCTGGGCCTGCTCCCAGCCCCGTCGCCCCAGCCACAGAAGGGTACTGTACCACTGATGAGCTTACATCTGGTGTCAAGACCCATAACTGCCCCCAGGCAGAGGGCCCAAAAAGCCCCTGTGGCCTCATGCAGCTCACGGGAGCTTTTTGGACTCAAAACACCTTCCCACTGGGAATGCTGATCAGAATCCCAAGTCCAGATGGCAGGCACGCAGGGAACTGGCACGGGTCCCCGGGAGACAGCTTTCCCCATGACTTTGCTTCCTGGCAATAAACTGATGAGTCAGGAGTGCAAAACACCAGAGTTCAAACGCAGCCCTGCCACTTCCCCGCTGTGTGGCCTGGGGCAAACACCTTAACCTCTCTGAGCCTCAGCTCCCTATCTGGCAGACAGAACCCAAATCCAGACATGGTTGTTGGAAAGTTTAAAATGAAATAGGCCGGGCGTGGTGGCTCACACCTAGAATCCCAGCACTTTTTGGGAGGCTAAGGCAGGAGAATCGCTTGAGCCCAGGAGTTCAAGACCAGCCTGGGCATGATAATGAGACTCCTGTCTCTAAAAAAATAATTATATGTACATATATATTTCTCATATATGTATATATAAATATACATATAAATATATAGCTATATAAATATACATATATACATAATGTATGTGTATACATATTTACATTACATATACAATATAAATATACATATATACACATATATGCATATTTCAATATATGCATACTATATACACACATATATGTATATTTATATATGTATATGTATATTTCAACATATAAATATATATACACAC
>NW_016814481.1:542492-545557 GCF_001698545.2 Rhinopithecus bieti | reverse complement strand
GCGCCCGGCCTAATGTATATTTTTAAAAGATGAACTAACATAGGGAAAGTGCCCAGCCCCATGCCTGGCCTGCAGGAGCCCTCAGGAAGTGCCCACTTGGGGTCCTCAGCTAAGGAGATGGAGGCAAGGCAGGGGGCAGCCCCTGGCATTTGAGACTGAACCAGTGAGAACCGTACCATTTTTCTCTGGACGAGGGCACAGAGCAACCACACGGGCCCAAGTTCCCCGCAGTGTGGGGAAATGCGATCCTACATGGATGTGGGGTCTCTGGGTACCAGGGACTGGGAAGGCAGGAGTCCTGGCTTGGGGTGAGTGGGGGTGCGGAGTGGGGTTCCAGCCCTGGTCTACAGCTGGTCCCCCTGCAGTGACGGGTTGGATATTTCTGGCCACCAGCCTGGGGATTTAATTAAGTTAGTGATGAACCCAAGCACATCTCCAGGGAGCCCAGAGCTGTCCCTGCTTTCTCTGCCTGTGGATTAATTCCTGTTTTTCCTTCTTTTGTTTTGTTTTGTTTTCTCTCCCCTCTCCCCGTCTTTCTTCCCAAGGAATAAAAAAAAAAAAAAAAAGGCTTATTTATTATCATTTTCCCCACCGTTGGCATGGCAACACAGGCGTATACTGAGCTACAGGCAGCCCCGCCACCATCCCAGCCGCCACAGGCCCCGCCACAAGCCCAGCCTCAGCCACCACCGCCACCACCCCCAGCGGCACCCCAGCCCCCACAGCCGCCCACCGCTGCTGCCACCCCTCAGCCTCAATATGTCACCGAGCTGCAGAGCCCCCAGCCCCAGGCACAGCCACCGGGCAGCCAAAAGCAGTACGTGACGGAGCTCCCGGCTGTACCCGCACCCTCACAGCCGACTGGTGCACCCACCCCGTCGCCTGCACCCCAGCAGTACATCGTGGTCACTGTCTCTGGTAAGTGCTGCGCGCTCGTGTGTCCCGAAAACTCCTCTCAGAGTTGTTCAGGTAGCCTAGCCTCCAGGTGTGAAGGCACAGGGCTGTCATGCTCCCCAAGGTTTCTGGATGGGACTTGGGGCATCACTAGGGCAGGGGTGCTCAAGCCATACAAGGAGGCCTCTGTCCCCCCAGACTCCTTCCCAGCAGAGCAGATCTTAGAGCTTCTGTTTTGGGTTTTATTTTGTTTTTTGAGACAGTCTCATTCTGTTGCCCAGGCTGGAGTGCAGCCTCCCAAGTAGCTGAGACACAGGTGCCCGCCACCATGCCTGGATAATTTTTTAAATTTTTTGTAGTGATGGGGTCTCCCCATGTCGCTCAGGCAGGTCTGAAACTCCTGGCTTCAAATGATCCTCCCACCTCAGTCTCCCGAGTTGCTGGGACTACAGGTGTGCAGCTGTGCCCAGCTATTGTTTTTTGTTTTTTGTTTTTTGTATTTTTTGTAGAGATGAGGTCTTGCCATATTGCCTAGGCTGGTCTCAAACTCCTGGACTCAAGCGATCCTCCTGCCACAGCCTCCCAAAATGCTGGGAATACAGGCATGAGCCACCATGCTCAGCCTCTTAGAGCTGTTCTGACCTCTCTTTGCAAGTAAGATGTCCCTGGAAGAAGGGTTTGGGCAGTGGCATCAAAATTTGCACGCACCTGTGGGAGACAGAGGGTGCGGTCCAGGCCTGGCCTGTCTACACACCAGTCTTTTGATCTCCCTGCTCTGGTTTCCTCGTTTGTGATGGAATCATCATAGCTCCTCGCTCTCAGGGGACACATGCGAGGGTCTAATAGCCAGGGTGGCCTCGAGTGGGCACTTCAGGGAGGTCAGCTGTGGGGGCCTGTACATGTCACCTCCCCTTCCTAGAGGAGCCACGCTGTTGTTTTGGGCAGGATCCAGGCACTGGCCCTTTTCTTTGTTTTTGCTTTGCTTTCTCATGACATAGGCTAAGGCACACAGGACCTGCGTTGAGAGCAGGCCATCTTAGACAGACCTGTTGCCCTCTGAGCATTTCCCACAGTAAACGCAGTGATGATGTTTTGGCTGGTTTAGGGTCTGCCTGAGGGCTGGGTCTCTGCCTCGACTGACTCAGTGCTCTGATGGGAATGGCAGCACAGCCTGAGCATTGGGCTAGATTTGTGTGTTTTTTTGGTTTAGAGATGGGGTCTTGCTATACTGTCCAGACTGACCTCGAACTCTTGGGCTCAAGCGATTCTCTTGCCTCAGCCTCGTGAGTAGCTGGGACTACAGGCCCCTGCCACTGTGCCCAGCTAATGTGTTTTTAATGTGCTCTGTGGAGGATGGAGGCCTCAGTGGGAGCCTGGATCACAGCTGGCTCTGGTCCTTCTCAGAATGGGACTGGAAGGGGTGAGACCATCAGGGCATCCTGAGGGGCTATGGAAGGGGTGGGTGAAGATGTGATTGGGGACCATAAGGTCATAAAGAGTCATCAAAATATGTAGCAGTTCGCCAAGTGCAGTGGCGCACGTCTGTAATCCCAGCACTTTGGGAGGCTGAGATGGGCGGATCACTTGAGGTCAGGAGTTCGAGACCAGCCTGGCCAACATGATGAAACCCCGGCTCTACTAAAATATAAAAATTAGCTGGGTGTGGTGGCGCGAGCCTGTAATCCCAGCTACTCAGGAGGCTGAGGCAGGAAAAATCACTTGAACCCAGGAGGCAGAGGTTGCAGTGAGCTGAGATCGCGCCACTGCCCTCCAGCCTGGGTGACAGAGCAAGAATCCTTCTCAAAAAAAAAAAAAAATAACGAAAACTGTAGCAATTGGCCCCGTCGTGGAACAGAGCAGATGGGGCTGGGACCCTGGGCAGTGTCCCAGAGGCTTCTGGCAGTGTCTACATGGGGGGTCCAGGGTCTCTGGGAGAGGTTTGGGATGGGGACATGCAGGGACTCACGGCAGTGATTCTTTACTGTATGGACGGAGTGATGTCCCCATGAGCGCCACACTTAGTGCCCTCCTGCCTGTGTAGACACAGCCCTGCCCTGGCTGAGGTCGGGCTGCGGACTGGTGAGCCTCTGGTGTGTTCTCAGCACTGCTCAGAAATCTTGCAACATTTCTTTTTTTTTTTTTTTTTTTTTTTTTTTTTTTTTTTTTTTTTT
>NW_016814481.1:536982-539867 GCF_001698545.2 Rhinopithecus bieti | reverse complement strand
CCCACTGCACCCCAGCCTGGGCGACAGAGCGAGACTCCGTCTAAAAAAAAAAAAAATAAAATAAAAAAAATTAAAAAAAAAAAAAAGACCAAGTCCCCGCACTTTGGGAAGCTGAGGCAGGCAGATCACCTGAGGTCAGGAGTTCAAGACCAGCCTGGCCAACATGGTGAAACCCTGTCTCTAATAAAAATACAAAAATTAGCCGGGTGTGTTGGCGTGTGCCTGTAGTACCAGCTACTGGGGAGGCTGAGGCAGGAGAATCGCTTGAACCCGGGAGGTGGAGGTTGCAGCGAGCCGAGATCGCGCCATTGCACAAAGAGCAAGAAGTCAAGAGCAAGGCATGGTCTTTGGGTCAGACAGAGCCAGGCAGGACTCTAAGTAGCTGTGGGGCACGGGGAGGTGACCTGTCTCCCCCATCTTGGTAGTGCTCCCAGGAGGGTACTCTGTACCCAGGAGGGCAGGCTGCAGCAACCCTGCTGTCCCCAGAATTCTCTGGGGCTCACTTGGTCAGGCGGTGGCTTAGTCGCCTTTCACAGTGGTCCCAGGGAATTTCATTTCCCTGCCATCCACATTCTGGCAGTTGCCAGCCTGTCCCCAGAAGGGTCACTGGGCAGTGCTTCCTGGATTTGTTCTGAGGAAGAGGAGGTTGGCTTGTGCCCTGCCAGCTGTCCCCTCCCCCACCCCTTGCAGTCATTCCCCAGCCTTCCTCCCTGACCCTCTGCCAGGTTAGCGTCCCTCCTCATCTAAGGGTGGCCGGGGCCGCGTGAGCGCCGGGGAAGCGGGAGTAACTGACACCGGTGAAGGCTGTCATAAGGCACCTGGGACTTCTCCCAAGCCAGGAGCAATCGGAGCTGACCAGAGACCCAGGGAGTCGGCAGGGAAGAGGAAGGGAGGGGCCTGGACCCAGACTTGGAGCCTGGGGCTGGACGCCAGCCGACACCAACACCAGACACAGCTCACCCAGCCCCAGTCCATGCCTGCCCTGCCTAAAGGTGACTTTGGAGGTGGTAGGAAGGAAGATCAAGTTTCCCTTGTCAGGAACAATACTAGATCCATAAATCCCTGTTCTCAGAGGCCATCAGACTCTCCCAGAACCCAAGGCGGAAGGAGCGTGCTGTGGGCTCTGGCAGCCACTCCCGGGAAGGTGAAAACGAGCTGGCCTACAGAGAACGGGGCTGCCCTGAAGGAGGGGCCGAGTCCAGCCCTTCTTCCCCGCTTCTCTCTCACTTGGGGTTTGGGGGGTCCAAGAAGAGTTGTGTCCAGACAGGGAAGTGGAGGGTGTTTGTCAGCATTCTCAAGCACAGATGGGGAAACTGAGGTTGGAGCAGACACAGGACAGAGGACACTGGGGGCAGCAGGGGCCCCTCCAGGAGCCCCTGGGGCAGGAGGCAGAGAATCAGGTGGCCTCATTTGTCCGTGGGGAAGGGGGCCAGGCCCCCACGGTGGATGCCAGGAGCCCAGCCTCTCGGGCCTCCCCTGGGCTCCCCCAAGTAGCTCATTTAAGGTTTGAGTAGGTCTAGATGGGGAAGTGCGGGGCTCGGGGAGGACGGGTGCCCACTTGTCAGAGTCATTCCACTGCTCAGAGACGTTGATGTGTCAGATTCAGGGACAGGAAATCGGCCGCCGTTTCCTGAGACAGTGGGGGCCTCCCTGGCCTCCTGCACATGCCCAGTGTGGCGATCTCCGGCAGATAGATGCAGACGCTCACTCGCAGACTCAGTGCCACCCCCCACTTCCCCTCCTGGCTTCCCTTCCCTGAAACACAGAGAGGGCCAAACCCAGCAGTGGAGGGGCCTGCCCCGGCCGCAGGCAGACAGGGACAGCTGCACAGGAAGCCCTCATCCGCACAAGTCGCTCAGGCTCACCTGTTCAGCCTCATGGCGCATCCCCTGGTGCCCTCCTGGGTTGGCAGGCACGGGGTCCCAGCCTTGAGGGCTACCCCAGAGGCAGGAGACAGGCAAGGCTGCTTCCTGGAGATAGCCACCTGGTCCCAGCAGGTCCCCAGGCCTCCTCCTGCTGTGGGTCCTGCTCAGGGACCAGTCCCTGAGCTCCGGAGGTGGTGAGGGCCAGACCACCACTCCCTGCCCACCTTGAGCTTCCTGGGTGAGACACTATCGCTTAGGCTGGGCCTGAGTCCTTGGGCCCCACGGACCCAGGTGTGCAGGGCTGGTCACGTGACTTGGGGCTGTCTCGGGTTTCTCTCAGGAGGGGCCCTCTCAGTGAGGGCCTCCTCCCTTATGGCCCAGGAAAGCCTAAAGATACCAGGGAAGATTCAGCAAAACATAGGGGCCTGTGGAATTGGCTGCACGGGCAGCTGGTCAGGCAGGCCTGGGATTCACCAAATGCCCCACAGCCCACATGTGGCCACGCAGGGGCCTCCCCCGACACCTCCTCCCACATCTTTCAACCCCCGCCCCCAACACACACCCATGCCCTCTGTCCTTGACTTGGCCTTTGCATCTGCCCTGGGCAACCCTCCTGTCCTGTCCAGGCCCCTCTCCTTCCTGTGCCCTGCCTGGACACCTGAGACCAAGTCTGGATACCTGGGTCCCCGTAGACCCCCGGCTTGCTTACTTTCCTTCCTGTGCCCATATACCCAAGTCCACACATCCCTGCCCTTGGGGCTCACCCCAGGCAGAACCAGTGACTCCAGGTTCCATGTGTGGTATGAGGTTTGTGTGGGCCCAGAGGGGAACCTGTGTCATGGCCTGCACGGTGGATGGTGCATTTGACCTTGGACAGATCACGTCCTTGCTTCTGGTCTCTGTTGCCTTGTCTGAAAATGGGTAATAAAAGCTCTTACTGTCAGCTGGGCGCAGTTGCTCACGCCTGTAATCCCAGCACTTTGTTTCTGTTTTTTTTTTTTTTTTTTTTTTTTTTTTTTT
>NW_016814481.1:499508-536300 GCF_001698545.2 Rhinopithecus bieti | reverse complement strand
AAAAAAAAAAAAAAAAAAATAGAGAGCTCTTAACGTCAGCCGGGCACAGTGGCTCACGCCTATAATTCCAGCACTTCGGGAGACAGAAGCAGGTGGACATGCTTGAGTCCAAGAGTTCGAGACCAGCCTGGGCAATATAGTGAGACCCCCCATCTCTACTAAAAATACAAAAATTAGCTGGACATGGTGGTGCATACCTGTAGTCCCAGCTATTTGGGAGGCTGAGGCAGGATAATTGCTTGAACCCCAGGGGACAGAGGTTGCAGTGAGCCAAGATCATGCTACTGCACTCCAGCCTGGGTGACAGAGCGAAACCCTGTCTCAAAAAACAAAAAAGCTCTTACTGTCTCTGGCTGTCCAGAGTCTAACATAACACCTAGTGTGCCAGAAGCAACACTAGCATCTGCAGTGATAACTCCTTGCCCGTGGCCCTTCAGTCCTGCCGGGGGTTGGATAAACCCCTCTAAATCCACAAGAAAAATGGGCCTGGGACCTTGGCTCCTTGGCAGTGGAGGAAGGGCAGGTACATGTCCACCCCTAGCCCCACCTCGGCCTCTGGAGCTGCTGGGGGTAAACCAGGTCACATGGAGGGGATGGGATGGATGGCGTCCCAGCTGGGGTGAGGGTCTTCTAGCCAGCGCCTCTTGGGGATGCTTGCCTCTACCGCCAGCACCGCTGCTAATCACTTAGCAAGATGTGCGTGAAATTTGACCTGTGCCTGCCCGATAGCGTCTCCGGGTACCAACGTCCCTCCTCAGCCTGTAGCGCTGCCCGAGCCCCGCGAAGGCCCTGCTCTGCTGGGGAGGGGACTGTTTTCCCAAGAGGGCAGGCAGGCTCTCCGCAGCCACCGGGGGGATTAGCGCCCCAAGGTTGCGGGTATAAAGCCACCTGCACACCCTGCTGTTCTATAGAGGCGGGCAAGGAGCAAAGAGGACCAGGCAGGCCCCCCTGGATGGACAGACGGACAGGGGGCGGGTGGGGCGGTGGGGGACGAGCACCATGTTCTATGATTGCCTCTTCTCAGCTGCCTGTCAGCGTGAGTACCTGCCTCCCCCACTCCAAGCCCCTTGTGGTCCCCACCCCACTGAGGACAGAGGGTCAGGGAGGGAGGACTGGGCCACAGGCTAGCAAGACCTTCCAGGGACCACTCCTCCGAGCAGCTTCCACTCCTGGGAAGCCAGGGGTCACCCCAGAGAACGTGGCCCCAGCGCCTTGGCCCTTCCAGCACTGCCAGGATCCTGGAGTGGACAGTCAGTTCCCTGCCCGTCCACAAGTCCTGTCTGCTGGGAAGGGTCCAGCCTTCTGGGTCTTGAGCATCATAGCTCTTCAGTCACCCTATCTGGTCTGGCTTCAGGATGAGGAAAGCTGATGAGGGCTGCTTCCAGGTATTAAGGATCCTGGGTCCTGCAGGCCCCAGCCCACTCTGCTGCGTGGGCCCCTGATGGGTGCAGTCAGGGCTGGCTGGGGGTAAGCAGGACTTGGAGGGGCCTGACCTTGCTGGGGGTTGGCTTCAGGCTGCATCTTCCCCTCCAGGTGGGCTCAGGCTTAGGCTGGGGGCGGGGACAGCAGGAAGAGCTGACCTGGTGGCCCCTCCCCACAGAAGGTGCCATGCGGGCCAGCGAGACGGTGTCGGAGGCCAGCCCCGGCTCCACCGCCAGCCAGACCGGTGTTCCTACTCAGGTGGTTCAGCAGGTGCAGGGCACCCAGCAGGTAGGTTGTGGCCCTCCCAGGGGGTGGGGGAGGGCCTGTGAGGGGGGCAGTGCAGGTTGCGGCCTTGGGGGCCTCGCCTCCCCTCCCTGCTTCCTGCTGGAGCCATCTGCTCACCTGTTCTTATCAAGATGTGCACAGCAGCCGCCCGCCACCCAACCGCACCAGGCCTCCCTGGGGAGAGCGGCAGCTCAGCTCCTCCTGCCTTGTCTCCACAGCGGCTGCTGGTCCAGACGAGTGTGCAGGCCAAGCCAGGCCACGTGTCGCCCCTGCAGCTGACCAATATCCAAGTGCCCCAGCAGGTAAGGCTGCTGCACCTGGCCCCCACCCTGGAAGGCTCCCTCAGGGTGGAGGACCAACCCCCTGTGGCAAACCGGGATCTGGTGAGGATCGGAGGAAGATGCCCCATCCAGGGGCTGCCCTACCTCCTGGCTCTGGGCAGTCACCTCCCCAGGGTGAGACTATCAGGCAGGGGCCATCAGGGACAGAGGAGCTGCAGGAGCCATCTCAGCAGAGAGAATAGGATGTATAGTTGGGAAGATGATTTATGGGTCCAGCCTGGTGTCCTGAAGCAGAGAACCCAAGGCCAGGTTTCGAGTCAGGAATCCATAGCCAGCACAGGGTGGTCTGTGCCCCAGAAGGCTGCACATGAGGTGCCAGGCTCACCCATTTCTGACTGATCAGCACAGAACTGGACAAAGTACTGTTGGGTTTTGCAATGGCTCAGTCTCGGCTCGCTGCAACCTCTGCCTCCCAGGTTCAAGCAATTCTTGTGCCTCAGCCTCCTGAGTAGCTGGGACTACAGGCATGCGTCTCCATGCCCCGCTAATTTTTGTATTATTAGTAGAAACGAGAGTTCACCATGTTGGTCAGGCTGGTCTCGAACTCCTGACCTCAGGTTATCCGCCTGCCTCGGCCTCCCAAAGTGCTGGGATTACAGGTGTGAGCCACCACACCCAGCCTAGTACTGTTGGGTTTTAAGGATGACAGCACATTCCACGTGGCCTGACAACAACTCCAGCTCTGCCACTTCCTGGCTCTAGGACCTCAGATAAGTGCCTTTGCCGTCCTGAGCCGTGGTGTCACCCTCTGCGAAGCGGGGGCAGTAGCTGAGCTTCATCAGGGCTGTCAGGGCGATTCTGTGAGCTAACAGGCATGAAGCACTTAGAATGTCACCTGGCACTGCGCAGATGCTCGGTGCTGTCATCAGTGATCTGCCTTCCCTCTCCCTCCTGGCTCCAGGCTCTTCCCACGCAGCGTCTGGTGGTGCAGAGCGCAGCCCCAGGCAGCAAAGGTGGCCAGGTCTCCCTGACGGTCCACGGTACCCAGCAGGTGCACTCACCCCCAGAGGTAAGTGGTGGTCCTGTCGGCCGCCCTCCCCCGGATGTCTCCCCAGGTCAGCAATGTATCCCTATAGTATATTTGGGGCTCCCTGCCCCCCCGCCAAGCCTACTTGCTCCTCCAAAGTCCTGCTTCCCTCTTCACTCCCAGTGCGACGCCCTTCTTGACCCCAGGTAGGGTGGCTTAGCTGCCCAATTCCTGGATCTGCCAGCTCTGAGCTAAGCGGCCGTGGAGCTCTGCTCTGGGAGCACCTGCCCCCAGGTGATTTCCTAGGTTGAGATGGCCCTGGCAGCTCCAGCTCAGGGAACTGCATTCGAGAAACAAAGCGGGTTCCTTTTCCCTCCGGAGGGTGGGACAGTCTCTTCCAGGAAGCCTCGGACCACAGGGTAGATTCTGGGGACCCCACCATCAATGAGGTGTTGAAGCCAGGCTGTGGATGCTGTCTGCATCAGGAGCTCGGGGTCAGATGACTGGCCCGGCCGCTTTCTCATGTGGGACTCTGGGCAGGCGTCTGAGCTTTGTTTCATTTTTGAGACAGAATCTCGCTCTGTCCCCCAGTCTGGAGTGCAGTGGCTCAATCTCAGCTCACTGCAACCTCCAGCTCCCGGGTTCAAGCGATTCTCCTGCCTCAGCCTCCCGAGTAGCTGGGATTACAGGCGTGCGCCACCATGCCTGGCTAATCTTTGTATTTTTAGTAGAGATGGGGTTTCACCATGTTGGCCAGGCTAGTCTTGAGCTCCTGACCTCAGGTGATCTGCCCACCTCAGCCTCCCAAAGTGCTGGGATTACAGGCGTGAGCCACCGCGCCCGGCCCCTTTGAGCCTTCTGAGCCCCCAGTTTTCTCTGTGTCAAACAACTGATGGTATCAACCACCCCTCAGCTTGCGGTGGGCATTACAGCCTGAGGCACAGCGGGGCTCAGAGCAGACACAGGGCTCCATGGCCAGCCTGCCTGGGCTTAGCCCTGTGCCTCACCGCCTACAGCCATGTGACCTGGGGCTTGTCCCTTCCCCTCTGCCCCTCCATTGGAAAGTGGGAGTGCCGTGAGATTCCAATGAGTACATTCAAAGCACTCAGTGCAGTGTCTGGTGGGAGTTGGCCCAATATCACACCACAGGCTGCTGTCATTGCTATAACCTTTGAGGATCAGCCCCTGGAGAGCGTCAGGGGTGCCGGAGGCACCACCCACCATCAACCAACCTTGCTGGGGAGGGTTAAACCCCCATCGTTGCCAGGAGTTGACTGGGGCCATTGCAAGGAGTAGGCATTTGGATGCATGGGACACAGTCAGCAGCCTGGGTGGTTGGGATAGGTCCCCACAGGCTGCCACCCTCCCCAGACAGCTCTCCTGAGAAGGGTGTGTGTGAGGGCCCGGGTGTCCCAGAGGGAGTGTGAGCCCACCCCAGTGGCACTCCTGTGTCTCCTTCCCTTACAGCAGTCGCCAGTGCAGGCCAACAGCTCTTCCAGCAAGACGGCTGGGGCCCCCACGGGCACGGTGCCACAGCAGCTGCAGGTCCACGGCGTCCAGCAGAGTGTCCCCGTCACCCAAGAGGTGCCAGGCCAAGGCGGGCAGCGGCTCGGGCCAGGGGTACCAGCCAGGCAGCCTCTGCAGCCCCTCATGGCTGTGCCTCCGGCCTATTAGAGCCCAGCCCACGTGGGTCCAGCCCCGGCCTGCCACCCTGGCCTTTAATAAGCATCTCTCCCTGTTTCCAGCCTCAGCATCCTGGGGCTGGAGGATGGGGGAGCTGTGGGGAGGAGGAAATTGGACCTCCTGGAAGGAGACTGGGGCATAGTGGGCCAGGGGAACCACTTGGAGAAACCACCTGAGCCTCTTTGGGCCCATTTGCCTGAAGGAAGCCCCGAGGCCACATCCTGGCTCCTTCTGGGCAGGGTTTCAGGGAGGGGACCCAGCGCCCAAATCCACAGCCAGCCTCTGCAAGGAGGCAGAGCCCTGAGCCGGCGCAGGTTAAGACACTGGGACTGTGTGCCACCTGGTTGTTACCAACGAAGTTGAGGGGTTCCCAGCCCCTTGAAAACAGATGAAATCCATAGACCCTTTCCCAAGTGTAAACAGAAACTCTGTCCCAGAGAATTCACAGATACTCCCCTGCCCGGCGCTAGAGCCCCCCAAACCTCCAGACCTGGGTCCAGGCCCCAGCTTCTCCACTCAGCACCGTCTTCCGCCAGCCTCCGTCCCTGGCTCTGCACCCCTAGGATAATCCCTGCATCCCCACCACAGCACAGAACAGGGCAGACAGTTGACATGGCGGGGCGGGGTGGGGACGAAAGATAACCCAAGGCCTTGCCTGCGGGTTCTTGGCACAGCTTCAGGGGCCTGTAGGGAGAGAGGGCGGAGAGCAGAGACCCCACAGTTAGTCCCAGGTTCAACTCATCCCTGCCACTTCCTGGGAGCCTCACTTTGCCCCTGTTAGTAGGTGCCCATTAGTAATGGATCCAGCACCCTCCTCGCTTGGCTGGAAAACGGCGGCCTCTTGCTTATGGTGTGCTGTGAGCTTTCAGAAGCTCGCCCGTGCAGGGGCTGGGTGGGTTGACGGCCATCGTTGCCATCCTCATCTTAACGTTGCCTTTTGCCTCCCAGAGGTCTGTGGTCCAGGCCACTCCACAAGCTCCCAAAGCCGGCCCGGTGCAGCCGCTGACCGTGCAGGGCCTCCAGCCAGTCCACGTGGCTCAAGAGGTGTGTGTCTCCTCCTCCTACCCCAGGGGCAAAGGGGCTGGTCCCGGGCTGGGGCTGGGGCGTGCAGGCCGCTGAGGCCGCAGGGAGGGAAGCCTCAGTGAGCTGCAGACCCTGCCCTAGATCCTTCCTCTTTCCTGGCCCCCTGGCAGCTCAGGGTCCAGGTTTTGCTAAGAGAGATCTGGATTCAAATCCCGCTTCTTTCTTGCGTGGCCCTGGGTCAGTTCTAACCCCTCTTCGAGACCCCGGGCGGCGGGGATCTTCCCTCGGGTGGCTGCGTGCGCGCTCAGCAACCCGGTGGGTGGAGGCCTGGAGCCCCACCCGCGGCCGCCCCCGTTGACCCCCCAGTGTCTCTGTTTGTCCTCCAGAGCTCAGGCAGTCAGTTTCCCGCTAGGAAGGCAGAGCAGCGAGATCCCCGGCCCACGCCGCCGCCGGAGCCGCCGCCCCGGCCGCCCGCGTGCAGCGGCGAGGCCCCGCAGCTAGGCAGCCCCGAACCGCCGCCGCCCCATTACGAGCCGGGCGCCGAGCAGTGGGTGGAGCTGGTGGGAGTGCTGCCCCCACACCTGCTCCTGCCGCAGCAGAAAGTGGTCTTCGAGCCACTGCCCCGGCTCCCGGCCCGAGCCAGCCCCGACCAGAGGGTCAGGATCCAGAGAATCCCCCAGGTGCTAGTGTTCGGCACGGCCGCCACGGCCCTCAAAGTAGGTGGCGGACGCACGGGCGGGGGGCAGCGGGCGGGCGGGGGCAGGGGCGCCCGGTCTGGGCCGCCCACCAGGCCCCGCAAGCCCTGTAGACCCCACCTCCGCCCGACGGGTCGGTCTGGGGACCCGCCTCTGACTCCCCACCCAAGCCCAGTCCAGGTCCCAGCTCCGCCCCTACAGACAAGGGTGGGGGGATGGAGGTTGGGGGACTCAGGCCCCGCCCCTAAGGCCCTGCCAGTGATTCCAGGTTCAGTCCCACCAACCGAGGCCCCAGGCTCCGCCCCTCACATCCTGTGTCCTGTTTCCAGGCCCCGCCTCTGAGGCCCTTTCTGTAGCTCCAGGCTCTGGCTCCAGCGATAGTCTTGTGCCGGTGCCTGGGATCCAACCTTCAAGCCCACTGCAGGACCCGTCTCGGGTCCCCTCCTCTGCCCGTCAGGCCCCACCCTTGCTGTCCCCAGTCGAAGCCGAGAGTCCCGGCTTCTCCTTCTGACACAGCTCTTCCTGATCCCCAGCCCTGGCCTCCTCCAGGGTGTTTTGTTGAGAGTCCGGAAGCCACCCTTGGGGTCCGGGAGCTGGGCGTCAGGGATAGCCTGGGTGGACACCAGCCCTTTAGAGGCAGAACTGTAGGAGCTGGCCCACGCCTGACCCTCCACGTGCCCTTCCTCTGCCCCAGGTGCAGCAGCTCCAGCAGGTGCCCGTCCCACACGTGTACTCCAGCCAGGTGCAGTATGTGGAGGGCGGCGATGCCAGCTATACGGCCAGTGCCATGTAAGTGAAGGGAGAGGGGTGGGTGAGGGAGTCGGATCTTCCCTGGACCCTCCCCAGGCTCCCAGGTCACCAGGCCCCAGTCCCAGCTCCCAGCAGGCCATCTGGCCTTCAAGGCCTCAGGTGACAGACACACAGGTGGGCACTCCCCAGGGGCCACCACAGTCACGAAAAGTGGCGAAGCAGAGGGACCCTCGAATGTTGGAAGAGGCACCCTGGCGTAGCTTGGGGCTTGGGAGTCAAATGAGCCTGGTTTTTAACCAAAAAAAAAATGACCAGGCGCAGTAGTTCACGTCTGTAATCCCAACACTTTGGGAGGCCTAAGTGGGTGGATCACTTGAGGTCAGGAGTTCAAGACTAGCCTGGCCAACATGGTGAAACCCTGTCTCTACTAAAAATACAAAAGTTAGCCAGACGTGGTGACAGGCACCTGTAATTCAAGCTACTCAGTAGGCTGAGGCAGAAGAATTGATTGAACCCAGGAGGCAGAGGTTGCAGTGACCTGATCGTGCCACTGCAACTCCAGCCTGGGCGATAGAGCGAGACTCCATCTCAAAAAAAAAAGTAATTTGACTCTCAACCCTGTCCCATAGGGGATGCTGTAACCAGTTTCTTTGTTTCCTTCCAGAGATACTCTAAGAACAGAAACTCTAGCCCTCTACCCATTTTTTTTTCTTTCTTTCTTTCTTTTTTTTTTTTTTTTTTGAGATGGAGTCTTACTCTGTCGCCAGGCTGGAGTGCAGTGGCATGATCTCGGCTCACTGCAACCTCCGCCTCCTGGGTGCAAGCGATTCTCGTGCCTCAGCCTCCCGAGTAGCTGGGATTATAGGCATACACCATCACACCCAGCTAATTTTTGTACTGTTAGTAGAGATGGGGTTTCACCACGTTGGTCAGGCTGGTCTTGAATTCCTGACCTCGTGATCCACCCGCCTCACCTCCCAAAGTGCTGGGATTACAGGCATGAGCCACCACAGTGGCCTCTTTTTTTCTCTTTTTTTTGAGACAGGGGCTCACTCTGTCACCCAGGCCAGAGAGAAGTGGTATGATCAGGGCTCACTGCAGCTCACGGGCTCAAGCAATCCTCTTACCTCAGCCTCCCTAGTAGCTGGGACTACAGGTGTGCACGACCACGCTCAGCTAAATTTTTTATTTTTGGAGAGATGGGGTTTTGCCATGTTGCCCAGGCTCATCTCCTCGAACTCTTGGACTCAAGTGATCCTCCCCTCTTGGCCTCCCAAAGTGCTGGGATTATAGGCATGAGCCACTGTGTCCAGCCTTTACCCCCTTTTTTTGGTCAGAAATAGAGGCAGGACATTCCATCCATACCTTATTTCTTTCCTGGCTCTTCTCCCACATGTCCTCGTGGATCCTGGTCACCCTTTTAGCTGCTGTGTAATAACCCCTGTACAGATGCAGCAGCCACGATGTCATCAGTCCCCACCCAGTGATGCGTAGGGGACTTCTTCCCCTCCCTGGGTGCAGCACTACCATTCCTGTGTATGAGCCATGTCAGGCAGGTGCCACATCCTGGCCCCACTTCAGTCCCAGCTCTGGCTCCTCACTGGGGATCCTCCATGCCACCTTGCCTCTCCCATCTGCACAGAAATCGCTGCAGTACTCGAGTTACTGTTGGTTTAGTTTCTAGAGGTTTCACTCGGTTTTCTTTGCATTTGCGTGATTTTTTTCGTCCCTGGCACGTGTTCTTCTGGGGACAACGCTGGGATTGGTTAGCTCATGGATTGACTTAGTCCTAGGGTCATGATGCTCTGACCGACCCCAAGGGGCCTGGTCTAGGCACCTGAATCATAAGGCTTAGTCCCTGGCTTCCGGCTACCTCACAGTTCCATCCGTTTCTTTCCAGTGCTGCTAATCTTTTCACTGTGTGGTTGAGCCAAGCTGGCAGGGGCCAGACAGGGCATTGCAAAGAGGAGCCCGGTGTCCGAGGGTTCATGCTGCCATCGCTGGTAGCGGCTCTGCTGTCTCTCCTTTGCCTGTCTGAATTCCTCACTCAGTGATCGTAGTGTGTGTGATTGCATCTAGTTCATCGTTGTTATCGGATTTTTCTGCTACAAGAAGTTGTTGGGGGCCACTCCTGCTGTCAACTGCCCACTCCTTCTGTCTCTCCTTCTGAGTGAATTACTGCGAGTTCCCAACCCTTTGCCAGCCCTATCCCCACCCAGACCAAAGCCACAGCCTCTGGGCCTCTATCCCTGGTCCTGTTCTGGGGGACATCCAGAGCCGCACACATTCATTTATTCAGTCATTCAGCAACCATCTACTGAAGCAACACTTTTGCAGCACATGTTGCATGCTGGGTGCCCAGGAGTGAGCAGGCTATGGCCCCCGCCTTGGAGAAGTGGGGGCACTTGCTCAGGTCATGTGCTCTTGGTGTCATTTTGTGTGGTAGACATAGGGCAGGACAGAAAGATTGAGAGCTGGACCTGGTATCTGACAAAGACCATGCTTCCATATCTCCTTCCACTGTCAACTCCCTCTCTTTGTTCACCCACAACCACTCGGGCCTGCATGGCTCCCTCCCCTGCCACCTTCAGAGTTTGAGTCAGGCCACCTCTTGACTGACCACGCTGTCTTTCTGGATGTTTATTTTATTTTTATTTTTTTTGAGATGGAGTTTCCCTCTTGTTGCACAGCTGGAGTGCAATGGTGCAGTCTTGGCTCACTGCAACCTCTTCCTTCAGGGTTCAAGCGATTCTCCTGCCTCAGCCTCCTGAGTAGCTGGGATTACAGAAGCCCACCACCACACCTGGCTTTTTTGTATTTTTAATAAAGACAGGATTTCATTATGTTGGCTAGGCTGGTCTCGAACTCCTGACCTCAGGTGATCCACCCGCCTTGGCCTCCCAAAGTGCTGGGATTACAGGCTTGAGCCACCGCGCCCAGCCTCATTTTTGTATTTTTAGTAGAGATGGTTTCACCATGTTGGCCAGGCTGGTCTCAAACTCCTGACCTCAAGTGAGTCACCCGCCTCGTCCTCCCAAAGTGCTGGGATTACAGGTGTGAGCCACCGCGCCTGGCCTAATGCTGTGTTTTTAATCACTAGTACTTTGAAAGAGTTCGAAGATCAAAACTACGTCCAATGATGTTTAGTGAGATGTGAGAGGTGCCCCCGCCTGGCCCCCTCGATGGAGCCCTCCACGCTCACAGATGACAGACATGCATACCACATGCAACGCATTCTTCCCTATTGTTCGGTCACACGGTCCCCACCCTTCTCTGCCTCTTATCTGCCCTGTGGTAGGTTCTGGAGCTTGTTCTTTCCGGGGACAATGAGCCCTGCCTCCTTCTCTTTCACCCCTGCGTAAGATTCCATCATCTTTTATTTCAGAGCCCCTTGAGGTTGAACCCCTGGTGGTTTTTATGCTTGTGACGATTTGCAGCCTCAAGCCTGTGTCACCAGTGCCCATCCTGTCACGGGATATCTGAAGGAGAGAGGATTTCCCAGCCTGGGATTGGTAGCTTGGCTCAGGGGAAACATATCTGCATTCCTGATGGTCTCCTCCAATCACAGCGTCGCCTTCTTTAGCCCCACCCCCTTCCTGCTTCACTCACTGGCTGATCACCTTCTGTTATGATCTCTCATTTACCTTTGCACATGGCTTGTTGCCTGTCTCCCCAACTAGACCGTCAGCTCCTGCAGGGGCCGGGGCTTTTCATTCTTGTCCATTGCTGTGTCCAAAGTGTGTAAAACAGTGCCTAGCACACCGTAGGCACTCAAAGCACTTGCCAATTTTATTTTTTTAATGAAGTGTGTAGTGTGTAGCATTGCAAGTTCCCTAACCCTTAAGTATTTTTTTTTTTTTTAATTAAAAAGACAGGGTCAGCCAGGTGTGGTTACAGGCATGTGGCTCATGCCTGTAATTCCAGCACTGTCGGAGACTGAGGCGGGCTTATCACTTGAGGTCAAGAGTTCGAGACCAGCCTGGCCAACATGGTGAAACCCTGAATTTACTAAAAAAATATGAAAATTAACCCGGCATGGTGATGTGCCCCTGTATTCCCAGCTCCTCGGTAGGCCGAGGCGGGAGGATAACTTGAACCCAGGAGGCGGAGGTTGCAGTGAGCCAAGATTGTGCTACTGCACTCTAGCCTCAGTGACAGAGAGAGACTCTGTCTCAATAAGTAAGTAAATAAATAAAATAACAAAAATAAAAAGCCAGGGTCTCACTGTCTCCTAGGCTTTGGTGCAGTGGTAGTATGGTTATAGCTCCCTATAGCCTTGAACTCCTGGCCTCAAGGGATCCTCCTGCCTCAGCCTCCCAAGTAGCTGGGATTGCAGGTGTGCACCACCACGCCTGGCTAATCTTTATATTTTTTGTAGAGATGGGTTTTCACTATCCTCCTGGGTTTCAACGATCCTCCTGCCTCTGCTTTCCAAAGTGCTGGGATTACAGGCAGGAGCCACCATGCCCGGCTGAGTTCCCTTACCCTTCTATCTTGATTTCCTAATTTCCGAAGTGGGGAAGGTGACTCCAATGCCAGAGGACTGGCTGCTTTGATGATTATATGAAATACTGCCCATCAGGCACTCAGGATGGTACCCAGTCCATTGTAGGTGCATGCTAGGATCTGCTCCTTGCTGCAGGGGGGCTGCTGCTTCCCCAGTCCCCTCCTGGTACCCCCCTTCCTGCCTAGTCATGCACCTTGGTCCCCCAGTTCTCATCCCCCTGACTCTACCCCGGCTTTGCCTCTTTCCTAGCCGTTCCAGCACCTACCCCTACCCCGAGACGCCGCTGTACACGCAGACGGCAAGCACCAGCTACTACGAGGCCGCGGGCACGGCCGCCCAGGTCAGCACCCCCGCCACCTCCCAGGCAGTGGCCAGCAGTGGCTCTATGCCCATGTACGTGTCCGGCAGCCAGGTCGTCGCCAGCTCCACCAGCACTGGGGCTGGGGCCAGCAACAGCAGCGGAGGTGGTGGCAGTGGTGGTGGCGGCGGCGGCGGGGGAGGCGGTGGCGGGGGTGGCAGTGGCAGCACCGGAGGCGGCGGCAGTGGAGCAGGCACCTACGTGATCCAAGGTGGCTACATGCTGGGCAGTGCCAGCCAGTCTTACTCCCACACCACCCGTGCCTCGCCAGCCACGGTAAGTGCCCCAGCCCGGGCCCCAGAGGAGGCAGGCGGTGGTGGGTGGTGGGCACTAGAAGCCAAGTCCATGACAGTGGTTACCAACCACCATTAGCAGGAGCCTGTGTGGCCTCCAATGAAGAGCACATACACAGATATCCTGGGATTGAATGCTGTGTAGCCTCAGATAAATTACTCAGCCTCTCTGGGCCTCAGTTGATAGGCGTGAACTTCTTAAAACAATACTACAGAAGTGTCTATTGTTGGCTGGGCGCTGTGGCTCACACCTGTAATCCCAGGACTTTGGGAGACCGAAGTAGGTGGATCACCTGAGGTCGGGAGTTCAAAACCAGCCCAACCGATATGGTGAAACTCCATTGCTACTAAAAATACAAAAATTAGCCGGGCATGGTGGTATGCACCTGTAATCCCAGCTACTTGGGAGGGTGAGGCACGAGAATTGCTTGAACTTGGGAGGTGGAGGTTGCAGTGAGCAGAGACTGCGCCACTGCACTCAAGCCTGGGAGACAGCGAGATTCTGTTTCAAAAAAAAAAAAAAAGTGCTGTCTATTCTTTTTTTTTTTTGAGACAGGGTTTTGCTCTGTCGTCCAGGCTGAAGCACAGAGGTATAATCATAGCTCACTGCAGCCTCAAACTCCTAGGCTCAAGTGATCCTCGCAAGTAGCTGGGACTACAGGCATGCACCACCATGTCTGGCTAATTTTTTTGTTTATTTAAGACTGAGTCTCGCTCTGTTGCCAGGCTGAAGTGCGGTGGCGCGATCTCAGCTCACTGCAACCTCCGCCTCCTGGATTCAAGCGATTCTCCTGCCCCAGCCTCCCAAGTAGCTGGGACTACAAGCGCGCCACTCTGCTCAGCTAATTTTTGTATTTTTAGTAGAGACGGGGTTTCACCATGTTGGCCAGGATGTTCTCAATCTCCTGACCTCGTGATCCACCCTCCTTGGCCTCCCAAAGTGCTGGGATTATAGATGTGAGCCACCACGCCTGGCCGATTTTTAAAATTTTTTTTTGTAGAGACAGGATCTCACTCTGTTGCCTAGGCTGGTCTCGAAATCCTGGCCTCAGGCGATCCTCCCAGCCATCTATTCTGATTAAAATTGATGATAGAGAATAGATAATGAGGGCAGAGAGAAGCCAGCACTGCCATGGGGAGCTTCCTGAACAGGGTTCTTCCACCATTGGGAAGGCTGGTGCTGGAACCTCCCTGTGCCTAGAAGAGGCTATGTGAAGTCCGTGGGGCAGCCCTGGATTCCAACCCCAACCAGGCCCTTCAACAATTGTGTGACTGTGGGGTGGGTCAGCGCGGGTGGTCCTGGTGGTCCCTCATGGTCCTGATGTAGCCTGGATTCTAGTCTAGTCTTTTTTTTTCTTTTTTGAAGATGGAGTTTTGCTCTCGTCACACAGATTGGAGTGCAGTGGCGCAATCTCAGTTCACTACAACCTTCCCACCTCCCAAGTTCAAGCAATTTTTGTGCCTCAGCCTCTTAAGTAGCTGGGATGACAGGTGCCCACCACCATACCTGGCTAATTTTTGTATTTTTAGTAGAGACAGGGTTTCACCATGTTGGCCAGGCTGGTCTCTAACTTCTGACTTCAGGTGATCCGCCCGCCTCGGCCTCCCAAAGTGCTGGGATTACACGCAGGAGCCACCGCTCCTGGCTTGGAAATTTGATTTTTTTCACTCTACATAAATTAATACAATTTTTTTTTTTTTTTTTTTTTAGAAGGAATCTTGCCTGTTGCACAGGCTGGAGTGCAGTGGTGCGATATTGGCTCACTGCAACCTCTGCCTCCCAGGTTCAAACGATTCTCCTGTCTCAGCCTCCCAAGCAGCTGGGACTACAGGCATACACCACCACTCCCAGCTAATTTTTGTATTTTTAGTAGAGATGGGGTTTCACAATATTGACCAGGCTGGCCTCAATCTCCTAATCTCATGACCCACCCACCTGCCTTGGCCTCCCAAAATTCTGGGATTACAGGCGTAAGCCACCGCGCCCTGCTAATTTTTTTTTTTTTTTTTTTTTTGAGACAAGGTCTCACTGTTATCCAGGCTGGAGTACACTGGCTCGACCACAGCCGACTGCAGCCTTGAATTTCTGAGCTGAAGGGATCCTCTTGCCTCTGCCTCCCAAATACCTGGGACTGCAGGCATGCACCACAACACTAGCTAATTTTTTTTTTTTTTTTTGAGACGGAGTCTCACTCTGTCGCCCAGGCTGGAGTGCAGTGGCCGGATCTCAGCTCACTGCAAGCTCCGCCTCCTGGGTTTACGCCATTCTCCTGCCTCAGCCTCCCGAGTAGCTGGAACTACAGGTGCCCGCCGCCTCGCCCAGCTAGTTTTTTGTATTTTTTTAGTAGAGACGGAGTTTCACTGTGTTAGCCAGGATGGTCTCAATCTCCTGACGTCGTGATCCGCCCGTCTCGGCCTCCCAAAGTGCTGGGATTACAGCACCAGCACTGGGATTGAGCCACCGCACCCGGCCAACACTAGCTAATTTTTTTAAAAATTCGTTGGTAGAGACAGGGTCTCCCTATGTTGCCCAGGCTGGGCTCAAGTGATCCTCCCACCTTAGCCCCCCAAAGTGCTAGAACTAAAGGGGTGAGCCGTGTCCAGCCCTTAATGTGTTTAGCTGCACATGGCAACTGTATTGGACAGTGCAGTTCTAGAGAGTTCTGTGTGACATAGTTCCTGGGGAGGATGGCAGTAGGATGTGCTAACTTATGGTGGGCGTGGCTGTCAGGATCCCAGCTGGAAGTCGATATGGGCACTCAGCCCCAGCACTCAGAGGTGACAGAAGCGCCTCTGACTGGTGCTCTCCCTTCTGCCTCCGGCCCCAGGTCCAGTGGCTCCTGGACAACTATGAGACGGCTGAGGGCGTGAGTCTGCCACGGAGTACCCTCTACTGCCACTACCTGCTGCACTGCCAGGAGCAGAAGCTGGAGCCTGTCAACGCCGCCTCCTTCGGCAAGCTCATCCGCTCCGTCTTCATGGGCCTGCGAACTCGCCGTCTGGGCACCAGGTAGGGCCGTCCATCTACTCCCAACAGCCCCTGGGGAACTGGCGGGCACACCAAGGCCCACCTCCAACTCCAAGTCATCTTGGGCAGTCCAATCCAGCCCAGCCCCGCCGGCCTCCACGAGGCTCACTCCCACCCCAGGCCTTTGCACTGGCGGTGCCTTCCACCTCGTGTTTCTCACCCCTCCTTACTCACACATCCCCTGACTGCCTCAACTGAAACCGCAGCCTCCTCCCTCTCCCCCGCCCGACACCCCAAACCCTGCTTTATTTTTCTCTTTAGCATTGAGCACCCTCCCACGTGCCTTTTTTTTTTTTTTGTCTTTGGAGACAGAGTCTCACTCTGTGGCCCAGGCTGGAGTGCAGTGGCTCAATCTCGACTCACTGCAACCTCCGCCTCACAGGTTCAAGCCATTCTCATGCCTCAGCCTCTTGAGTACCTTGGGATTACAAGCATGCGCCACCATGCCCAGCTAATTTTTAAAAAATATTTTTAGTAGAGACAGGGTTTTGCTATGTTGGCCAGGCTGGTCTTGAACTCCTGTCCTCAAGTGATCTTGGCCTCCCAAAGTGCTAGGATTATAGGCATGAGCCACCATGCCCAGCCCACACGTGCCTTTTACGTGACTTATTTCAGTTGTTCTGGTCCGTCTGCAATGCTTGTACCTTGATGACGCGGGGTTGCACCTAGTCAGTGCTTCCTCAGGGCCTGTGAGTCAGTGAATTCATGCGGGAAGGAACAAGAAGCCATCCCATGAACCCACCCCTCTCTTCCTCTCCTTTGCAACCCCCGTGGCTCACCCCCGCTCATGTCTCGGTTCCCGTTCCCAGCTTCAGCATCACCTCATTCAGCTATTCAGCCATTCAGCCATTCATTTATGTATAATCTTGGGCAAAGTACTGGATCTCTCCCAACACCCACAGCCCCTGTGCCTCCTCAGTGCAGCACCCCCAGCTCTGCAGGGCAGGTGTCTCTCCATCTGTTCCCCTAATAGAGAGGAGATGGGTGTGCTGTGAGGCGCTCCATGGCTGGCCAGCCCAGACCCCCAGCCCAGCCCTTCCCCTCCACCTCCCTCCCAGGGGCAACTCCAAGTACCACTACTACGGCCTGCGCATCAAGGCCAGCTCACCCCTGTTGCGACTGATGGAGGACCAGCAGCACATGGCCATGCGGGGCCAGCCCTTCTCGCAGAAGCAGAGGTAGGAGAGCAGGACCGGACTCGGGGCAGGGCAGGCAGGGAAGGGCATACAGGCCGGTCCCCAGCAGCCAGCCCGCCTGCCCGTTCTACTCCAGGCTCAAGCCCATCCAGAAGATGGAAGGCATGACCAACGGCGTGGCGGTGGGGCAGCAGCCCAGCACGGGGCTGTCGGACATCAGCGCCCAGGTGCAGCAGTACCAGCAGTTTCTGGGTGAGAGCTCCCTGGCCTGTGTTTCCCCAGCCACTGCCCCCCGGCCCCGTACAGATGGTTCCCAAAGCCGGATGGCGGCAGGCAGCCTCTGAGCTGGGGAGGGCTTGGTGGAGATGCCTGAGGACCAGCAGGGGGTGGGGGAGACATCACAGTCTCCGTCCACAGTGACAGTTCTGTCCCCAGAATCCTTCTTCAAGGTAGATTCTCATTTCTTTCAATGCAAAGTATTTCTCTGGGGTTCTGAGCTCCCCAGTGAATCCCCTTTATGCTACATGAGATTTTCTTTATTTTTGTTTGTTTATTGATTTTTTTGAGACAGATTCTCTGTCACCCAGGCTGGAGTGCAGTGACACCATCCTGGCTCACTGCCACCTCCGCCTTCTGGGTTCAAGTGATTCTCCTGCCTCAGCCTCCTGAGTAGCTGGAACTACAGGCATGAGCCGCCATGCCTGGCTAATTTTAGTATTTTTAGTAGAGATGGGGTTTCACCCTGTTGGCCAGGCTGGTCTTGAACTCCTGACCTGAAGTGATCCTCCCGCCTTGGCCTCCCAAAGTTCTGGGATTACAGGCGTGAGCCACCGTGCCCAGCCTACATGAGATTTCAAATCCCACCCAGTTGGACATGGTTACTTGTTGGAGATATGACGGCAGGTCCTCTTACCTCGTGAGTCCTGTGAGGCCCACTCACTTCCCTGTCGAGCCATCCCACAGCCATGGTGTCCATGGGGCTAGAACCACTCACTTGCCAAGAAGGCAGGCATGTACCCAGTGTTTCTAAAAGTAAACTTAAAAAAAGGCCGAGTGCAGTGGTTCATGTCTGTAATCACAGCACTTTGGGAGGCTGAGGCTAGAAGAAATGCTTGAGGTCAAGGGTTCGAGACCAGCCTAGTCAACATGGTGAATCCCCATCTCTACTAAAAATACCAAAATTAGCCCGCCATGGTGGCGGGTGCCTGTAATCCCAACTACTCAGGGGGCTGAAGCAGAATTGCTTGAACCTGGGAGGCGGAGGTTGCAATGAGCCAAGATCGCACCATTGTACTCCAGCCTGGGCAACAGAGTGAGTGAGACTCTGTCTCAGGAAAATAAAAAAGGCCGGATGCGGTGGCTCATGTATATAATCCCAGTACTTTGGGAGGCCAAGGTGGGGGGAATTGCTTGAGTCCAGGAGTTGGAGACCAGCCTGGGCAACATAGCAGGACCCCATCTCTTAAAAAAAAAAAAAAAAGACAAAGTAAACAACAATCCATGAAAACAGGGCCAAAGGATGCTAAGTAAACAAGCAAACCCTTGGAACCCATAGTCCAGCCACACACCCTCGATCCTGAGCACGTGGGAGCTCATTTCCTCACCTGCCATGGAGGCCAGGACATCCCATTTGTCCCGTCCGTGCCTGAGGACATAGGGGAGGATGGGGAACAATACTTCTGGCAGAGTCAAGGGGCATCCCCAGGGCTACTGTCCATGGCTAGCCCCAACCTGGGATGCTCAGGCTCAGGGCAGCGTCCTGTGGTCCTGACTGTGCCCTGGGGGCCTACCCATTCCCTTGCCAGGTGGGTGCTGTGTTGCAGCCGGGACTCAGAGGCCCACGTCCTGAGGGCTGGCGCGGTGCTGCCACTCAGCAGACAGGCGGGGCTGGCACAAGACCCTCCTGTCCTCTCTGCCAGAGGAGTGTGGGCCCTCAAGTCCTCCCCATCCTGGGCCCAGGCCAGGCGCTCGCCCCCACCGAGCCTTGTCTCTCACCGGCACTTGGGGGACCCCAGTCTGATGAGAAAGGGACAACTCTGGGACCCCAGGGTGGGCAGGCACGGGGGATGAAGGGCCTCATGGTTCCCCCCCACCGGCCCCGCAGATGCCTCTCGGAGCCTCCCTGACTTCACAGAGCTCGACCTCCAGGGCAAGGTGCTGCCTGAGGGCGTTGGGCCCGGCGACATCAAAGCCTTCCAGGTCCTGTACCGGGAACACTGTGAGGTAGGGTAGCCAGGTGGGCAGGCAAGCGAATGGGGACGCAGCCATGGGCATGGGAGGGTCATGCTGCCCCCCAACCTCCCTGAGCATCTGCCTCTGCCACAGGCCATTGTCGATGTCATGGTGAACCTGCAGTTCACCCTGGTGGAGACGCTGTGGAAGACCTTCTGGAGGTACAACCTCAGCCAGCCCAGCGAGGCGCCGCCGCTGGCCGTGTGAGTACTGCCCGGCAAGGGGGCAGGAGGGTGGGACCTCAGGTGATGTTGACACCCAGGGTTGGGGCGCCTGCTTGTCCCCTGCAGTTTGTGGGGTACACATGCCCTTGGCTGTGTGGAGCGTGTGTGTATAGCCACCCGACACTCAGAGTCGGGGGTGGTGTGCCTGACCAAGCACCATCTTGGTGGCAGGGCACCATCTCCTCCCTGGAGTGGCAGCTTCTGGAATTTGTTTGACCCCTGTGTGCAGGGTAGGGTGTAGGATCCCGTCCCACCCCCCGGGCCTGTGCCAGCCGGACCCTGGGGATCCTCGGGAGGCAGGGGTACTTACCTGACCCTGGGCTGGGGGTGGGGGTCTGATCCTGGGGGCAGGGCCACAGAGTGCCCCAGTGACCCTGGGTTGGGGACAAGCTATACCTGTGCCTTTCTGGCACTTGGGACAGGACCATAGAGTGCCCCAGTGACCCTGGGTGGGAGTAAGGGGGTACCTGTGTCTTCTGGCACTGGAGACAAGACCACAGAGTGCCCCAGTGATCCTGGAGTGGGGGTAAGGGGGTACCTGTGCCTTCTGACACTGGGGAGAACCACAGAGTACTCCAGTGACCCTGGGTCAGGGACAGGGGGTACCTGTTCCCTTCTGACAATGGGGGCAGGACCATAGAGTGCCCCAGTGACCCGGGGTGGGGTGGGTGCCTGCAGGCATGACGAGGCCGAGAAGCGACTGCCCAAAGCCATCCTGGTGCTGCTCTCCAAGTTCGAGCCCGTGCTCCAATGGACCAAGCACTGTGACAACGTGCTGTACCAGGGCCTGGTGGAAATCCTCATCCCCGACGTGCTGCGGCCCATCCCCAGTGAGTGCTTGGCCTGCTCGGCACCCCCTGCCCCACATACCCCCGCCCTGCCCTGACCGGCCCCCACCACCGCCCACAGGTGCCTTGACCCAAGCGATCCGGAACTTTGCCAAGAGCCTGGAGAGCTGGCTCACCCACGCCATGGTCAATATCCCCGAGGAGATGCTGCGGGTGAAGGTGAGGGTGTGGGGGGTCCCTTTCTCTTGTCTCTGGGGCTTAGGCCCCCCGTCTCCTCTGCTCCCCAGGGGCGGTAAGATTTGTCCCCACGCCTGTTCCAGGGGTGATGCCTGTGAGGGAAGGGGAGACCTTCTCCGCCTCGGGGAGCACCCTGGGCAATGTCTTTATAAACCAGTGTCCTCAGGCACTCACTTCTGAAATGCAACCCCTTTGTGGTGTTACTGTACTCAACACAGCATCTTTCAAAAATAAAAACCAACTGCAAACATACAGTAGTTCCCTTTAGACAGCCTTGCTAGAAAGTGCTTCATGTGTGGCCGGGCGCGGTGGCTCACGCCTGTAATCCCAGCACTTTGGGAGGCCGAGACGGGCAGATCACGAGGTCAGGAGATGGAGACCATCCTGGCTAACACGGTGAAACCCCGTCTCTACTAAAAATACCAAAAAAAAAAAAATTAGCCGGATGTGGCGGCATGCGCCTGTAGTCAGAGCTGCTGGGGAGGCTGAGGCAACAGAATGGCATGAACCCAGGAGGCCAAGATTGCACCACTGCACCTGCACTCCAGCCTGGGCGACAGAGCAAGACTCTGTCAAAAAAAAAAAAAAAAAAAAAAAAAAGAAAGTGCTTCAGGTGTGCAGAGACAGATAAAACTTTTTAAGAAAGGCAACAACATCTATAAGGAAACATAATACTTGCCTTTTTCATCAAAAGATGCACATTTACTAACTACTTAGATGTGAGGAACTTGATGGGATGTGGTTGGGGAAAAAAAAAAACCCACCACTGGGCACAGGGCAGGGACTGGGGCCTGTGGAGACAGTAGATGCCAGATCCAGGAGCAACCCTTCAGAACCAGTGAGACTCATATATTCATGTATTCACACAACCTCCTTCTCAGTACACAGCAATGAACAAGACGGACAAAACCCCTGTCCTCTCCCAGAGCTGAGATTCTAGGGTATGAAAGAAAATGAGGCTGGGCGCAGTGGCTCATGCCTGTAATCCCAGCACTTTGGGAGGCTGAGGCGGGCGGATCACTTGAGGTCAGGAGTTCAAGACTAGCCTGGCCAACATGGTGAAACCCTGTCTACTAAAAATACAAAAACTAGCCTGGCGTGGTGGTGTGCGCCTATGATCACAGCTACTCAGGAGGCTGAGGCACGAGAATCGCTTGACCCCAGGAGGTGGAGGTTGCAGTGAGCGGAGATCACGCCCCTGCACTCCAGCCTGGGCTACAGAGTGAGATTCAGTGTCGAAAGAAAGAAAGAAAATGAAACATGTTTATCAAAGCAGGATTTGCCCTTTCTGCGCAGTGCCCTCCATATTTTCTATTGTGTTCTTTCATTTAAAAAAAAAAAAAAAGCCTTTCCTGGCACGGTGGCTTACTTCCAACACTTCGGGAGGCAAAGACAGGAGGATCTCTTGAAGCCAGAAGTTTGAGACTAGTCTGGGCGACATGGCGAGAGCCTGTCTCAACTGTTACTTTAAAAAATAAAAATACATTTAAAAAAATATTGTGCCCTGGTCAAAATACAATTAATTGAATTTTGGGGGGCGCTTAGGAGTGGACACCCAAAGTTTGAAGGTCGCGATCCTTCTGTATCCCAACAAAAGTAGCGAGGCACATCCTTTTTTAGGAAAAAGGAAACAGGCTGAAGGAGGTTGCCTCGGGGTGGGGCCAGGGCTGGCGGGCTGGGGTTCCTCGAAAGCAGCAAGCCCCCCAATCCCTGCACGCAGGTGGCCGCAGCCGGCGCCTTCGCGCAGACACTGCGGCGCTACACGTCGCTCAACCACCTGGCGCAGGCGGCGCGCGCTGTGCTGCAGAACACCGCGCAGATCAACCAGATGCTGAGCGACCTCAACCGCGTGGACTTCGCCAACGTGCAGGTGAGTGCGGGGCGGGGCGGGCGAATGAGGGGCAGCCCAGGGGGTCGGGCCAGGCAGGGGTGATGGCGGCTGAGCCCTGGGCGCCCGCCCATCCGGTGTGCCCCAGGAGCAGGCCTCGTGGGTGTGCCGTTGCGAGGACCGCGTGGTGCAGCGGCTGGAGCAGGACTTCAAGGTGACGCTGCAGCAGCAGAACTCGCTGGAGCAGTGGGCGGCCTGGCTGGACGGCGTGGTGAGCCAGGTGCTCAAGCCCTACCAGGGCAGCGCCGGCTTCCCCAAGGCCGCCAAGCTCTTCCTTCTCAAGTGGTCCTTCTACAGGTGCGCGCGTGGCGGGATCGGGCCCGGACTGCACCAGGGAAGGCCCTGGGCCCCTGGGGGACTCAGTTGCTCTTCTACGACGACCCGAGCCTGCAGGCTGGGTGGGCGGGCTGGGGCCCTGGGCTCTGTACCATGCACGCCCGAGGGAAGGCTGTGCTGGGGTCCAGCCTGAGTCGCTGGGCTGGCGCGAGGCCCGGACACATCGCAGCGGGGAGGGGTCGAGGGGTTGGGCCAGACGGGGCCTGACGGTCTCCTCTCCGTCGCCATACCCAGCTCCATGGTGATCCGGGACCTGACCCTGCGCAGCGCCGCCAGCTTCGGCTCCTTCCACCTCATCCGGCTGCTCTACGACGAGTACATGTACTACCTGATCGAGCACCGCGTAGCCCAGGCCAAGGGCGAGACCCCCATCGCCGTCATGGGCGAGGTGCGCACAGCAGGCCACTGGGGCCGCGGGCGGGGCGCCAGGCGGCGGGACCCTCACCCATTTTCTTCTCCTTCCTCCAGTTCGCCAATCTGGCCACCTCCCTGAACCCCCTGGACCCCGACAAAGGTAGGCGAGGCGTGTTCCCACCCAGGGCGCGGGTCCCGGGGGTGGCGGACAACGGAGGGGCTGGGGAGGAGGAGGAACCCGGGGCGTTGCCACCCCGCCCCGAGCCTGACTTGGCCCCTGTGTCCCAGACGAGGAGGAGGAAGAGGAGGAGGAGAGCGAGGACGAGCTGCCGCAGGACATCTCACTGGCGGCTGGCGGCGAGTCACCCGCGCTGGGCCCAGAGACCCTGGAGCCGCCGGCCAAGCTGGCGCGGACTGACGCGCGCGGCCTCTTCGTGCAGGCACTGCCCTCCAGCTAAGCCCTTGGCCTCCCCGCCCCACCCGCCCCGCCACCCCTTCACGCCAGGGTCCCTCACAGCTTCTGTGGCTTCGTGGTCACCGCTCCAGCCTCAACCAGGGCAGGGAGGGGGCCTCCGAGACAGGGAAGGCCGGGGCCCTCCTACCCTATGGGGCCGGCACAATCAGTGGGCTGGGCGGAGCCGCAGCTGCAAACTCTGACACAAAAGACGTGCCTTAAGGAACCCGCCGCGTGCCCAGGTGCCCCGTGGGGCATCCAGCTCGGCCCCTTGGCCGCCCCCCTCCCAGGCCGCAGCATCTTCACCCCAGCCCCGTCCTCCCACCACCCCAGGGGGCAGGCAGGCAGGCCCCCTCCCGTGCGGAACTGTTAACTTATTCAGCTCGCTGGCTTTGCACAGCCTGTCCTGGGCCCAGCCCTGAGCCCCGGGCCGGCGCAGGTGGGCGTCACCTGGGGACTCCCCACTGTCAGCAGCAGCCCCGGGACCCCCTACCCCCAGCAACCCCACTGCTTCCCCTTCTTGGTATTAAGTGCAATTAAAGCCGTGGGTGTCGCATCTTCTCCGCTGGGCCCTCTCTTGCCCCCAAGCCCGAGAAGGGGGCACTGCCCGGCCCGGCTGTGGGGAGGGCGGCAGGGGGCAAGGCCTCCAGCTTCCAAAGAGCAGCGGGCCGCGGGGCCGGGGAGTGCCCACAGACCCCAGCCCCCGTGCCCCCCCCTCCGCCGCTGGTTTGTAATGGAACCTTTTCTGTGCCCCTATCTTCCCGGAGACTGTGCTTCTCCTCCGTGCCGTGCGACCCCCACCCCATGACTATTGTGCGATTCGTGAGCGCCGCCCGAGCGGAGTTGGTAACTTGTTGGGTTTTTTTCCAACCATCATGGCCTTATCTGTTCCAGTTTTCTCAGTGTTTTCAGCCTGTGAGATAGATGTTTATGGCAAGAAAAGAAAAAAAAAAAAAAGGAACTCTGACCTATTGTATAAAAATCACTATTTTGTGTGCTCCGCGTGCTACAGCTTTTGGGGCGGCCCTGCCCAGTCCCCGTACCCACGGGGCTCCCTATCCCGGCGGTGAAAGTGTCCACACGTGTGGTAGTCTAGTGTGCCGAGCTGTTTTCTACCTTTTTGTAGTCTTTCTTAAAACAATAAATTCCGCTGTGATATTTGCCTACTGCTGACTCGCCGGGCCTTGGTGGGGCCTTGGGGCGGGGCTCCAGCTGGGCCCTGAGCTGCAGTAACGGGACCTCAATGAGGTTCAGAAATTAAAACATTTATTACATGAAGAAGAACGGAGTGGGGATGGCCAGGAGGTTGCCAGCCTGGGTGGGGAGGCTGGGGCGGGCAGGGCAGGGGAACAGGGTCCATTCGACCTCCCGGAGGGCAACGTCCACAGCTGTAGCCGAAGAAAGGGGCAAATGCACAAGGGACCAGGCCCATGCCCAGCTCGGAGTGAAGGCAGGGCGCTCAGGCTGGTGGGGTAGGGGGCGCCCTCTCTCTGCCCCTTCCCAACTTAAATAGGCATAAATAAAAAGCGTCCAGACCCTCGGGCCACCAGGGGCTGCCCTGCCCAGCCCGGTTCCGCAGCCTAACACTAGTGCCGGTCATCAGTCGGTGGGCCAGCCGGCCAGGAAGAGGCCACCCCGGGGAGGCGGCCGGTCCCAGGCCGCGGAGGTAGTTGGAGTCAGTGTCCCGGGCGGCCTGGCCCTCACAGCACGATCCACGTGTATCGCTCGCTGTCTGCCAGAACCTTCAGGGAGCACCCTGCAGGGACAGGTGGGGACAAAGCATGGAGTCCCTCCCTGCCCAGCCCTGCAGGCGCACTCCCCACCTGACTTCCTTCTGGCCCAGAAGGTTCCAGAAGGCAAGAACCCTGCTGAGTTGCCCTCTGCCTCTAGCCTGCAGCTACCCAATAAACATCTGTAGTGTGAACCCTGTAGTGTGAACGAGTGACGGGCCAGACTTGGCGGGAGGCTCCCAGGCCCCACACCTTCAGGGCTGCTGAGCTGGGCCTGGCCTGGGCGGCCCTCTCCTTACCAGCCTTCCCACCCATTTCATCAGCGCTCAGGAATCAGCGCCTGGGTGAGGACAAGTGACCCTGGGGACCCTGACCATCACGGGGTCACCGAGCCCCACCTTTGTGGAGCGCCTCGTTGGTCATCCTGTTGACGTAACGGCCGCTGCTCTCGGGCACCAGCCACTTCATGACCATGTCCACGCAGCTCTTGCGGTAGGAGCTCCAGACACTGCCGCTGCGGGGCCAGGGGGTGAGTGGCTCTCTCCGCCTCAGCCGCCCCCGACCCTGCCCCCCAGCCCTGCCTCACCTGGTCTGCCCTTTGACCTCAGTCAGGTCACCTACACTGACTGTCTCGAAGATGCCTGTGTTGAGGTCCCATGCCACCTTGAGGCTGGTGTGATAGGTCTTTGGTCTGCGGTGGAGAGGGCCACAGGACAAGCGCTGGGACAGGCGGGCTCCTGAACCAGGCCCCACGCTACCCTGAGGGGCTTTTGTCTTTGGAGAAGCTACGGAGGGGCCCAGCCAGGTTGTGGCACAGGGAGCGCCTTCTCACATCCCCATGCCCCCACCCTGAAGTGTCTGCCAGTGGCCCCCCTAGTGGACAGGGAGGGCAGGGTCCCCGCCTGCGCTCACCGGAGCTGACCCTCCTCAGTGGGGGATGGGAAGGCCAGGAGCAGCAGGCCAATGTTGATGAGGACCTGGTTGGTTTCCGGGCAGACCTGGGGTTGGGGGTGGACGATGCCAGCTGCTGAGGGCGACTCCAGAGTACAGGGAGCCCTGGGCCCACCCTGCCCACCCTGGGCCCACCTCTAGAATGACGATGTCATAGTCGCTGAAAGAACAGAACTGGTGGCCCCAGGTAGCGTCGTGGCGGATGACCTCATTGATGACATATTCGAAGTCCAGTGTGAGCTGCTCCACTGTCAGGTACTGGCCCTGCGGGCGAGTGGGCAGGCGCAGAGGATGGTGCCAACTGCCCCCCAGCAGCTTCCCGGGACTGCCCTCGGCCCGCCCACGCCCGCACCCACCTGGACAGCAGTTCGCTCCCGCATGGGCCGCAAGTTGCGGCCACGAAGATCAGTCACCACGAAGGGCAGGGAGATCTTGTCGTCCTCGAACTCTGGGGAGGCAGGAAGTGGGGGTGGGGTGGAGGGAGGCCAGGGGCCCCATTTGGGTTGGCTTCCCCATCCCAGGCCCTGCCACATGCCTGCCCCCCACTCACCATCCTCCGGCTCCGTCCCCTCTCCGGCCTCCAGCACATAGTATAGCTTGGTGTAGTTGATGTAGCCAGGCTCGGGGGCAGGCGCCTCCGAGGCAGGGGGGCTGTCCCGGGGTGCTGCCTCCCCACACAGGGCTAAGGGCTCACAGTGCGCACGGCAGCGGCTGCCGGAGGGTCCTGGGCACAGGGCAGGCCGGGCTTCCTCAGGGGCCCCGCCCTTGGCCTCTTTGGCCCGGCGGAAGATGTCAGCCACAAACTCCTTGGCTTTGGCAATGGCGGGCGAGGGCTCAGGAGACCCAGAGGAACGGGCTGGGGCCGCCTCAGGGCAGAAGCTGGGGAGGGCAGGGGGCAGCTCTGGGCTCTGGGGCTCGGGGGGGCTGGCAGGCGCCGGGGGGCAGGTGCTGTGGTCATACAGGATTTGGCAGAAACTCCTGTCACCTGGAAGAAGAGATGGGTGTGGAGAAGTGTCAGTCCGGGATGCTCCCAGCCTCGCTCAGTGTCCTCAGGGGTTTTCAGAAACCCACCCTGAGGAGACACTTCTAGACCTGGCTATGCTGAGATCAGTCTGAAACACCCAGAAGGGGAAAGACCTTTCTGCGCATGCACACCACGCACACATGCGTGCAGACGTTCGTTCAAACCCTTCTTAAGCTGTCTACTGAGTGCCCCACACTGAGGACACAGGAGTGAACTAGACAGACAGAGCCCTGCCCTGGGGGAGCCGACACTCTACAGTGTAGAGCGTTCACTACAGTAGCATCCAGCCTCCTAACATCTGCCACTCTGTCGAGGGACATCTTGTGACTTTCACTGGCATTTCTCTGACATGGAAGACCTAAGGCAAGGCCCTCCTGGGTCCTTCCCGACACAGGCCAGACTGCTGCGGGCACACTTCATCCAATCGGGGCCTCTGTCTCTGCCTGCCTAGAGATGACTCCCCCAAGGAATGTGGGCAACACATGGAGAACCCCAACATATTCACTGAGCAGCCCTGTGGCTGGGCCCCATCCCAGGTTTCCTCTGAGCTCTGTACAAGTAACCCCCAGAGAAGGGCCGCATCCCCCAAAATGCAGCTCAGAGATGAACTCGCCCAAGGTCACATATGAGATAAATCGAGTCCAGGCTCCCCTCCACCACCGTGACAGCCCCTTCCACAACAGGGCGGGGAACAGGTGACAATGGCCAAGGAAGAAAGCACCCCTCTGTGTCAGCACTTCCCACTGATGACCACACCCTCTCCCTGGGCTGGCGCAGAGCTGACTGTCCGCTGCGGTTGTTCCTAACACGGCCCACAGCCGAAAGGGCAGAACTGCGTCAACCCTCGCAAGCTGCAGGGTTCATGGCCAATAACCGAGTGGCCGAGCCTCAGCAAAGGACAGCGCTCACCCTTCCTGGTATAGATTGGGGGCTGAGGACAGGAGGCCCCAGATATGTCTGGGGACAGAGTGCCCTGGCCCCTGGCTTATTTGTGGGCTGAGTTATATACATTTAATCCTGCCCATTCCCCGACCGCCCCCAGGGACAACCATTTCCATGGGGATTTAATGGACGTCTTTGTATCTGAGTTCTTGTAAAATTAAAACGTCTTTTTTTTGGAGATGGAGTCTTGCTGTCTCCCAGGCTGGAGTACATTGGCACAATCTTGGCTCACCGCAACCTCCGCCTCCTGGGTTCAAGCAATTCTCCTGCCTCAGCCTCCTGAGTAGCTGGAATTAGAAGCATGCGCCATCATGCCCAGCTAATTCTTGTATTTTTAGTAGAGATGGGGTTTCACCACGTTGGCCACACTAGTCTTGAACTCCCTGACCTCATGTGATCCGCCTGCCCTGGCCTCCCAAAGTGCTGGGATTACAGGCGTAAGCCACTGTGCCTGGCCTAAATCGTCTTTTTCATTTATATTAAGTGGTTCCAGTTATAGATTCCTTGTGTTTCACCCACATGTGCACACATCTCTGACACATGCTCCACGGATGCCAACGCAGGGGCCTTCACTGGTGCTCCACAGATGCCCCCAACCCCCCGACTCCTCCTAACTCACTCCCCAATCCCCAGGGAGGGTTCTTCAGGTGGCCCCCAGCTCCCCGTCAGCAGCCTTGGGACACCGGGACCCAGCGAGACCCTGCCAGAGGAAAAGACGCGGGCACAGGGCAGCTGGGTCAGTCACAGTCACAATTCTGTTGCCAAATGGCCCCGGGGCCCCCTCCCTCCCGCTGCTGCCAGCCGGTGGCATGATCCAGCCTCCTGACATTTGTCACTGTCAAGGGACATCTTGTGATTTTCACTGGCATCTTTCCGACATCAAACATATAAGGCAAGTGCCTGCCCACTAACCACGCCCCGAAATGTCACATTAGCAGTTCTCTTCTTAAGAGAAAGGGGCGCTTCCCCATCCAGCTAGCCACCTGTGGCTATTTCAGCTTAACACAACTACAATTAAACCCATCATAGGCCAGGCGTGGTGGCTCACGCCTGCCATCCCAGCACTTTGGGAGGCCAAGGTGAGTGGATCACTTGAGGTCAGGAGTTTTGAGACCAGCCTGATCAACATGGTGAAATCCTGTCTCTACTAAAAACACAAAAATTAGCTGGGTGTGATGGCACAGGCCTGTAGTCCCAGCTTCTCAGGAGGCTGAGAGAGGACAATTGCTTGAGCCTGGGAGGTGGAGGTTGCAGTGAGCCGAGATCGCGCCACTGGACTCCAGTGGAAAAAAAAAAAAAAGTATCACAAGCTCAGTTCCTCAGTCACACGAGCCACATTCCAAGTGGCTCCTGGAGGCAGCCATGGTGGACAAAGCAGATACGGGACATCTCAGCCACTGGCAAGATCCCGTGGGCAGGGCTGTGGCGGGCGTGGCCACGTTTGGACCCCAGCATTCCCACGACCAGGCTGTGTGACCTGGGGAAGTAGGCTCCCACCTCTCTATGCCTGGGGCCCCTTGTCTATGTGGTAGGGTAGGGAGAGGACCCGCTTCACGCGTTGCCAGGCTGCCATGAAACCGCAAGGCCTACCTGCCGAGTGGACAGAGACGGCGCAGGCCACCAGGGAGTAGCTGGTGTTGAGCAGCACCACCTGGTCCTTCTTGAGCTGGAAGGCGGGCTGGAAGGTGGGGAAGGGGTAGACCACCTGGTACTTGGTGTGCAGCATGAAGCCGTGCCGCAGGCACTGCGCGTTCGGGTCTCCTGCAGCAACACACACCACAGCGGCTCACTCTCGGTCCAAGGCAGGGGGACAGGGGGGCAGGGGGCCCTCGCCTCCTCAGCCCCCTCACCTGGGTGGGCCCGGCTGGCATCCTGGCAAGCAGCACAGCGGCCCGGCGGCGGTACCGCCACGGTGCTGACGTAGATGTCACGGTGGTTCTCGTCGCTCATCATCATCATGTTCATGAGCATCCCGTTGGCCGAGCGGGTGCTGGGGGCCAGCACACCCTCAGCTGCCTGGTCGGCGCCTGGGGCCCCCCACTGCACACCCCCTGCCCCAACCAGCCATGGCTCCCCGAGGAGCCGGGTCTCACTTGAAGCCAAAGACGATGACCTTAGAGGCGTCGCTGGGCCACTCGCATACGGTCAGGTACAGGTCGCTGTAGATCTCCTCATCCTGGAAGAGCCGAACCTGCCGGACCTGCGAGGCACGTTCAGGGTCAGCACCGGGTCAGGGAACCTGCGGGGGTCCCCCGAAGCTGTACGATGCAGTCCCTCATCAGGGCTGGGGCTGAGCAGGTAGGAGCACCCCAACAGCCCGCACCACACCCCTCCACCTTGCCTGAGGACAGCCTGAGGAGGCTCCTTTCACCAGTGGGGGAGACGGTGGAGACCAGGCCAGGGTGGATGCAGCTGATGGGAACAATGTCCCGGAGGAGACTGCGCCAGGCACTGGTTGCAAGCCCAGCCCACCCTGAAGCCCACTCAGCTCTCTGAGTTCACATGTATGCTGAGGTAACAGTACCCACCTCCTGCGGGGGTTCCAGGAGTCAAGGGTCCAGGCTAAAGCCAGGGTGGCTTAGTCCTAATAAAGCTAACTGGCCTGAGCCAACATGTTCTATCACTTCATCGAGTGTGTTGCACCAAACGGAATTGCCACTATTTACCCCATTTTGAAACATAAAAATGGTAATTTCATTTTCTTTTTTGAGACAGAGTCTCGCTCTGTAGGCTGGAGTGCAGTGGCTCGATCTCAGCTCACTGCAACCTCTGCCTCCCGGGTTCTAAGCGATTCTCCTGCCTCAGCCTCCAGAGTAGCTGGGATTACAGACATGCACCACCAATGCCCAGCTAATTTTGCATTTTTAGTACAGATGGGGTTTCACCATGTTGGCCAGGCTGGTCTTGAACTCCCGACCTCAGGTGATCCACTCACCTCGGCCTCCCCAAGTGTTGGGATTACAGGCATGAGCCACTGCGCCCAGCCTTCGTTTTGTTTTGTTTTAGAGACAGGGCCTTACTCTGTTGCCCAGGCTGGAGTGCAATGGTGTGATCATGGCTCACTACAGCCTCAAACTCCTGGGCTCAAGTGATCCTCCTGCCTCAACCTCCAGAGGAGCTGACTATAGGCACATGCCAATATGCCCAGCTAATTTTTTTTTTTTAGTAGAGATGGGGTTTTGCCCTGTTGCCCAGCCTGGTCTTGAACTCCTGGGATCAAGTAATCCTCCCACCTTGGCCTCCCAAAGTACTGGGAGTACAGGCATGAGTTACCACGTCAGACCCTGGTAATTTTATATGGTTGGATCTAACACATGGAATATCGACAATGACCCCGTGAGTACATGATCATTTTACATCCAAGGAACCTGAGGCTCAGAGGGTGCTGTGACCTGCTGAGCCACACCATCTGAAGGGCCAGCCTGGTGCTGAAGCCTCCCTACCAGCTTGAGCTTGCTGTGGACGTTGAACTCCCACCAGTACAGATGGTAGATGTAGAAGGAGAAGTCGTCGTCCCCACTGCTGCTGGTATAGGAGAGGACGTAGCGGCCGCATTTGGAAAAGCCCAGGAAGATATGTCTGTGGGGGTGGAGGGGTCACAGCGGCCAGGTCAGGGTGAGCCCACCACCCCCGCCCAGCTGCCCCCTTTGCCTGGGCCCAGCCTCACCCTGCATAGAGAAAGTCCTCATCCACGATGTTCTTCAGGGACACGCAGACCCGGGGAGGCAGCTTCCGGAAGAGGCGAGGGGAGAGCTGTCCGCTGATCTGGGGAAGGGGTGGTCAGGGCACTTCAGGCACCATCTGCAGCCCCCAGCCCTGTCACCCACAGCAGAGAGGCAGGGCAGCTCTCACCGGGTCCAGCCCGGCCCAGCCCACCATAATGGTCAAAAGGAGACCAAGCTCTGGAAGGGGGGAACAACTGAGGCAGATGGGGACAGTAAAGCCAGGTGGACCTCGCTTGAGCCTTCATCTCCACCAGGGGCCCACGCCACCTTCCCAGTTTCACACCTCTTCAGCCTCAGGTCCCTCTTGACTGAGCCCAGCATCACTGCCCCCAAGAAAGCTCCCCAATCACCATGTCCCATGCTGGGCCACCTGCTTCCCTCCCTGAAGGCTGTCCCTAAGCTGTGGGTATTCATCCTACTAAGAAGGCTGAGACAGGGTCCTGACATGCACCCATCTGTCCCCAACCCACCAGCCTTCAAACGAGGGGGCTTCTCCTCCCCGGACCAGCTCTGGCCTCTGCTGGGGGCCAGTCAAGGCAGATAGAAGGGTGAGCCTAACCAACGACCCAACTCCCCGTTCCCAATTAACTACCGCCTTCCAGTGGAATCCCTCATCCCCAAAACTTCACCACGGAAGGATATGTGGGGACTGACAGGCACAAGCCAGGCACAGGGACATCAGAGCAGCCTCACTCTTGCTACCCAGGCTGACTGGGGAGACATAGCTCTGCCTTCAAGACATTCCAATCTGATGGCACGAGTCCTGTCTGGGAAGCTCCCGGTCTGATGGGAGACAAACTCTGTCCACAAGGAGGTCTCAGTCTGATGGAGGAAACAGCCCGAACAGCCAGGCCCAGGCCGACAGGGGAGACACAATCCCTGCCCAAGGAGCTTCCAAGCTAAGGGCGGAACCACAGCCAAGCCCAGGGAGCTCCCAGGCTAAGGGCGGAGACTGTCCCAGCCCAGGGAGCTCCCAGTCAAAAGGGGGAGACACAGTACTGTCCTTACAAAGCTAACAGCCTCACGGAGAAGGCGCAGTCCCTCTCCACAGAGACACAGCCTTGCCCCAGTTACTGCCCACCTGCAAGAGATCCACATTTCTGCCCTCCAGAGCTCCCAAACTGATGGGGGAGAGAGACATCATCCCCCAGCTCTGGGAATTTCCAGTCTGATGGAGGAGACAGAGCCTGCTTCGGTTAACTTTCACTCTGCGGGGGAAGACTCAGCCCTATCCAAGGAGCTCCCACACTTTCAATGGGGAGGCCCACCCAGGTACAGGAACTCCCAGCTCATGTGTGGTCGAGGCTCGGGCAGGGAGAGGAACATCAGGCGGTGGAAGCCCAAAGCCAGCGGCAGGGGCTCTGCAAAGGGGGCGGGAAGGTTCCATCACGGAGGGGCCATGGGAGCAGGGCTTTGAAAAATGGTTCTGAACCTGGATCGCCGCCTTCCTCCTGATCCTCCCTGCGGCCTCGGAGGAGGGGTCGCCTCCCTCTGAGCCCCTCCTGGGGCCCCGCCCCAACCCCTCCATCCCAGCCCCTTTGCCGGTTACCCGACACAACCTCCTGCATCCAGGCCCCGACTGAGCCTCCTCCACCCAAGCCATCTCCCCGGGCCCCGCCCAGGCCCTTCATCCGAGGCCCCTCCCCTGGGGCCCCGCCAACCCCTCACCCCGCGAACGCCCTCCTCCCTCCGCCTCCCTCGTCCCTACTCCCCACCCTCCGGCGCGTTCCCCACTCCAGCTCCAGGCCTCACCTTGACCCGCTCCAGCTGCTTGAGGACGTGCTCCCGCCGCCGCCCTGCTGCCCGCTTCCCTCCGGCTCCCCCGGGGCCGCCGCCGCCGCTCCCAGCCCCGCTGTTCCGCTCCGATTTCGAGCTGGGCGCCATTTTCACCCCCTCCCTCCACTTCCGGAGCAACCGGCCCCTTCGCCCCACCCCTGCCGCCTCCTCATTGGTCCTTTCTCGGGACAGCGGCCCGCCGGTTGGGTGAAAGCCCGCACTCGCGCTATGCCTGTCCATCAAAGCCGCCTCGACTCTTGATTGGTAGCGACAGTAAGAGCCCCCGCGGCCAGTTGCCGTATTCCCGCCCTGCCTTAAGGACGTACCACTCGGAGGTCCCGTTTGTGCGCCTAGCCCAGATAACTTTGATCTGATAGGTGGATATCTCTGTCTGTCTCAATGGCGTCACGCCCCCTGTGGCTAGCGGGTTTCCATGGAGACCACAGGAGGTCCAGGCCCTTGGGCGGGGCGACGGGAGCCTGTGGTCCACCAAGACTCGAGAATCCTCAGCCCCCGGCTGCCCGCGCCCAGTCTGGGTGGGCAGAGGCCTGACGAGCATACTTGGGCGGCAAAACCAGGCCGAGAAAAGAGATTTACAAAAAAGGGAAAAAACGATGGAATTCGATGAAAGCTTATTTCCGATGGGCGAATTGGTGGGATGACGGTGTTGATAATGGTAGCATCAATCATGTATCGCTCCACATATGACAGACAAGTTCTGAGCTTAAACAGTTCGATGTGGCAGGGCCCTGTTGTGCCCATTATGCAGATGATGGCAATACAAATAATTGTTGAAGGGCCGCTCCGTGCATCATATTCGTATCATTGGTTTTATTGGTTTTAGACAGAGTCTCACTTTGTCACCCAGGCTGGAGTGCAGTGCAACGGCTCACTGCAGCCTCGACCCCGGGCTCAGATGATCCTCTCACCTCAGCCTCTCATGTGGCTGGTACTACAGACGTGCGCCACCACGCCCGGCTAATTTTTTGTATTTTTAGTAGAGAGGAGGTTTCACTATGTTGGCCAGGCTGGTTGCGAACTCCTGACCTCAGGTGTTCTGCCCGCCTAGGCCTCCCAAAGTGCTGGAATTACAGGCATAAGCCACCGTGCCCGGCCTAATTTTTTGTGTTTTTTGTAGAGACGGAGTTTCACCAAGTTGTCCAGGCTGGTCTCCAACTCCTGGGCTCAAGTGATCCTCCCACCTCTACTTCCCAAAGTGTTGGGATGACAGGCCAGCCCATTTAATCCTCTGAACAATCTAGAAGATAGGTTTTTTTTTATTATCTTCATTAAAAAAATGTTTTTTGTAGAGATGGGGTCTCACTATGTTGCCCAGGCTGCTCTCCTGACCTCAATCGATCATCTCATCTTGGCCTCCCAAAGTGCTGGGATTACAGCCATAAACCACTGTGCCCAGCTGATTTCAAGGGTTTTAGGAGTTATGTGCCAGAAAACCTGAGTAAGACAAAATTATATGTTTATTGGTTTTTTTATTACAACACAATATCACAACATATCTTTTTTTTTTTTTTTTTTTTTTAGATGGGGTTTCGCTCTTGTTGCCCAGGCTGGAGTGCAGTGACACAATCTCAACTCACTGCACCCTTCACCTCCCGTGTTCAAGCAAGTGATTCTCCTGCCCCAGCCTCCCAAGTAGCTGGGATTACAGGCACGTGCCACCACGCCTGGCTAATCTTTGTATTTTTAGTAAAGACAGGGTTTCACTATGTTGGCCAGGCTGGTCTCAAACTCCTGACCTCAGGTGATCCACCCACTCCACCTTCCCAAAGTGCTGGGATTACAGGCGTGAGCCACTGTGCCCGGCCATCACAACGTATCTTTAGCCAAAGATTCCCATGCTTCTTGCATACCCTACGTCCATGGAGAGCAAAGCTGTCCCCAAGACAGTGGGGATACCTGGCTGCTATTGCCTTAACCAAGTGATCAAAGTCAGCATCACCAACGATAAGTCATTTGGACATCACGGATCCCAGCTATGTGATAGGGAGGACATTTGTAACTCTCTGATATTATCCCCAAACCTAGAACCTCAGTCTAACCATTAGACAACATCAGACATTTATCTCAAATTGAAAAATGTTCGCAAAATACATTACTAGGCTGGGTGCGGTGGCTCACACCTGTAATCCCAGCACTTTGGAAAGCAGAGGAGGGAGGATCACTTGAACCCAGGAGGTCAAGACCAGCTTGGGCAAAATGACGAAACCCTCATCTCTACAAAACATCAAATAAATTAACTGACTCTACTGGCACACATCTATAGCCTCAGCCACTGGGGAGGCTGAGGCAGGAAGATTACTTGAGCCCAGGAGGTCGAGGCTGCAGTGAGCTCTGATGGTGACACTGCACTCCAGCCTGGGAGACAGAGCAAAACCTTGTCTCAAATAAAAAACAAAACAAGGCCAGGCATGGTGGCTCATGCCTGTAATCCCAGCACTCTAGGAGGCCAAGGTGGGCAGATCACAAAGTCATGAGATCTAGACCATCCTGGCTAACACGGTGAAACCCCGTCTCTACTGAAAATACAGAAAATTAGCCAGGCCTGTAATCTCAGGTGGCACACGCCTGTAGTCCTAGCTACATGGGAGGCTGAGGCAGGAGAATCACTTGAACTTGGGACGTGGAGGTTGCAGTGAGTCGAGATCATGGCACTGCACTGCAGCCTGGGCAACAGAGTGAGATTCTGTCTCAAAAAAAAAAAAAAAAAAATTTAAAAAAATTAGCGGGGTGTGGTGGCGTGAACCTATAGCCCCAGCTACATAGGGGGCTGAGGTGAGAGGATCACTTAAGCCTGGGAGGTCGAGGCTACAGCAAGTGGAGATCGAGCCACTACACTCCAGCCTGGGCAACAGAGTGAGATCCTGTTTCAGAACAAAACCCAAAACCCAAAAAACATTAGAGGAAATTGTGTGAAGGGAATAAAAGAACTCTCTGTACCTTCTTTGCAGATCTGAAAATGTCTAATTGTTTCAGGCTGGGCACAGTGGCTCACACCTGTAATCCCAGCATTTTGGGAGGCTGAGACAGGAAGATGGCTTGAAGAGAAGAATTTCACCAGTCTCAGCAGCTATCAAGACCTCGTCTCTATAAAGAAAAAACTTCTTTTTTTTCATTAGTCAGGTGTGGTAGCACGTCTGTCTTGCTATGTACTTGGGAGACTGAGTCGGGAGGATCCCTTGCACCCAGGAGTTTGAAGTTACAGTGAGCTGTGATTGCATCACTGCATTCCAGCCTGGGTGACACGAGCAAGACCCTGTCTTTAATAATAATAATAAAATTAAAAATAACAAAAATAAAATAATGTTGTTTCAAAATTCAAAGGGCTGGCACAGTGGCTCACGACTATAATCCCAACACTTGGGGAGGCCAAGGCAGGTGGATCACTTGAGGCCAGGAGTTCAAGACCAGCCTAACCAACATGGTGAAACCCTGTCTCTGCTAAAAATACAAAAATTAGCCTGGCATGGTGGGCTCCTATAATCCCAGCTACTCGGGAGGCTGAGGCATGAGAATCACTTGAACCTGGGAGGCAGAGGTTTCAGTGACACAGAGCGAGACTCTACAGCGTCTTTGAGGTTATACATAAATAACCTCAAAGTTTTTAAAAGAGCATGGGGAGGAA
>NW_016814481.1:495297-499422 GCF_001698545.2 Rhinopithecus bieti | reverse complement strand
TTTGAGATGGAGTCTCACTGTGTCGCCCAGGCTGGAGTGCAATGGTGCCATCTCGGCTCACTGCAACCTCCGCCTCCCAGGTTCAAGCGATTCTCCTGCCTCAACCTCCCAAGTAGCTGGGACTACAGGTGTGTGCCACTATGCCCAGGTAATTTTTTTTTCGTTTTTCTTTTTTTCTTTGAGACAGAATCTCACTCTGTCGCCCAGGCTGGAGGGTAGTGGTGCCATCTCAGCTCACTGCAAGCTCCGCCTCCCGGGTTCACGCCATTCTCCTGCCTCAGCTTCCCGAGTAGCTGGGATTACAGGCGCCCGCCACAACGCCCGGCTAAATTTTGTATTTTAGTAGAGATGGGGTTTCACCGTGTTGGCCAGGATGGTCTCAATCTCCTGACCTCGTGATCCACCCGCCTCGGCCTCCCAGAGTGCTGGGATTACAGGCGTGAGCCACCGCACCCGGACAAAAATTTTAAAAATTAGCATGAGAGCGGGAGCCTGTACTCCCAGCTACTTGGGAGACTGAGGTGAGAGGATTGCTTGAGCCCAGGAGTTCAAGGCTGCCAGTGAGCCGTGATCGCACCACTGCACTTCAACCTGGGCAACAGAATGAGACACTGTCTCAGAAATAATAATAAAAATAAAGAAAGAAAATGGAGAAAAGTGGCCATAGTCAGAGCCGATGGGGTCATTTTCAAGGACAAGATACTGGGATACAGGCAAGGAGACAGGAGTTCATGATGACTTCAGCATCTGAGTGGAATATTTAGCAAAATGTTAGTGTCATTTTCTGATATGAGGAATACTAGGGAGAAGTCAGTTTGGGCCAAGTCAGTTGAACACATAGATGGGACAAACAGACAGTTTTTCCTTCTACATCACATCACTCTCAATCCTTCGCTTCTGACACCAGATGATGGGGGGCTTCTTCCAAATCAAGTAATTCCCCAATTCTTTGTGGATGCCAACGCAATGTCCTGCAGTTTACTTCAATTCTCTGTTTTTTTTTTTTTTTTTGAAATGGAGTTTTGCTCTTGTCGCCCAGACTGGAGTGCAATGGCGCGATCTTGGCTCACTGCAACCTCCGTCTCCCGGGTTCAAGTGATTCTCCTGCCTCAGCCTCCCAAATAGCTGGAATTGCAGGCTCGCACCACCAGGCAAGGCTAATTTTTGTATTTTCAGTAGAGACAGGGTTTCGCCATGTTGGCCAGGCTGGTCTTGAGCTCCTGGTCTCAGGTGATCCGCCTACCTTGGCCTCCCAAAGTGCTGGGATTCCAGGCGTGAGACACTATGGCCAGCCTTTTCTTTTTCTTTTTTTCCCGAGATGGAGTCTTGCTCTGTCACCCAGGCTGGAGTGCAGTGGTGCGATCTTGGCTCACTGCAACCTCTGCCTACAATTATTATCAAGGCGTTTTTATGGTGTTTTTTTTTTTTTTTTTTTTTTTTTGAGACAGGCTGGAGTGCAGTGGTGTGATCATAGCTCACTGTAGCCTTGACCTCCCAGGCTCATGCAATTCTCCCACCTCAGCCTCCCAAGTAGCTACAGGTGTCAATAATACAGGGACTACAGTGCTTATCACCATGCCCAGCTGATTTTTGTATTTTTGGTAGAGACGGGGTTTCACCACGTTGGCCAGGCTGGTCTCGAACTCCTGACCTCGCATGATCTGCCCACCTTGGTCTCCCAAAGTGTTGAGATTACAGGTGTGAGCCACCACACCCAACCTAATTTTTGTATTTTTAGTGAAGACAGGGTTTCACCATGTTGGCCAGGCTGGTCTTTAACTCCTGACCTCAGGTGATCCACCCACTTTGGCCTCCCAAAGTGCTGAAATTACAGGCGTGAGCCACTGCGCACGGGCAAGACTTCCCTATTTCTGGTCATTGGTCACTTGGACTCTCCCTTAATATGCATATGTATTTGTTTACAAATAACCCAACTGTACAGGTGCATTTAGACCACTCTTTCTAGCCTATGAATTAAATCATACCTGGAAAATGGCCATAAAACAGGAGGGGGCAAGTAAATAGAACTAGAAATTATGATTCATTTCCCACATCCAGCTTTGGAGACCAGTGGCTTTGAACACAGAAAGCCTTGGGCTCAGTTTTCCTTGTGGTCCCAACTCCTCATTGCTTCCCTCTTACAGGTCATCCCACTTTTAAGCAGTAGTGATAGAAACTCAAAAAAAATTTTTTTTTTCCAAGACAGAGTCTTGCTGTGTCTCCCAGGCTGGAGTGCATGGCTCGATCTCGGCTTACTGCAACCTCTGCCTCCTGGGTTCAAGCAATTCTCCTGCCTCAGCCTCCCGAGTAAGCTGGGATTACAGGTACCCACCACCACGTCCAGCTAATTTTTGTATTTTTAGTAGAGATGGCTTTCACTATGTTGGCCAGGCTGGTCTCAAACTCCTTACCTCGTGATCCGCCCACCTCAGCCTCCCAAAGTGCTAGGATTACAGGTATGAGCCACTGCACCCAGCCAAGAAACTCTGTTTTTATCTGGACATGTGGCTTCCCAGTAGAAAGATGGTGTTTCTCAGCCTCCCTTGAAGTTAGCAGTGCGTATCCACCATTTCCTTTCTTTTCTTTGTTGGAGACAGGGTCTTGTTCTGTTGCCCAAGTTGGAGTGCAGTGGTACTCCACCTAGGCTCAAGCAATCCTCCCACTTCAGCCTCCCAAGGAGCTGGAACTACACTGTGCCCAGCGAATTCAAAAAAATTTTTTTTTTTTTTTTTTGAAATGGAGTCTCGCTCTGTCACCCAGGCTGGAGTGCAGTGGTGTGATCTCGGCTCACTGCAACCTCCACCTCCCAGGTTCAAGCGATTCTCCTGCCTCTACAAGGCCCGGCCCACGCCTGTAATCCCAGCACTTTGGGAGGCCAAGACAGGTGGATCACGAAGTCAGGAGTTCAAAACCAACCTGGCCAAGATGGTGAAACCCTGTCTCTACTGAAAAAACAAAAATTAGCTGGGCATGGTGGCAGGCACCTGTAATCCCAACTACTCGGGAGGCTGAGGCAGGAGAATCACTTGAACTTGGGGGACAAGTGAGCTGAGATCTTGCCACTGCACTCCAGTCTAGGCGGCAGAGTGAGCCTCCATTTCAGAAAAAAAAAAATTTTGTAGAGACAGGGTCTCACCTTGTTTCTCAGGCTGGCCTTGAATTCCTGGGTTCGTGCTATCCTCCTGCCTCCACCTCCCAAAAAGTGCTGGGATTACAGGTGTGAGCCACCTTGCCCAACCTAATTTTCTGAATTTTTTTAGAAATGAGGGTCTCACTGTGTTGCCCAGGCTGGTTTTGAACTCTGGTCCTCAAGTATTCCTCCTGCCTCAGCCTCCTGAGTAGCTAGGATTACAGGTGCACCCTGCTTCACTTTTTTTCTATTTAATTCAATAGATGTACAGGGCACAGTGGTGCATGCCCACAGTCCCAACTACTCAGGAGTATTGCTTGAGCCTGGGAGTTGGAGTTCAGACTGGGAAACATAGCGAGCTCCTGTCTCTTAAAAAACAAAACAAAACAGGTTGGGTGTGGTGGCTCATGCCTGTAACCTCAGCCCTTTGGGAGGCCAAGGTGGGTGGATCAGCTGAGATCAGGAGTTCAAGACCAGCCTGACCAATATGGTAAAACCCTGTCTCTAATAAAAATACAAAAATTAGCCAAGCATGGTGGTGTACGCCTGTAGTCTCAGCTACTGGGAAGGCTGAACAGAAGAGTTGCTTGAACCCAGGAGGCAGAGGTCGCAGTAAGCTGAGATCGTGCCACTGCCCTCCAGCCTGGGCAACAGAGTTGAGACTCCCTCTCAAAAAAAAAAACAAACAGGCCGGGCGCGGTGGCTCAAGCCTGTAATCCCAGCACTTTGGGAGGCCGAGACGGGCGGATCATAAGGTCAGGAGATCGAGACCATCCTGGCTAATACGGTGAAACCCCGTCTCTACTAAAAAATACAAAAAACTAGTCGGGCGACGAGGCGGGCGCCTGTAGTCCCAGCTACTCGGGAGGCTGAGACAGGAGAATGGCGTGAACCCAGGAGGCGGAGCTTGCAGTGAGCTGAGATCCGGCCACTGCACTCCAGCCTGGGCAGCAGAGCAAGACTCCGTCTCAAAACAAACAAACAAACAAACAAAC
>NW_016814481.1:474500-492455 GCF_001698545.2 Rhinopithecus bieti | reverse complement strand
GCACGGCTAATTTTTTTTTAATTTTTTATTTTTAGTAGAGATGGGGTTTCACCGTGTTAGCCAGGATGGTCTCGATCTCCTGATCTCGTGATCCGCCTGTCTTGGCCTCCCAAAGTGCTGGGATTCCAGGCCTGAGCCACGGCGCCCGGCCTCCTTCTTTCTTTTCTTTTTTTTTTTTTTTGGAGTTTCACTCTTGTTGCCCAAGCTGGAGTGCAATGGCGCAATCTCTGCTCATCACAACTTCTGTCTCCCAGGTTCAAGCGATTCTCCTGCCTCCGCCTCCCTAGTAGCTGGGATTACAGGCATGCACCACTATGCCTGGCTAATTTTGTATTTTTAGTAGATACGGGGTTTCTCCATGTTGAGAAACCTGACCTTAGTCTGGTCTCAAACTCCTGACCTTAGGTGATCCATCCGCCTCAGCCTCCCAAAGTGCTGGGATTACAGGTGTGAGACACCGTGCCCGGCCCTTTCTGTCTTTTTTTAAGACAGAGTCTTGCTCTGTCACCCAGGCTGGAGTGCAGTGGCGTGATCTCGGCTCACTGCAACCTGTGCCTCCTGAGCTCAAGCGATTCTCCTGCCTCAGTCTCCTGAGTAGCTGGGATTACAGTCATACACCACCATACACAGCTAATTTTTTTTTTTTTTTTTTGTATTTTTTTAGTTGACATGGGGTTTCTTCCACCGTGCTGGCCAGGCTGGTCTCAAACTCCCGACCTCATATGATCTGCCCTTCTCCACCTCCCAAAGTGCGGGGATTACGGGTGTCAGCATTCCGGGTGCACGGCCGGATAAATACTGATTATAATAAATAATAAATACTGATTACGCCAGGCTCCATGCTGGATACTGGGACTACATTGATGGACCATAGTCCATTGTTATCCCTGCAGAGGCCCCTGCTGGGTAGTGCAGAGCTGGGCAGGAATGGGCAGGACTGGACAGGACACGGTGGCAGAAGGGGAGTTTGTTGCAGGGAGATAAGGCCAGTGGGTTATTTACCGGAGCAATGGTTAGGTTCCTAGCCAATCAGCACATTCCATCCCTCTGGCCCCCAGGGATTGGTTCTGGATGGACATATGACCAAATTTAGGCCAATGAGATTTAAGTTTGAGGCCTTCTGCTGAAGTCAGGGAAGAACGCCTGTTGGTTCTGGGAATATCTTAGCACCACATGCAGAAGCCTGCAGGTAGAGTTCAGAGTTCAAGAAAGAATTCATCTAAAAGATATCACTGAAGCCCCTGGATTCAGCTGTGCCTGAATGATACAGGTTTTCTGTTCATGAACCAATAAATGCCCTTGTTTGTATTAGCTAGTTCAGTTTGGGTTCTCCCTTTGCAATGAAAAGAGGCTTGCCAGGAACTCAAATATCTTGGTTCTTATTGCTGCTTCCCTGGGGACTAGGACTGGTACAGTAGTCCTGTCTCCCTAGGGTTACCCCATTACTCTGCTAACGAGACTGAGGAACCTCCACCCAATGTCCAAGCTAATGGCCATCCATCCCATGGGGAGTACTTGAGATAGGACCTGTTGTTCTCTTCTGGCGAAAACTAAGACCCGTCTCCTGTCTCACCCCACGAAGTGGGATTCTCAGGAGGTCACACAGCCCTAGGAAACATGAACAAATAACCACCTCTCTGGGCCCGTGTTTCTTAACTTTTTTTTTTTTTTTGAGATGGAATCTCGCACTGTCACCCAGGCTGGAGTGCAGTGATGCAATCTCGGCTCACTGCAACCTCCACCTCCCAGGTTCAAGAGATTCTCCTGCCTCAGCCTCCCGAGTAGCTGGGATTACAGGTGCCTGCTGCCACGCCTGGCTAGTTTTTTTGTATTTTTAGAAGAGACGGGGTTTCACCTTGTTGGCCAGGATGGTCTTGAACTCCTGACCTTAGGTAATCTGCCCACCTCAGCCTCCCAAAATTCTGGGATTACAGGCATGAGCCACGGCGCCCAGTCACTGTTTCTTGATCACTTCCTCCCTCCCCTGTATCACGGCCTGCCTTCTCTGGGATAAATACACTCAATCCTTGTCTCAAGCTCTACTTCTGGGAGACTCCAACTCAGGGCCTTGGCCACTCCCAAGCTGAGCAGACACTAAACTTTTTTTATTTTTTTATTTTTTTTTTGAGACGGAGTCTCACTGTCGCCCAGGCTGGAGTGCAGTGGTGTGATCTTGGCTCACTGTAACCTCCAGATCTCGGGTTCAAGTGATTCTCCGGCATTAGCCTTCAGAGTAGCTGGGATTACAGGCATGTGCCACCACGCCAAGCTAATTTTTGTATTTTTAGTAGAGATGGGGTTTCACCATGTTGGCCAGGCTGGTTTCAAACTCCTGACCTCAGGTGATCCACACGACTTGACCTCCCAAAGTGCTGGGATTACAGTTGTGAGCCACCGCACTCGGCCAACACTATACTTTTTAAAAAATATTTATTTTATTTTATTTTAGTTTAGTTTTGAGACAGAGTCTTGCTCTGTTGCCCAGGCTGGAGTGCAGTGGAGCAATCTCGGCTCACTGCAAGCTCCACCTCCTGGGTTCACGCCATTCTCCTGCCTCAGCCTCCCGAGTAGCTGGGACTACAGGTGCCCGCCACCTCGCCTGGCTAATTGTTTGTATTTTTTTTAGTAGAGACGGGGTTTCACCGTGGTCTTGATCTCCTGACCTCATGGTCCGCCTGCCACAGCCTCCCAAAGTGCTGGGATTACAGGCACGAGCCACCGCGCCCGGCCACTATACTTTTATTTTTATTTATTTATTCATTTTTGAGACAGGGTCTCACTGTTATCCAGGCTGGTGTGCAGTAGTATGAACATGGCTACCTGGGCTCGTGTGATCCTCCCACCTCAGCCTCCCTGGTAGCTGGGACTACAGGCAAGCACCACCATGCCCTGCTATGTTTTGTTTTGTTTTGTTTTGTTTGAGACAGAGTCTCACACTGTAGCCCAGGCTGGAGTGCAGTAGCATGATCTCCGCTCACTGCAACCTCCACCTCCCGGGTTCAAGCCATTTTCCTGCCTCAGCCTCCAGAGTAGCTGGGATTACAGGCACGTGCCACCACGCCAAGCTAATTTTTGTATTTTTAGTAGAGATGGGGTTTCACCATGCTGGCCAGGCTGGTCTTGAACTCCTGACCTCAGCTGATCCTCCCGCCTCGGCCTCCCAAAGTGCTGGGATTACAGGTGTGAGCCACTGTGCCTGGCTCCCGCTAAGTTTTAAAAAAATGTTTTTAGAGACGGGATCTCACCATTACTGCCCAGGCTGGTCTCGAACTCCTGGGCTTGAGCCATCCTCCTGCCTCAGCTTCCAAAAGTGTTGAGATTATACAGGCGTGAGCCACCACACCCAGCCACCATTCTTAAAATGTTCTACCCACTCCCTCATTTTGCTTCAAGACAGCTCTTTGAGGGAGGGGGTTTGCCATTCCCCCCCTCCTTTTTTTTTCTTTATTTAAAAACAGGGTTTTACTCTGTTACCCAGACTGGCGTGCAGTGGCACATAGCTTATTATAACCTCAAACTTGAGCCCAGGGGCTCAAGTGATCCTCCTGCCTTGGCCTCCTGAGTAGCTGGGACTATGGGTGTGCACCACTGTACCAGGCTAGTTATTATTGTTGTTATTATTATTATTATTATTATTATTAAGACAGAGTCTCGCTCTGTTGCCCAGGCTGGAGTGCAGTGATGTGATCTCCACCTCCCAGGTTCAAGCGATTCTCGTGTCTCAGTCTCTGGAGCAGCTAGGATTACAGGCGCGTGTCATCATGCCTAGCTAATTTTTGTATTTTTAGTAGAGACGGGGTTTCACCAGGTTGGCCTGGCTGCTCTGGAACTCCTGACCTCAGGTGATCCACCTGCCTAAGCCTCCCAAAGTGCTGGGATTACAGGTGTGAGCCACAGAGCCCAGCCCAGACTATTTTTTTTTTTAATTTATTTTTAGAGACAGGGTCTCACTATATTGCCCCGTCTGGTCTCAAATTCCTGGCCTCAAGAGATCCTCCTAGCCAGATGCAGTGGCTCACACCTATAATCCCAACACTTTGGGAGGCTGAGGTGGGCAAATCACCTGAGGTCAGGAGTTCGAGACCAGCCTGGCCAACTTGGCAAAACCCTGTCTGTACAAAAACTACAAAAATTAGCTGGGCATGGTAGCAGGCGCCCATAATCCCAGCTACTCAGGAGGCTGAGGCAGGAGAATCAGTTGATCCCCGGAGGTGGAGGTTACAGTGAGCCTAGATCGCGCCACTGCATTCCAGCCTAGGTGACAGAGTGACAGAGTGAGACTCTGTCTCAAAAAAAAAAAAAAAAAAAAAAGAGATCCTCCTGTCTCAGCTTCCCAAAGCACTGGGATTACAGATATAAGCCACAGCACCCAGCCTGTCAATTCCATTTTATGTGTGGGAAAGCTGAGGTCTGGGCAGGAGAAGGACCTGTCTGAAGCCGCCCTGTTGCTAAGTGATGGGTCTGGGAGATTTGAGCTTAGGTGGAGACCAGCTTGGCGTCCCCATCCACGGGTGCGAAAGCCGTGGGATATGCCAGGCACTGTTCTGAATGCACACTTCATATAATCCTTACAACACTGGGGGAGTATGGGGTGGTGAGCCAACCGTTACCCCACTTGACAGAGAGGGAAACCAAGGCCCTGAGAGGTGGCACAGCCCAGGTTCAAACCCAGGCAGGCTGGCACCAAGCTCACACTCTTAACCACCAGGCTGATGCCTGGATATATGTAATTTCCTTCCAGGCGGCTGTGGCCATTTGTCAGGGGAGGAGGGGGCGGGTGTCTGGAGCAAGATCAGCCAGCAGAGGGGATATGGGTGCCAGGCAGCAGACCTGGTCAGGAGCTCCCAGGCTGGCATCTGGACTGCCAGGCTAACCTCAGGCCTCTCTAATCCCTCACTGCTGCCCGCCCCTGCTTCTGGGAACTCTCCTGTGCCCCGAAGCTCCCCCCATCCCTCCATCCCCACCCCTACTCCTGCGGTCGTCCCAAATACCAGACAGGACGAATCTCAGCTTTTCCCCAAACATTCCTTGTTCTTGTGGCCCGGCCCAGGCTGGCTGAGGTTACGAAAGCAGAGATGGGGTGGTTGTTGGCGGGGAGGGGGGGACCAAGGGGATGGGCTGGCCTGTCCTCACCACCCCATCCGGCCGCCTGCCCGTCCTCCCCAGGGCGGGGAAGGGGGTGGGCCAGCTCCCCCAAAGCCCCGGGAGAACAGGCTGTTGTGGGGGGGTGGCCTGGGTCTGGAGATGGGGGGCAGTGGTGGCCACAGCAGAGACTCCAGGAGGTGACCGCCTGGTTTCCATTAGGGAGTCCTGGTCAGCAGCTTGGGCGAGATGGCAGAGTCAGGGCTGGCCATGGTAAGGTGGGGCACGGGAGGGTCTGAGGGTGGGGCCTGCCTGCCTCCCCACCCCCACTCTGCCAACTGGCCACTGCCTCCCCACTAAGACCCTCCCCGAGGAGGGGATGCTCCAGTCACCATGGCGACCCCGCGCCCAGCCTGGAGACACGCTGACCCTCCCTTCCCCACAGTGGCTGAGCCTGCTGCTGCTCCTGCTGTTGCCGGGCCCCCTGCCCGTGGCTGGCATGGAGGACGCTGCCTTCCCCCACCTTGGGGAGAGCTCGCAGCCCCCACCCCGGGCCTGCCCCCCGCGCTGCTCCTGCCCCCGAGTCGACACTGTGGACTGTGATGGCTTGGACCTTCGGGTGTTCCCGGACAACATCACCAGAGCCGCTCAGCACCTCTCCCTGCAGGTGGGGCCCAGGGAGGGGAGTGGGGGCACCCAGGGCTGAGACCCAGAGGTGAGGGGAGCTGGAGGGGTGCCCTGGGGCTGAGGAGCGTGGTGGGGTGTAGGAACACACGTGCGGGAGGGCGGCGCGGAGCTGGCTGTGATGGAGCTTTGCCTTGGCAAATTGGCTCTGCATGTCCCAGGTGAGAGGGGTGAGTGTGGACATGCTGGAAGTTGTTGGGGACTGAGGGTTAGTGGGTGTTAGGGTCAACATCCCGGCGGTTATAGTGTTGTTTGGAGTCGGTGTGATGGGGAGTTTGGGGTTATCGGGATGTTGTGGCATTGGGGGTTGATGGTGGGGGTGGTGGCACATTTGGGGTCGATGGTGGGGGTGNGTGATGGCGCATTTGGGGGCGGTTGTGGGGGTGATGGCGCATTTGGGGGCGGTTGTGGGGGTGATGGCGCATTTGGGGGCGGTTGTGGGGGTGATGGCGCATTTGGGGGCGGTTGTGGGGGTGATGGCGCATTTGGGGGCGGTTGTGGGGGTGATGGCGCATTTGGGGGCGGTTGTGGGGGTGATGGCGCATTTGGGGGCGGTTGTGGGGGTGATGGCGCATTTGGGGGCGGTTGTGGGGGTGATGGCGCATTTGGGGGCGGTTGTGGGGGTGATGGCGCATTTGGGGGCGGTTGTGGGGGTGATGGCGCATTTGGGGGCGGTTGTGGGGGTGATGGCGCATTTGGGGGCGGTTGTGGGGGTGATGGCGCATTTGGGGGCGGTTGTGGGGGTGATGGCGCATTTGGGGGCGGTTGTGGGGGTGATGGCGCATTTGGGATCGGTTGTGGGTGTGATGGCGTATTTAGGGTCGGTTGTGGGGTGATGGCACATTTGGGGTCGATTGTGGGGGTGATGGCACTTTTGGGGTTGATTGTGGGGGTGTTGGGGGACTTGGGGTCGGTTGTGGGGTGATGGCGCATTTGGGGTCGGTTGTGCGGGTTTGGGGTTTGACATCTTGGCAGTTACAAGACCGGTCAGGATGATGGGGTGTTTAGGATCAACTGTGGGGGTGATGATGGGATGAGGCTGGTTTGGGCTGATGGGAAGTTGAGAATCAGTGCTTGGGGTCACTTGGTCATGGGGTCACAGGTGTGAACACCCCAACTTTCGCCCTGCAGAACAACCAGCTCCAGGAACTCCCCTACAATGAGCTGTCCCGCCTCAGTGGCCTGCGAACCCTCAACCTCCACAACAACCTCATCTCCTCAGAAGGTGAGGGGGCAGAGGGAGGCAGCCTCTCTGGGGCTGTAGGACTGCCCGAGGTCTCAGCTGCCATCCCCTTCCCCCGCCCCGTCTGCGGGCAGCTCTGTCGCAGTTCCCAGAACTGCCCTTTGCTGAGCAGGATGGAAATGCAGGGGCTGGGGTGGGGGTTGGGGGCTGTGGCTTTTGAGTAGGGATGGGGAGGAGGGGATCTGAGGGCCTGGGGAGGCTCTGCCAGTTCCCGGCCCAGAGCCCTGAGGCAGCTGGGAGCCCAGACTCCCCCTCCACCCAAGACCAGGCCTTCACTGCCCCCCCACTCTCCCAGGCCTTCCTGACGAGGCCTTCGAGTCCCTCACCCAGCTGCAGCACATCTACGTGGCTCACAACAAGGTGAGCCCCCAGCCCCACCCGCAGGCTGAGCCCAGGGAGGGTGCAGCTTCGGTCACACAGCCCAGGGTGTGGAGGGGACAGCTCTGCTGGGGAAGGGGTGGGGCCAGGGCGCACCAGGACCAGTGCGGCTGTGGGCTGTGTCCCTACAGCTCTCAGTGGCCCCTCAGTTTCTGCCCCGGTCCCTCCGCGTTGCGGATCTGGCTGCCAACCAAGTGATGGAGATCTTCCCCCTCACCTTTGGGGAGAAGCCGGCACTCAGGTAGGCCCTGGCCCAGCCCAGGCCCCCAGGCCTCAGATACGTCTGGGTCACGCCTGGCTCTAGGAGCAATGAGGGAGTTAAGACCTTGCCCTCGGCCGGGCGCAGTGGCGCACTCCTGTAATCCCAGCACTTTGGGAGGCCAAGGTGGGAGGATCATCTGGGATCAGGGGTTCGAGACCAGCCTGGCCAAGTCTCTACATAAAATACAGAAATTAGCTGGGTGTGGTGGCACATGCCTGTAATCCCAGCCACTCAGGAGGCTGAGGTAGGACACTTGCTTGAACCTGGGAGGTGGAGGTTGCAGTGAGAGGTGATCGTGCCGCTGCACTCAAGCCTGGGTGACAGAGTGAGACTCTGTCTCAAAATTAAAAAAAAAAAAAAAAATGCCTTGCCCTGGAGGGCTTAACTGGGGGCAGATCCCTTGCTTGGGGAGTGGGAGGAGGGCACAGTTCTACCCTGGGAGGAGAGTGAGGCGGGAGACAGGGCCCTGTATGCTGTGTCAGAACTCCAGACTGAGGTGGAGACAGTGTGTGCAGGGATACACACACACTCTCACACAGACTCACATACACACCTGCACACACAACCACATGAACACATGCTCATGCACACACATGCAATCACGTGCACACACAAGCACACAGACTCACATACACACCTGCACACCCAATCACATGCACACAGGCACACACTCATGCATGCACACACAATCACATCCTCACACAAGCACACACACAGACTCACATACACACCTGCACACACTTCCAATCACATGCACACAGGCACATACTCATGCACATATGTACACACATGCACCCACGCACTCTTGCACATGCATATATACACACACAGTTGCGCACTCATAAACACACACACATACACACTTATGTACAGGCACATAGCACACACTTGCGTATACACACATGCACACCCACACACTCTTACAATCACACGTGCACACACACTCCACATATGCACACACTCGTTACACATACACACTGCTCACACACATGCACACACATCTATTCATACAACACATACACTCACCTGCACACCTACACACAGTCACATGCACACATGCACAATTACTCTCACACAGACCCTACACATGCACACACACACACACACTCTGAAGGCGATGCTGAGCAGAGTATGGTGTGGGAGCAGGGTGGTGGGAGGCGAGGGGCAGGCTGGTGGCCGGAGCCTGGCTCTCCTCAGGTCCGTGTACCTCCACAACAACCAGCTGAGCAACGCTGGCCTGCCCCCTGACGCCTTCCGCGGCTCCGAGGCTGTCGCCACCCTCAGCCTCTCCAACAACCGGCTCAGTTACCTGCCGCCCAGCCTGCCACCCTCACTTGAGCGGCTCCACCTGCAGGTAGCCCTGCTGTAGGTCCCACCCTGGGCCAGACTCCCTTCATCTCTTTCCAGGGGGGACCCCTCCAGTTCCCAGCTTTCCATCCTTCCCAATTGCCCCTCAGAATTCCAGTGGTCGGAGTTATCTTTCTTTGAATCACTTTACTGGAAATCGCTTTGAGCTCAAGGCAAGCTCCCCGTCACTCCCTTACTCAAGAGCCTTCTGTGGCTTCCCGCTGCCCTCATCCCAGACTCAGGTCTCAGTCTCTTCTCCCTTCTCCAGAACAATCTCATCTCCAAGGTGCCCCGAGGAGCCCTGAGCCGCCAGACTCAACTCCGGGAGCTCTACCTCCAGCACAACCAGCTGACCGACAGCGGCCTGGATGCCACCACCTTCAGGTACAGGATGGTAGGAGACAGAAGGGGCTGAGAATTTACAGTCGGGGGTCCCAACCTTCAGTCCCCCTTCCCTGGATGGCTCCTAAGCCACGGCCTCATTTACTGAGTGTCTGCTGTTCACTGGGCTTGGCAGAGCACTGGGTAGGTGTCCCTGTTCCCCACAGCCCTGCACTGACATCGTAAGTCTCACATGCATTTCCATCTCGCCTCTACCCTGGTCACCCCCGTAGCTAACTCTCAGGCTGGAATCTGCCCTGAGCACCCCAAGTTTACCTCCCACCCAGCTCTCTCAACGCATCACTCCCAAATTGAAATCTCCAGCTTAAATCTGTCTCAGGACCACCCCCCAACCTCCCCGCCAAAATCTGTCAGGCACCCCACTCCAAGTGCCCCACCTGACACCGACCCTCTCTCCTACCAGCAAGCTGCATAGCCTTGAATACCTGGATCTCTCCCATAACCAGCTGACCACCGTGCCGGCCGGCCTGCCCCGGACCCTGGCTATCCTGCACCTGGGCCGCAACCGCATCCGACAGGTGGAGGCGGCTCGGCTGCACGGGGCGCGTGGTTTGCGCTATTTGTTGCTGCAGCACAACCAGCTGGGGAGCTCAGGGCTGCCCGCTGGGGTTCTGCGGCCGCTGCGGGGCCTGCACACACTGCACCTCTATGGCAATGGGCTGGACCGCGTGCCCCTGGCCCTGCCCCGCCGCCTGCGCGCCCTGGTGCTGCCCCACAACCACGTGGCCACGCTGGGTGCCCGCGACCTGGCCGCCACACCAGGCCTGATGGAGCTTAACTTGGCCTATAACCGCCTGACCAGCGCCCGCGTGCACCACCGGGCCTTCCGCCGGCTGCGCGCCCTGCGCAGCCTCGACCTGGCGGGGAATCAGCTAACCCGGCTGCCCATGGGCCTGCCCACTGGCCTGCACACCCTGCGGCTGCAACGCAACCAGCTGCGGATGCTCGAGCCCGAACCTCTGACCGGCCTGGACCAATTGCAGGAGCTCAGCCTGGCGCACAACCGGCTCCGGGTCGGTGACATCGGGCCAGGCACCTGGCATGAGCTCCAAGCCCTCCAGGTCAGGCACAGGCTGGTTAGCCACACTATCCCCAGGGCCCCTCCATCCCCCTGCCTGCACTGCCACATCCCAAACATTCTAGTTAGCTGGTCAAGCAATCAGAACAAGAAAATGGTAAGAGTGGGTTAGAAGGTGATGAGGAGGCTGGGTGAGGTGGCTCATGCCTGTAATCCCAGTGCTTTGGGAAGCCAAGGCAGGAGAATTGCTTTAGGCTATGGGTTTGAGACCAGCCTGGCAAAATAGCAAGAGCCTATCTCTACCAAAAAAACCTAGCCAAGCATGGTGTTGCATGCCTGTAGTCCCAGCTATTCAGGAGACTGAGGCGAGAGGATTGCTTGAGCCCATAAGTTTGAGGCAGCAATGAGCCATGATCGGGCCACGGCCCTTCAGACTGGGCAACAGAGCAAGACCCTTCTCTTGAAAAAAAAAAAAGTGATGAGAGAGGTATGGTGCGATTCAATAACTGAATCATTTAATCAAGTGGGGACCCATCTGTCTGTGCCTTCCCGGTAAGGGCTTTAGTTTACCACTGCAGAGGGGAGAAATTTGGCAGTCATGTGGGGTGGGGGCAGAAGGGACAGGCTGGTATGAAGGAGGCAGGAGACTTTCAAGGAGAGAGGTTGGGGGCTGGCTGAGCTGAGTGGCTCAGGCCTGTGGCTGCCACAACGCCATCTATAACCCCCTGCCCAGATGTTGGACCTCAGCCACAACGAGCTGTCCTTTGTGCCCCCGGACCTGCCTGAGGCCCTAGAGGAGCTGCACCTTGAGGGCAATCGCATCGGCCACGTGGGCCCCGAGGCCTTCCTCAGCACGCCCCGCCTGCATGCCCTCTTCCTCAGGTGCCCCAAGGGTGGCCGGAGGGGTGGAGGTGGGCAGGGAAGGGCCTGGGAGGGTCACGACGGCCTCTCTGTGCAGGGCCAACAGGCTTCACATGACGAGCATCGCGGCCGAGGCCTTCCTGGGGCTCCCAAACCTGCGCGTGGTGGACACAGCAGGGAATCCGGAGCAGGTCCTGATCCAGCTGCCTCCCACCACCCCACGTGGGCCACGGGCAGGGGGCCCCTGATCCTGGAGAGGTCCAGCAGAGCAGCCCAGACTCCTGGGGCTCCGCTGGGCCGCGGACTGAAGAGACAACACCCACCGTGGGCCCTCTGTCTGGCTCTCCTGGGCCTCCAGGGTTGGGCCTGCTCTGCCTGGCACTGGCCAAGGCACCGAGGCACGCAGCTGGCATACTCCAGGCTCACAGACCACGCTGACCTGGCAGGACACGCCTTACCCCAAACTCCCAACACGGATGGAGGCAGCAACAATAAAGCCAAACCCTTCCAGTGCTCAGCACGGACCAAGCACCCTTCGGGGGCTCTGTCCACAGACTCCTCCCCACAACCAGTCCAGCTGGGGAAACTGAGGCTCTGGGATGCTAAGTGGGTCAGGACTGAATTTTGAGGTCCTAAGGCATACACTGGGGTCACCAAACAGCACCCTGTGCGACCCAGCCACGTGTGATTGCAGGGACGCCCAAGGCCACCCACTGAAAAAACACTGGGTGACAGATACAGGCCCCCTCACATGTATCCCCCCACACAGCAAGCATGGGAATGAAATGCACCCTTCAAGCTGGATGTATGGTGGTGACCTTCTGTAATCCACTACTCAGGAGGCTGAGGCAGGAGGATTACGTGAGCCCAGGAGTCGGAGGCTTCAATGAGCTGATTGTGCCACTGCACTCCAGCCTGGGAGACAGAGGGAAACTCGTCTCTAAAAAAAAAAAAAAAAAGCGCCTTTCACAAGCACACTGCCCCTCCCCAAACCTGCTCCCCTAACAGGCACCTCCCCTTCTACCTCCAGGGGAACTGGGGGGTGAGTGGGGAGACCTAGCCTGGCCACCGAGGGTCCGAGCAACAAACAGGACAGAGCTGGGCTGAGTGTGGCCCTGGCTATTTTATTCCATGTGCTGGCCCTGGGGACCCAGCTGGGCCAGGTCGACGCCCCTGGGGAGACAGTGGGGCTCGGCCAGCCTCAGCGGCTTCTTTGGGGTGCAGGAGGGCTTTGGGGTTAAGGCCGGGGAAGGACAGGAAGTAAAGTGCTTGCAGGGGCTCTCGGGGCTTGGTCCCAGCCACCCTCCCTGCTCCGGGGTGGGCCAGAAGCCGGACTCCCCTGGGCTGTGCAAACAGGACTCTCTGGGGCCCACCCAGGCCTGGGTGAGGGGAATACACTGGCTGGCAGGGATCGTTCCCCACACCCACAGCCACAGAGGCTCTGGCTGGGCTGAAGGCCCGGATGAGGGGCGAGTCCAGAACCGATTGTCCGCTGATTGTCTGCTTGTCTGGTCCGTGGCTGTGTCGGCTCTTCCCGGTGTCGGGGCCTGCTGCCCGCTTTCTAGGGGCTGCCCGCCCCACGGGCTCCTCACCTGCGGAGCCGCTGCAGCTGGGAGAGAGGCCCGTGGGGTCACCGGGGTGGGCTACGACCACAGTGATCCCCCAACCACCCCGTCTCCTGAGCTGCTCACCTCACTCTCTACCAGATTCCGCCTGTAGAGTGCCTCCTTTGCAGCCTCCTGTGGGGGATGGGCATTCAGCAGGTAGTCCCTGCAGGTCCCGCCCTGCCCGCTGCCCAGCGCCCACCCAGCCTGCGCCCAGCTCACCCTGCTGCCGTCATTGCCCAGGCGCCGGGCAGCCTCCGTGTAGAACTGCAGCTGCCGCTCCAGCTGGGCTGCATATTCTGAGAATGGATGGTGGGGGGATGGGGGCTTAGGGTGGGGTCTCGCTGCCCCCAACCCTCCTGTATTGTGTCCATCCCCAAGCCCATCCCCCACCAGATGCCCATCTCCGAACCCCTACCCCGTCGGATGCCCACGCCCCCCTGCTCCAGCTGTGCTCTCTGCCACTGGCTGCGTTGCATGATGTCCTGGTACTGCTGGGCCACTTCTGGGGGCACCGGCCGCCGCGCCTGCCTGAGGGCCAGGATCTAGAGGATACAGAGGGGCCTGTGAAGATCCCGCCAGGACTCCCCAGTCCTGCCCCATGGAGCCCGGCAGGACGGATACCCACCTTCCGCTCCAGACGCTCTTGGTCAAAGGCCAGCACACTGAGGCTATGCAGGGGCCGGGCTGATCTAAGGGGTGGAGGAAGGATAAGGGACTGCAGAGATTCCCCCCACCCAACCCTGTTAATTAAAAAGACACATTGGGCCAGGTACGGTGGCTCACGCCTGTAATCCCAGCACTTTGGGAGGCAGAGGCGAGCGGATCACGAGGTCAGGAGTTCGAGACCAGCCTGGCCAATATGGTGAAACTCAGTCTCTACTAAAAATATAAAAAAAAACTAGCCGGGCATGGTGGTGGGCGCCTGTAGTCCCAGCTACTTGGGAGGCTGAGGCAGAAGAATTGCTTGAACCTGGGAGGTGGAGGTTGCAGTGAGCTGAGGTCGCACCACTGCACTCCAGCCTGGGCGACAGAGCGAGATCCTGTCTCAAAAAAAAAAGAAAAAAAGGCCGGGCGCGGTGGCTCATGCCTGTAATCCCAGTACTTTGGGAGGCCAAGGCAGGCAGATCACCTGAGATCGGGAGTTTGAGACCAGCCTGACCAACATGGAGAAACTCCCGTCTCTACTAAAAATAGAAAAATTAGCTGGGTGTGGTGGCGCATGCCTGTAATCCTATCTACTCAGGAGGCTGAGGCAGGAGAATCGCTTGAACCCAGGAGGCGGAAGTTGCTGTGAGTCAAGATCGCGCCATTGCACTCCAGCCTGGGCGCCAGAGCTAGACTCCGTTTCAAAAAAAAAAAAAAAGACACTTTGGGCACTGGGGGTATGGTGGGAGATAGGCGATACCCACCCGGTGTTGCTGATCCCAAAACCTAGTGGGGATGATGGCTGCACACCCAGGAAACTATGATGCCTAGTGGTCAGGGAGGGCTTCCTGGAGGAGGTAACAGCCAAGCTGGGATCCAAAGAAGGAATCAGAGGTGGGCAGAGGAAAAAGCGTAGGGGTGTTGAGGGCATTGGAACCCACGGAAGTCCAGAGGCCAGTGAAAACTATTCATGGCCATGAACCACAGGAGGGAGTGGGGAGAGAGAAGCCTGGATATATTGACAATGGTCAGATCATAAAAGGTTTTAAAGACCAAACAAAGGAGTTTAAACTGGATCCTCTGGGAAAAGGGGTGCCAGGAAAGGTTTTGCAGCAGGAGAGGGACATGGTCCAATTTGTGCCTGGTGGGAAACTGTCCAGCTGGGGCTGAGAGGGGAATTGGGTGTTTTCTCTAGCATGCCCTGGCCCAGATACCTACCTGTTACCTGACTCCCTTGCAGGGGCAGGCACAGGAGGAGCCTTCCCTTTGGGCCCAGCAACCTGCTTCAGAGGAGAGAACCAGTCCTGTGAGTCCTGGGCCCCTGAACCAAGCTTCCCTCCCTGGGATTGCTGATGGGTAGGGGTGGGGGGTCTCACTGTGGGCACAGCTGCTGGCACAGGGTCAATGACCAGCCACCTCTCCGTCGTCGTCTCCAACTGCTGGGCTGTCAGTGGCTCCCGAATCCGAACCATCACCTCCAGTCGCCCCCCTGTGGGCCGGCGACCATCCAGGACCTGGATAGGGGTAAGGAGTAACTGTTGGTGGGAAGCAAGAAGTGACTAAAGGCCCAGGGCCAGGACCAGGGACAACAAGAGTGGCTTCTAAAATATGAGCCCATGGTATGGCTGAGATACCAGTTGATCATAATGGGGTGGGGTGCTGCAAGTATTTAGGGCTGGGCAGTAGGGAGGTCTGGGCCTCTGAGGGGAGGGGTTGGGTCAACAGACAGGCTCATAGGGGGCTCAAGGCAGGAACTGTCTTAATAATGTTAATGAGGCCGGGCGCGGTGGCTCAAGCCTGTAATCCCAGCACTTTGGGAGGCCGAGACAGGCGGATCACGAGGTCAGGAGATCGAGACCATCCTGGCTAACGCTGAAACCCCGTCTCTACCAAAAAAATACAAAAAAAAAAACTAGCCGGGCGAGGTGGCGGGCGCCTGTAGTCCCAGCTACTCGGGAGGCTGAGGCAGGAGAATGGCGTAAACCCGGGAGGCGGAGCTTGCAGTGAGCTGAGATCCGGCCACTGCACTCCAGCCCGGGCGACAGAGCGAGACTCCGTCTCCAAAAAAAAAAAAAAAAAAAAAAAAAAAAAAAAAAAAAATAATGTTAATGAGTGGCATGGCCATACCAGAGCATGCGGATGAATGTCCACCTCTCACCTCAAGGATCTCCCGGACTTCACATGCTGTCTCCAGTGCATCCAGCTTCAGCTGGGCTGTCCCCAGCACCCGGTCAGTCTTGAACAGCCCCCTGTGTGTACATGTGTATAGTGCGGACAGGATGGTTGGTTCAGAGGAGCTCCCCTCCCCTGGAGCCCACCCAGCGGCCATGGCTCCCTCTAGCTCACCCTTTGTGAACCACTTCGAACTTGATGCCCTTGGTCTGGATGGCCCTTCGGAAGCCACGGTGGCTGCGGTTGATGCAGAGTTTGAACTGCTCCTTGAACTCTGCAGGGGGAAGGAGGGAGAGGAAGTTGGGTGGGGTCAGGCCATGGTCTTACATCCCTTCTGCTGCAAGGGAGTAGGGGTAGGGTGCTTCCAGCTGAAGCTCACCAGGGGAATCTGTGTTCTTGATCACACTGGTCTTGTCTTTCTGAGCTTCTTCCTATGACCAGAGAGGAGGCAGGAAATCTTGGGGGCCTGGGACCTGGCTTTGGCTCACTGAGTCTGCAGCCCTCCCCTCCTCAGCTCCCCACATACCACATTGGGATAGGGGAAGTCAAACCGAACAAAGACATCCAGATCGCCAGGGGACAGTCCTGTGGGCAAACAAGGGTCAGAGCTGGGCAGAGAGGGGGTCCCCATGACCCTGACCCCTGCCTACAGCCCCCTCACCTGGGGGTGTGGGCAAGTTGATGCCCTTCACGACGAAGAGGAGCATGTCGTTGCTGCTGAGGTCAGGGAAGATCCTTCCGGGTGGGCAGGTGGGCAGGCAGGTGGGCAGGGAAACAGAGGTACCTCAGTCCCACTGCCCACCTGCCTTTTCTTCCTCCAGTGGGGGCTGGGAACAAACCCGACCCTGGCCTTTGGGGGCGTCTCAGCTCCTGGGCTAATTTTAGAATCAGACAGACTAGAGTTCTCTGTTCAGGTCAGCAATGGATCACTTTTGAGTCTTTTCTTCAGTCCGCGTATATTTATTTGGTACCTACTGTGTGCTAGGTACCCTAGCTGCTAGGTGACATTCCCTTTACTTAATAGTTCTTGAGTCCTACTAAGCATCAGCCAGTGCCCTAGCTGCTAGGAGATAGTCCCTTCATTTCTCAATATTTCTTGAGCACCTACTATGTGCCAGCCAGTACCCTAGCTGCTGGGGATCTAGAATTAAACAAGAAATACCCATACCCTGTGCTCAATCTAGCTGAGTGGACAGATGAGCACAAGTACCTAAATAGAGAAACAATAGAAAACTCAGCAGAGAGGGAAGAGGGGAGTGTGCTCAGAAGAGACTGCTTGGAGAGACAGGGAGGGCCTCTCAGAGGGAAGGTGACATCATAGATGACTCTAGATGTCAACAGGGAGCTGCCACATGGAGACCTGGGGAAGAGGGTGAAGGCAGAAGAAATAGCTGATGCAGAGGCTTGGGGTAGGAACATACTTGGTTTGTAGGAGCGACCAAAAAGAGTCCCAGGTGGCCAGAGCTGAGTGAAGCGGGGACAGGAGGCAGAGAGGAGGTGACAGGGAGCCAGGCTGTGTGGAGACTGGGGAGCCAGGGTAAGGGATGTGGGTTATCCCAGGGGCAGCTGGGAACCACTGGAGGGCCAGTGGCTGCACCTAACCTCGTTTAGAAAGTGGAGAAAATGGGCCGGGTGCAGTGGCTCACGCCTGTAATCCCAGCACTTTGGGAGGCCAAGGCAGGTAGATCATTTGAGGAAATCTGCTTGGCCAACTGAGTGAAACCCTGTCTCTACTAGAAATACAAAAATTAGCTGGGCATGGTGGCGGGCGCCTATAATCCCAGCTATTCGGGAGGCTGAGGCAAGAGAATTGCTTGAACCTGGGAGGCAGAGGTTGAAGTGAGCTGAGACTGCACCACTGTACTCCAGCCTGGGTGACAAAGTGAGACTGTCTCAGAAAGAGACAAAAACAGATTAGAAGAAAACACTTGCAAAAAAACATGTGTATATAAAGGAACCTATTCCCAGAATATATGAAAAACTCTTAAAAATTCAATAATTGCTAAACAAATTAGAAATGTGCGAACAATCTGAATAAATACTTAATAACATATATGGATAAGCAAATGAATAGTTGCTCAACATCATTTGTCATTAGGGAAACACAAACTGAAACTACAATGAAATATCACTACACACCTAATAGAATTGATAAAAATAATAATGGAAGACAATGCAAATTACTGGGGTGGGGGTGAGGGGATGTAGGGCAACAGGAACTCTCACTCATTGCTGATGGGAATACAAAACAGTA
>NW_016814481.1:463073-474338 GCF_001698545.2 Rhinopithecus bieti | reverse complement strand
ANNAAAAAAAAAAAAAAAAGTGGAGAAAACGATCCCCACTCCTCCTGGTGTGGGAAGACTTAATAGTACCAAGACCAACACCCACCAAAGCCATAACTCATCTCTGGTCTCCCATGGACTCACCCAGGCCCTGGGACAAGATACACCTTTGTACTCTCTAGATCTTTCCCAAATGTGTCACTGTGACTGCACCCTTGCCATTCTTCACTTGTATCTCATGCCTGCCCCAGGGCCTTTGCACGCTCTGTGCTCTTCCACCCATTCAAACTTTCCTCCAGATGTAAATCTTATGCCAGCTTCTGGGGAGCACACCCCTACCCCCCTGCCACCAAAGGGCCATTGGGGCCACATGGTGGGGCACAGATCAGTAGCCTTACTTGATGACGCTGAAGGTCCTTTGCTCAAAGCGGGCGGTGGGTGTGGGAAGACCCCGGGCGAAGGCTTGCTTCAGAATGTCCATGCTCCGCTTACAGTCTTCCGCCAACTTTTCAAACCTGCCGGTGGGAGGGCCCTGCTCATGTCCCTAGCCCCAGGGATGGGTGGCTGGGGGTGCAAGTGTCTGGCATAGGTCGGGGCACTTACTTGGTGGTTTCAGTGATGTTGCCCAGCTGGGTGAATTGGTTTGAGTGGTTCAGGCACATCTGGGGAAACATAAGGCAGTGAGTTGAGGGAAGGGAAGAGAGGGGAAGCAGGGTCACGCCCCTGGGGTCGGGCTGGGGCCTCCCCTCACCTCATGCTGCTGCCGTATGAGCTTGGTGAGTTCACCATAGCGCCGGGCGGCCTCCTGAGACAGACCTGGGCCGGGCCGCTGGACCAGGGCAAAGTCGTCCTTGTTGACAGGGGCGGGCGGTACCTGGGGAGGACGAGGCTGGTGGTGGGGGGATAAGGGGGACAAGCAGGCCCACCTAGGGCTCTGCAGAAATGTTGTTCTTCCTTGAGGGGGAGCATTCCCCAAACACGGCTCTGTCACCCTTCTCTGGTCTTTTTTTTTTTTTTTTTGAGATGTAGTCTCGTTCTGTTGCCCAGTCTGGAGTACAGTGGCGCGATCTCGGCTCACTGCAACCTCTGCCTCCCGGGTTCAAGTGATTCTCCTGCCTCAGCCTCCCGAGTAGCTGGAATTACAGGCACGTGCCACCACACCTGGCTAATTTTTGTATTTTTAGTAGAGATAGGGTTTTACCATGTTGACCAGACTGGTCTCGAACTCCTGACCACTTTCAAGTGATCTGCCAGCCTCAGCCTCCCTCATTGCTGGGATTACAGGTGTGAAAAGACCACACCCAGCCTCTATTCTTTCTTCTTGATCCTTCCATTGTCCCACTTAACAAGGGCATCCTTCAGTCACCCCAGAAATCATGTGTGGTGCCAGGGGCAGTGGCTCATGTCTATAATCCCAGAATTTTGGGAGGCTGAGGCGGGTACATTGCTTGAGCTCAAGAGTTGGAGAAATCATGTATGGAGCCTCTAATGTGCACTAGGCTCTGCTCTGGGGCTGGGGACACAGGGATGAAGAAGAGAGAACAAAACCCCTGCCCTCGTGGGGCTGACATTCTCTTGTAGGAGATGGGCAATAATCAGAAGAAATAAGTAAATCATATAAGAGAGTAGAAGGTGATACATGCCACAGGGAAAGGCAGGGTTGGGAGGAGGAGCAGAGGGATCTGGGTGACAGGGAGGGATTTTAGACAGGTCAGGGTAGGCCTCCTGGAGATGCTGATGTCTGAGCAGAGACCTAATGAGGGGAGAAAGTGAACCATACAGGTATCTGTGGGAAAAGCATTCAGGCAGAGGGAACTGCATGTGCAAAGGCCCTGAGGTTGCAGAGTGCCTGGTGTTTGAGGCTACCAGACAGCAAAGGGGAGAGTGGGCAAGGGGGCAGGTGAAAGAGACCAGGCAGGCCGGGCACAGTGGCTCGTGCCTGTAATCCCAGCACTTTGGGAAGTCGAGGCAGGTGGATTGCCTGAGGTCAGGAGTTCAGCCTGGCCAACATAGTGAAACCCCATCTCTACTAAAAATGCAAAAATTAGCCAGGCGTGGTGGTGCATGCCTGTAGTCGCAGCTACTCGGGAGGCTAAGGCAGGAGAATCGCTTGAGCCTGGGAGGTAGAGTTTGCAGTGAGCTGAGATCGCGCCACTGCATTCCAGCCTGGGTAATAGAGAGAGACTCTGTCTCAAAACAAAACAAAAAGGAGACCAGGCAAGGGAGGTGACGGGGCAGATGGTGCAGGCTTCATGGGCTGTGATAAGGTGCTGTATATTTGTGTGTTTCTCGTCGTGGTCTCTCAGTTAGAACATCCACTCCATGACAGTGAATCTCACTGTGTTTCCCAAGCTGGTTTTGAACTCCTGGCCTCAAGCGATCCTCCCACCTCAGCCTCCCAAGTAGCTGGAATTACAGGTGTGACCCACCATGTCCAGAGAGAGTGTGAATTTTTGGCTTTTTTGCTCAAGGCCGTATCTCCAGTGCCCAGCAAAGACTACATGTCCCAGGCTCCTCTGACGCTAAATGTAGCCATGTGACTGTTTGGGCCAATGGGAGGCAAGCAAAAGTGATGTCACTTCCTTGAACTGGGTGGCCTTTGCTGGGCGCCCAGTTCAAGCTCCTCAAATGTTTCCTATTATGAGTACTATTCTATCACATGAGGAATCCTGGCTGTCTTTCTTTGAGGCGGGGGTTGCCATCCCCACTTCCCCAGGGAGAAAAATGATGCTCAGAGAGAAAGGAATGGTCCTGTCCAAAGTGGCAGAATCTAAGTCTCTCCCCAAATCTGATCCCCTTCCCTTCCCTAGTAATGGAGCTCAGGCTGGTCACACAGTGCACCAACAAGAGACTACATGTTCCAGGCTCCTCTGTGGCTAAATATGGCCATGTGACTTAGTTCTGGCCAATGGGAGGCAAGCAATAGTGATGTCACTTCCTTTAAAAGGGACTACTAGCTCTGCCTCTTTCTCTAATCCTTCTGACAGGATCCACTTGGATCATGTGGACAAGGACAACCCCTCGGGTGCAGCAAAGCAATAAGGTGGAAGGAACTCAGGGCCTGAAGGACCTCCCATTTGCATAGCCCAGACTGCCCTGAGTGGTACATGCAAGAAACATAATAAATGTCTGTCTCATTTCAGCCACTGTCTTGGGAGGATCTATTTGTTACAGCAGCTGGACCCTGACGAATACACTTCAGTTCACGTGGCTGCTAAGGGGCAGGAGCCTGACCAGTGGGTGCCTGGGAAGTTCCCGCAAGCCCAGAGGGTTCACCTTGGTGATATCCACAGGCAGCCCATTGCGCGAGGCCTCCAGCATAGGCTCCAGTCCCTTGGCCTGGCGTAGGTGCATCTTGGCGCCCTCCACGTCGTTTTTCTGCTTGGCTCGAAGTGCGGCCTGCAGGAGCTGCTTCTTGCGGCCCTCTAGGAAGGCCAGCTGCTGCTGGGCTGTGGGCATAGGAGCTGCTATGGGTGCTGCCCAGGCCACAGCCAGGCAACAGGCAGCTGGGTCAAGGAGGGGGGGCACCTACCTCTGGTGGATGTGGCTTTGGGGGGTGCTTTGGCTGCTGGCGTTGATCCTGACTGGGGAGCCCTTGAGGGTGGGGCTTTGGGCTGGGCTGTGGGAGCCACAGGGCTGTTCTGCTGTGGAGGAAGAGAGAGGATGTTAAGAGATTTCGTAGCACCTGTTATGAGTCTAGTCCCCAAGGATCAGGGTCTGACACTGACAACAGTGGTCATTTAGTGGGCTCCCAGGACTTTGCTACTCCCCTGCCTCACCCAAAGCCCCTGGCTCCAAACACCTTATTTTTATTTTATTTAACTTTTTTTGAGACAGAGTCTTGCTGTATCGCCCAGGCTGGAGTACAGTAGCACGATCTTGCAACCTCTGCCTCCCAGTTCAGGCAATTCTCACCAAACACTTTTTTTTTTTTTTTTTAGTTTGTCTTGGAGATGAGGTCTTGCTCTGTCGCCCAGGCTGGAGTACAGTGGCACAGCCATGGCTCGCTGCAGCCTTGAGCTTCTTAGTTCGGGCGATTCCCCTACCTCAGTCTCCCAAGTAGCAGGGACTACAGATGAGTCCCACCATGCCTGGCTAATTTTTAAAACATTTTTTGCAGAGATGGGGGTCTCACTATGTGGCCCAGGCTGGTCTCAAACTCCTGGCCTCAAGCGATCCTCCCAGCTTGGATTCCCAAAGTGCTGGGACTACAGGTGTGAGCCACTGCACCCGGCCCCAACCCTCAAACCTTCTTAGGCACCTCATCCTCTTCATCCTCTGGGCCTTCATCCTGGTTGGCCAGCTTCATGGCAGTCTCCAGGACACCCACCAGACTCTGCTGGGTGGGTTTGGTGGCCTCCAGGCCCTGGATGGGGGGGAAGCCTGGGCGGCCAGTCAAGGCCTAGTTACTGTGTGTCAGGATGGAGACCAACTCACACCATTATGGTGGAGATGCAGATTCCTCCCCCACCTACAGAGTCTTGGGCCTTTACTTTTGTATTTTTTTAACTGTTTGTTTGTTTTTTTTTTTTTTGAGACAGGATCTCGCTCTGTTGCCGGGGCTGGAGTACAGTGGCATGATCTGGAGTAGGACTGCAGACGTGCGCCTCCATACCAGGCTAATTTTTAAATTTCTTGTAGCCACGGGGTCTCGCCATGTTGAACTCCTGACCTCAAGTGATGCTCCCACATCAGCCTCCCAAACTGCTGGGATTACAGGCATGAACAGCCACGTCCAGCCAGTTTCCCAATTTCTAGGGTGCAGACCCTTACATCATGTCCAATGTCAAGCTCCCACTGATTAACAAGTTTACAGAACCCCTGAATATGTTGTATTCAGATCCCTGAGCCTGTGCCATGGGGAGTAATAGCATCTGCCAACGCTCAGAGGCTGGAGGAACAGGAGCTTGGGGCAGAGTCCGCCAGCAGCAGGGCCTACTGGGGGCGGGGCCTACTGGAGGTGGGGCCTACTGGGGCGGAGCCTACCAGAGCTAGGCCTACCTGGGGGCACGGGCAATTCAGCGACATCCACGGCTCGGCCAGCCTTGTGAGCTCGGATGGCATCTTGGTATTGCTGCAAGGGCCACAGGTGTTAGGGCTGCTTGTGGGAGGGCTCTGGGGCTGCCCACTCGCCCCACCTCCCCCGGAATCCCCGGGGCACCTTGACGATGCGCTCGTGCATTCGAGCTTTCCGCTGGTCCCCCTTGCTCTTGGCCTGGGCTGCGGCCACCTGGTACCGCTCCATCCGCTGCTCCAGTGCCTCCAGCAGGGTCCTAGGGGGTGGGGGGACCTCTGGGCCAGACAGGGGGACAAGGTTAAGAGTCAAGGGACGGGTAGACAGTCTGGCTTCAGCCTGCCCCCGACCCCAGAGGGTCCCACAACCTACCTGGTGTGGAGGGCGCCGTAGCGGGAGTCAGAGGCTGCGGCGGTGGTGAAGGTGGGTCTAGGGGCAGCTGGTCTGGGGACAGAGAGGTCCAGGCCAATGAGGGGCTTGCATGCTGCATCCCCAACAAGCTGGTCTGGCCTGAGGGTGGTCTCTGGGCCTGACCAACAGGGGTGCCAGCATCAAGGAGAACTTAGTGAAACCATCCCAGAGAGTGGGCATGGCAGAGTCCTCACCGGGTGGCGGCGGCAGGCAGGAGAGGTCCACGGGCTCCCCTCGGCTCAGGGCCTCCAAGACAGCATCAAAGCTCTGGGAGAAGGGAGAGATTAGAAGAGAAGGTGCAGTTGGGGACTGGGACCTGGTGGGGAGCCTCCGGGCCCTGCCATGGCACCGAGGACTTCTAGCTCCCTCCCTTCCGTTTGTGCCATCTTGCTTAATCCTCTTCCAACACACGTGCCCATTTCACAGAGGGGGTAAACTGAGGCTCCAAGACTTACAGCAAACTATTGCTAGGGAGTGACCAGGCTAGGATGCAAATTTGGGTCGGCCTGACCCAGCAGCCCGGGTGCTTTGCCACCGGGCCATGTGGGAAGCATCCTGCCCCCTCCCTCCAGTCCTGTCTGTCAGGCTGGACACACCTTAGCCACGCGGAAGTGTCTGGCGGCGGCAGCGGTATCTCCCTGCTGCTTGGCGTGGAGGGCAGCCAGCTTATACTCACGCTGGCGGCTCTGCAACTGGGCCAGAGGGCCAGGGCTGCAGGGACCTGGAAGGGAGAACAACATACAGGAAGCCTCCAGGGCCTGGGCCAAGTTCACCGTGTAAACCATTTGTTATTTATTTATTTAATGCTTTTTTTTTTTCTTTTTCAGACAGAGCCTTGCTCTGTTGCCCACACTGGGGTACAGTGGTGCAATCTCAGCTCACTGCAACTTCCGCCTCCTGGGTTCAAGCCATTATCTTGCCTCAGCCCCCTGAGTAGCTGGGATTACAGGCGCATGCCTGGCTAATTTTTATGTTTTTAGTAGAGACAGGGTTTTGCCATGTTGGCCAGGCTGGTCTCAAAGTCCTGACCTCAGGTGATCTGCCTGCCTCGGCCTCCCAAAGTGCTGGGATTACAGGCGTGAGCCACCACGCCCAGCCTTAACGTTTTTTTTGAGACTGAGTCTTGCTCTGTTGCCCAGACTGGAGTGCAGTGGCACAATCTCGGCTCACTGCAACCTCTGCCTCCTGATTTCTGGCTAATTTTTGTATTCTTAGTAGAGATGGGGTTTCACCATGTTGGCCAGGCTGGTCTCAAACTCCTGACCTCAAGTGATCCACCTACCTCGGCCTTCCAAAGTGGTAGGATTACAGGCGTGAGTTTTCACGCCTGGTCATAGTTAATGTATTTTTTTTTTAAAGAGAGAGAGTCTTGCTCTGCTGCTCAGGAGTATAGTGGCGTAATCATACCTCACTGTAGCTTCAAACACCTGGGCTTAGGCGATCTTCCCTCCTCAGCTTCCTGAGTAGCTGGGGCTACAGAGCATGCACCAGCACGCCCGGCTAATTTAAAAAAAATTTTTTTTAGAGATGGGGTCTCACTATGTTGTCCAGGCTAGTCTCGAACTCCTGGGTTCAAGCGATCCTCCCACCTCAGCTTCCCGAAGTGCTGAGATTACAAGCATGCGCCACCATGCCCGACTCCCTTTTTAAATAGATCCTGGGACTCACTTTTAGCAGTTGGGAATTTTGAGTCTTGTCTTATTTCCATCCACATCCCCCACAGAAATTTATGCTAACATGATATAGTTGTGTGTTTGAAAGCCTTTTTTGCCTACCGTATTGTATATTTATACAACCAAAATACATTTATGAAATGTGTTTGCAAAGTTGGGAAACTCAGTATGCAGTGCTTTTTAAACTGTGTTAGTTACAGTTTCAAGTAATATGCTCGATATGTTTTCTGGGGAAGTACCTCAAAATTTAAAGCTCTAAGTGCAATTCTTAGTATAAAATAACACGGTACAATAAAGATACCACCCAGTGCCTACAAAATCTTGAAACACCCAGAAAATACCACGCAGGATCTTTTTTTGAGACTAACAACTGGACCCATTGCTTTAAACTTAGGCTTACTTCCCTGAAAATAGGTTTGGAGGTAGAAGTGACACGCCTTTGACATTGTATTGGTTTTATTTCCTGTGATCATAAATCTTTCAGTGTTAAAAACAATGTGTTTCTGGGTCAAATTATTGTTATAATTATTACTAGCAGGTAATTGAGCAAAACCTAAATACATCAAGCTTATTTTATTTTATTTTTTGGAGACAGGGTCTCATTCTGTCACCCAGGCTGGAGTGCAATGGTGCAATCACAGCTCACTGCAGCCTCAACCTTCCAGGCACAAGTGATTCTCCCACCTCAGCCTCCCAAGTAGCTGGGACTACAGGCATGCACCACCGTGCCTGGCTAATTTTTAATTTTTTGTAGAGACAGTTTCCTACGTTGCCCAGATGGATCTTGAACTCCTGGGTTCAAGCCATCCTCCCACCTTGGCCTCCCAGAGTGCTGGAATTATAGGTGTGAGCCACCACACCCAGCTGAGCTTTTTGGATTTGTTTGTTTATTTGTTTTGAGACGGACTCTCGCTCTGTCGCAATGGTGCGATCTCAGCTCGTTGCGAGCTCCGCCTTCCAGGTTCACGTGATTCTCCTGCCTCAGCCTCCCGAGTAGCTGGGACTACAGGCGCCCGCCACCACACCCGACTAATTTTTTTGCATTTTTAATAGAGACGAGGTTTCACTGTGTTAGCCAGGATGGTCTCAATCTCCTGACCTCATGATCCACCCGCCTCAGCCTCCCAAAGTGCCGGGATTACAGGCGTGACCCACTGCGCCCAACCTGTTTGTTTGTTTGTTGAAACAGAGTATTGCTCTGTCGCCCGGGCTGAAGTGCTGTGGTGCGAACGTGGCTCACTGCAACCCCTGCCTTCTGGGTTCAAGTGATTCTCTTGCTTCACCCACCCGAGTGGCTGGGACTACCAGTATGCGCTACTACGCCCAGCTAATTTTTGTAATTTTAGTAGAGATGAGGTCTCACCATGTTGGCCACGGCTGGTCTTGAACTCCTGGCCTCAAGTGATCCGCCTGCCTTGGTGTCCCAAAGTGCTGGGATTACAGGCTTGAGCCACCACGCCCAGCCCCTGCTGAGCTATTTGATAGTTTTTGTACACCAAGGGTAAAATCCTACCAGAAATGTACCTCTTGTTGACATAATTGGAGCTGGGTCCAATCCCTAACGATCAGCTTGTTTCTCCCTTTCAATCCTTTTCTTTTTTTTCTTTTCCTTTTTTTAGAGATAAGATCTTGCTCTGTTGCCCAGACTTGGAGTGGCACCATCATGGCTCACTGCAGCCTTGAACTCCTGGACTCAAGCGAAACTCCCACCTGAGCCTCTCGAGTAGCTGGGACTATAGGCATGTACTACCACACCCAGCTAATTTCTTAATTTTTTTTTTTTTGAGATGGAGACTCGCTCTGTCGCCCAGCGTGGAGTACAAGTGGCACGATCTCAGCTCACCGCAAGCTTCGCCTCCCAGGTTCATGCCATTCTCCTGCCTCAGCCTCCTGAGTAGCTGGGACTACAGGCACTCACCACCACACCCGGCTAATTTTTTTTAATTTTTTTGTATTTTTAGTAGAGACAGGGTTTCACCACGTTAGCCAGGATGGTCTTGATCTCCTGACCTCCTGATCCACCTACCTCGGCCTCCCAAAGTGCTGGGATTATAGGCGTGAGCCACCGCGCCCAGCCTAATTTCTTTATTTTTATGTAGCGATGGGTTCTTGCTATGTTACCCAGACTGGTCTTGAACTCCTGGCCTCCCAAAGTGCTGGAATTACAGGCATAAGCATCAGTACTTTTTTTTCTTTTTTCTTTTTGAAACGGAGTCTTGCTGTGTCGCCCAGGCTGGAGTGCAGTGGCCGGATCTCGGCTCACTGCAAGCTCCGCCTCCCGGATTTATGCCATTCTCCTGCCTCAGCCTCCCGAGTAGCTGGGACTACAGGCGCCTACCACCTCGCCCGGCTAGTTTTTTGTATTTTTAGTAGAGACGGGGTTTCACTGTGTTAGCCAGGATGGTCTCAATCTCCTGACCTCGTGATCGGCCCGTCTCGGCCTCCAAAAGTGCTGGGATTACAGGCTTGAGCCACTGCACCCGGCCTTTTTTTTCTTTTTTAAAGTGTTGAGGCCAGGGGTAGTGGCTCACGCCTGTAATCTCAGCACTTTGAGAGGTGGAGCAGGCAGATCACCTGAGGTCAGGAGTTCAAGACCAGCCTGGACAGCAACATGGTGAAACCCCATCTCTACTAAAAATACAAAAATTAGCTGGGCATGGTGGCGGGCGCTTGTAATCCCAGCTACTCGGGAGGCTGAGGCAGGTGAATTGAACCTGGGAGGCGGAGGTTGCAGTGAGCCAAGATCGCACCATTGCACTCCAGCCTGGAAATAAGAGTGAGACTCTGTCTCAAGAAAATTAAAGTATTGAGAAACTTACTTCATATCAACAAATAGATTGGAACACACAGAATTTTGTTACTGTGATGTCTTTGTATTCTTTGAACTCCTGACAAGTTTTATGCCAAACTCCCATTGTGAAAAATTTTTGGTCGTTTCAGTTGACAGTTTCAGGTGACAATTCCAGTAATCCTTGAACTTTGCCAAAAACAATGGCTTGGAAACCAGCTCGGTTGCGGAAGGATTTAGTGACCCGGTGTTTGCTTTCTCAAACCCATGCCAGTATTTTGAGTTGTCTCTTTGCTTCCTGCCAGGGAAGTGTTTGGACCTGGGGCAAAGCCCCATGTTTGTATCACGAAGAGAGGGAGGGAGGCCTTCCTTTCCTAGGGGGAGGTTAGGAAGAAAAACCTCTTAGAAGATATGTTCTAGCTTGGGCAACATGGCACCTCTACAAAAGTACAAAATTAGCTGGGCATGGGGCATGGTGGCGTATGCCTGTAATCCCAGCTACTCAGGAGGCTGAGGCGGGAGGATTGCTTGAGCCTGGGAGGCAGGTTGCAGTGAACTGTGATCACGCTACTGCACTCCAGCTTGGGCAATACAGTGAGACTCTGTTTCCAAAAAAAAAAAAAGAGGAGATGAAGCCTGGCCTGGTGGCTCATGCCTGTAATCCTCACACTTTGGGAGGCCGAGGTGGGCGGATCACGAGGTCAGGAGATCGAGACCACCCTGGCTGGCTAACATGGTGAAACCCCGTCTCTACCAAAAATACAAAAAATTAGCTGGGTGTGGTGGTATGTGCCTGTAATCCCAGCTACTCAGGAGGCTGAGGCAGGAGAATTGCTTGAACTCGGGAGGCGGCAGTTGCAGTGAGCCAAGATCACACCACTGCGCTTCAGCCTGGGTGACAGAGCGAGACTCTGTCTAAAAAAAAAAAAAAAAAAAAAGATTAGCCACGCGTGTGTGTGGTGCATGCCTGTAGTCCCAGCTACTGGCGAAGCTGAGGGAAGATCCCTTGAGCCCAGGAGGTTGAGGCAATAGTGAGCTGTGCTCACGTCACTGCACTCCTGGGTGACAGAGTAAGACCTTGTCTCAAAGAATTAAAAAAGGCCGGGCACAGTGGCTCATGCCTATAATCCCAGCAAACTGGGAGGCTGAAGTGGGTGGATCACCTGAGGTCAGGAGTTTGAGACCAGCCTGGCCAACATGGTGAAACCCCATCTCTACTAAAAATACAAAATTAGCCACGTGTGCTGGCGTATTCCTGAAATCCCAGCTATTTGGGAGGCTGAGACAGGAAAATCGCTTGAACTTGGGAGGTGGAGGTTGTAGTGAGCTGAGATCGTGCCATTGTGCTCCAGCCTGGGCAACAAGAGCAAAACTCCATCTCAAAAAAAAAGAACTAAAAG
>NW_016814481.1:445877-459398 GCF_001698545.2 Rhinopithecus bieti | reverse complement strand
CCATCTCCTGACCTCGTGATCCACCTGCCTCGGCCTCCCAAAGTGCTGGGATTACAGGAAAAAAAACTTTTAAAAATTATCTGGGAGTTGGCCGGGTGCGGTGGCTCATGCCTGTAATCCCAGCACTTTGGGAGGCCGAGGCGGGCGGATCATGAGGTCAGGAGATCGAGACTATCCTGGCTAACATGGTGAATAACACAGTGAAACCCATCTCTACTAAAAATACAAAAAATTAGCCAGGCATGGTGGCGGGCACCTGTAGTCCCAGCTACTCGGGAGGCAGAGGCAAGAGAATGGCGTGAACCTGGGAGGCAGAGCTTGCAGTGAGCTGAGATCGCACCACTGTACTCCAGCCTGGGCAACAGAGCGAGATTCCGTCTCAAAAAAAAAAAATTAGTTGGGGGTTGTGGTGTGTGCCTGTTGTCCCAGCTACTCAGGAGTCTGAGGCAGGAGGATCACTTGAGCCCGGGGAGGTCAAGGCTGCAGTGAGCCATGACTGCGCTACGGCCCTCCACCTGGGCAACAGAGTAAAGCCCTGTCTAAAGGAAAGGAAGAAAGAGAGATGGAGCGGTGGAGGGAGAGAGGGAGGGAGGAAGGAGGGAAGGAAGGAAAAAAGGAAGGAAGGAAAGAAGGGAAGAAAGGAGGGAGGGAGGAAAGCAGGCCCCACACTTTACGCAAAGCAAAGCTACTCTGTACACTTGGGCTTTTCTTTCCAGCATCCTCAGCAGAGGGGCTGTGTGGGAAGGTTGGGGCTTCAAGAGCAATTAGAAGCCCGGAGGGCTGCATGCAGTGGCTCACACCTGTAATCCCAGCACTTTGGGAGGCTGAGGCAGGCAGGTCGCCTGAGGTCAGGAGTTCAAGACCAGCCTAGCCAACGTGGTGAAACCCCATCTCTACTAAAAATACAAAAATTAGCTGGGCATGGTGGTGCTGCAATCCCAGCTACTCAGGAGGCTGAGGCAGGAGAATTGCTTGAACCTGGGAGGTGGAGGTTGCAGTGAGCTGAGATCGCACCACTGAACTCCAGCCTGAGCGACAGAGCAAGACTCTGTCGTCCCCCCTCCACGGACCTCCAAAAAAGAGCAGGCTGGGCGTGGTGGCTCACGCCTGTAATCCCAGCACTTTGGGAGGCCGAGGTGGGTGGATCAGGAGGTAAGGAGATCAAGACCATCCTAACACGGTGAAACCCCGTCTCTACTAAAAAGACAAAAAAATTAGCCGGGCATGGTGGCAGGTGCCTGTGGTCCCAGCTACTCAGGAGGCTGAGACAGGAGAATCGCTTAAACCCGGGAAGCGGAGGCTGCAGTGAGCCGAGACTGCGCCACTGTACTCCAGCCTGGGGCGAGAGAGCAAGACTCCGTTTCAAAAACAAATAGACAAAAAAAGAAGTCCTAACCACAATGCAAGTTTGCCATGCAGACCCGTCTTCCTATCTTGGTTAATGACCAATCATGATGTGACAACATTGTGTTTAACCATATGAAATTGCCTTTCCTGGCTGGGCGTGGTGGCTCAAGCCTATAATCCCAGCACTTTGGGAGGCTGAGACGGGCGGATCACAAGGTCAGGAGATGGAGACCATCCTGGCTAACATGGTGAAACCCCGTCTCTACTAAAAAAAATACAAAAAACTAGCCGGGCGAGGTGGCGGGCGCCTGTAGTCCCAGCTACTCGGGAGGCTGAGGCAAGAGAATGGCGTAAACCCGGGAGGCGGAGCTTGCAGTGAGCTGAGATCCGGCCACTGCACTCCAGCCTGGGCGACAGAGCGAGAATCCGTCTCAAAAACAAAAAGAAATTGCCTTTCCTGTAGGTAAAAAATGGCCAAATGTTGGCAATTATGTATGGCTCCACCAACTAGTAATAATGATAATAGTGACATTTATTGAGTGCTGTGTTCTAGCACTTTCCATAAACTATCTCAATTACTCTTTACAACTGTCCTGTAATGTAGGGTCTCTTGGAGGTCTCCATTTTTTATTATTTATTTATTTATTTATTTTGAGAAGGAGTCTCGCTCTGTCACCCAGTCTGGAATGCAGTGGCGCGATCTCGGCTCACTGCAACCTCCACCTCCCGGTTCAAGCGATTCGCCCACCTCAGCCTCCCAAGTAGCTGGGATTACAGGTGCCCACCACCATGCCCAAATAATTTTTGTATTTTTAATAGAGATGGGGTTTCGCCATGGCCTCCCAAAGTGCTGGAATTACAGGTGTGAGACACTGCACCCGGCTTCCATTTTAATTTTAATTTTAATTTTATTTTAGAGAAAGAGTCTTGTTCTATCACCCAGGCTGGGGCAGAAGTAGTGCGATCATAGCTCACTGCAGTCTTGAACTCCTGGACTCAAGCAATCCTCCCTTCTTAGCCTCCCAAGTAGCTAGGACTACAGGCACATGCCACCATACCCAGTTAGTCTTTTTATTTTTTGTTGAGATGGGAGTCTCGCTTTTGCCCAGGCTGGTCTCAAACTCTGGCCTCAAATGACTCTCCCACCTCCGCCTCCACCTCCTGAAGTGCTGGGATTACAGAGGTCTCCATTTTACAGATGAGAAAGCTGAGGCTCAGAGCTGTAAAGTCAAATGTCCAATGTACAGAGGCCAGGAGGGAACTTCAGGTCAGCCAGACTCTAATATCTGAACACCAAGCTATGTCCTGGGCTCCTTCCATCAAAACAGAAAAATCAAACTATCTGGTGCCTGGGGCAGAGGAGTTGGGAGAGGGAGAAGGGGCCCAGCCACAGTGCCATAAGCTTATGGCTGGGGCCCTGGATTTGTGCTTAGCTCTGGCCAAGCTGTTAATCCCTATGACCTTGGGCAGGTGTCTTCACGTCTCTGAGTCTCAAAGTCCTCATCTGTACAATGGAATAAAAGGAGTCCGGCATGGCCCGACTGATGCAAGGGTTTGATGTGTCAAGTCCGAGGACTGCCCCTTCCCGACTGGAGCAGCTGTGGCAACAGGTGGCCCCGAACCTGGGGCAGGGCCCCAGGAGCTGGGGAGCCAAGGCCAGTAGACCACACTTGAGTGGGGCTGCGGCCTCACCCGGGGGGGGGCGGGGACCGGGGCTTACCTGGGGGGCGGAGATCGGGCCTCCCTGGGGGGTGGGGCCCCTCCCTGAGTGTGTGACCGGGGTGGGGAGGGATCCCCAGGTCGCGCCGTGGGGCGCAGACTCACCTGGCGGGCGGCCGCGGCGCCTCTGCCCGGCGGTCCCGGGGGTCCTTTCCTCTTGTGCATCTTCCGGGCTGGATGCCCGAACCACCTGCCCCCAAGCCCGGCCTTGCCCTGCCTCCTTCCCTGGGCCCTGTCGCAGCGCACGCGCCCTTCCTGAGTCCTGCAACCCTCGTCGGCGCTCCACGGCCGTCGATCCCGAGCCCTCGCCTCCCTGCTTGGCCGCCCCACTTCCGCCTCGGGCCTCGGGCGCCGCCGCACCGGAGCGCGGCCACTGGACTCGCCGGGTCCGCCGAGCCGAAACTACAACTCCCGGCAGGCAGTGCGCGGGCACGCATGCGCTTGGCAGGAGCGGTGCTCACTGTCGCGGGCTTCGTGGGCGGTGCTCGCCTCGCGCATGCGCGGGGCGGGGCCTCGCGAGGCGCGGGAAAGAGGCAGAGCGCTCGCAGGTGGGAGGGGCGGCGACCTCTGTGAGATTCACAGCGTCCCTCAGTCACCGATAGGCTCTGGCTTCACGTGGGCTCTCGGCCTGTGGAGTCTTCACTTTTCGGTGGTCGACGTAGTGTCAGTGTGGGGCTTGTCGCCGGGAGCGGGGTCCACAGCGCCCACCCTCAGGCCTTTCCATCCTTCAGCGCCCGACTCGAGGCCTCCAGGCTTCTGTGAGGGCCCATTTGGCCATTTATTTTTTCCAAAAAGAGTAAACGCTGATAATTCAAGCGACTTATTCCCAACGGATACAGGCAGAATTCGTTTCTGATAAGGACAGAGGGTCCTCAGCGACTTCTGTGACCCAGGTCCGTTTTGGCTTGCCTGACCCCCAAGGCTGGGAGAAACCGGCCTGTGGCAGCTCTTGCCCCTCCAAGGACGCAACTGTCCTCTTTAAAGTGGCACGATCTTGGCTCACTGCAACCTCTGCCTCCTGGGTTCAAGCGATCCTCGTGCCACAGCCTCCTGAGTAGCTGGGATTACGGGTGTGTGCCACCATGCCTGGCTAATTTTTTTTTTTTTTTTTTTTTTTGAGACGGAGTCTGGCTCTGTCGCCCAGGCTGGAGTGTAGTGGAGCGATCTCGGCTCACTGCAAGCTCCGCCTCCCGGGTTCAAGGAATTCTCTCAGCCGTCCGAGTAGCTGGGATTACAGGTGTGTGCCACCACACCCAGCTAATTTTTATACTTTTAGTAGAGACAGACGGGGTTTCACCGTATTGGTCAGGCTGGTCTGGAACTCCTGACCTCAAGTGATCCGCCCACCTCAGCCTCCTAAAGTGCTGGGATTACAGGCGCGAGCCACCTGTGCCCAGCCTAATTTTTGTATTTTTAGTAGAGGGGGGGTTTCACCATATTGGCCGGGCTGGTCTCCAAAGGCCCCAGAGGCCCCTGGAGAGTCCTCAAGTGTCCTTGGAAGGGCCCCCAGATACCCCAGTCGGGAAGGAGGGGCTTCACACAGGCTGTTTCATCCCAGGGACCAGAGTGTGGGTCCCCGGGGCTTCCCATAAGGACCCCCCAGGTCCCATTTGTCTCTCAGGTCCTGGGCATAAGATCTTTAGTTTGGAGGAGGTTTGAATTCCCACCTGGCCATGGCCCAAAGTGGCTGTGACTCTGTGTCCCATGCTGTGTCCCAATGGGAGCCATCTGACCCCTGGGGCAGCCACATGGGCTGAGGTGGAGGCGGGGGTAACCTCTGTGCTCAGCCAAAGCCACTGGATATAAACAGACACAGGGACTGCTTATAATGATGAGAGATTTTGCTTGTTTTCAGATTTCTCAAGGGGAAGATAAAATGACAAAGAGGAAGAAGCTGCGGACCTCAGGTATGTTCATTCAAATGAACACTTCTTGATTTCTACTTCTGCTGGAGGGAAGAATGTGGGCTTGTGTATTGCAGATTTGGCTAACATGACTGCCCCAACCTCCTTAAAAGAAAATAAAGATTGGTCAGGTGCAGTGGCTCGTGCCTGTAATCCCAGCACTTTGGGAGGCCAAGGCGGGCAGATCACAAGGTCAGGAGTTTGAGACCAGCCTGACCAACATGGTGAAACCCCATCTCTACTGAAAATACAAAAATTAGCCAGGTGTTGTGGCACGTGCCTGTAGTCCCACCTACTAGGGAGGCTGAGGCAGGAGAATTGCTTGAACCCGGGAGTCCGATGTTGCAGTGAGCTGAGATGGTGCCAGTGCACTCCAGCCTGGGCAACAGAGCAAGACTCTGTCTCAAAAAAAAAAAAAAAAAACAAAACAAAAAAAAAGAAGAAGAAGAAAAGAAAAGGATTTAATTCATGCTGGTAAGAAAAATAGAAGGCTGGGTGGTGGCTCACGCCTGTAATTCCAGCACTTTGGGAGGCCAAGGTGGGCAGATCACTTGAGCCCAGGAGTTCGAGACCCGCCTGGGCAACATAGCGAGATCCTGTCTCTACAATGTAAAGTAAGGAAATTAGCTGGGTGTGGTGGTGGCAGGCATCTATAGTCCTAGCTACTCAGGAGGCTGAGGCAGGAAGATCGCTCGAACTGGGAGGTGGAGGTTGCAGTGAGTCAAGATCGCACCACTGCACTCCAGCCTGACTGATAAGAGTGAGGCCCTGTCTCAAAAAAGAAAGAAAGAAAGAAAGAAAAATAGAAATAATGGAGAGGGCATACAGGAAAAGTAAAAGTGAAAGTTTTCTGGAGCTTCTGCAAGCCTCTGGTGGGGTCCCACAGCTTAGAGGAGGCATCCCCAGGCTTCAGGACAGCGGGACAGCCTCCCTGTGGAACCAGTCCTAGAGATGACCCCTGGAATAATGCTTGATGTACTACAAGGCCACCTGGTGTGTGGCTGAGTGTTTTACTCTGGGGCCCAAAACCTGGGTTCATCCCAGTTCTGCTCACTGTGTGGTGGTGGATGATTTCCTCTATGCCTCAGTTTCCCCTTTTGTAAATTGGGGATAATAAAAGCCACTACCCTTTCCTTTAGAGCAGTGTTTATCAACTAGGTGACAGGAAGGGATTTTTACCCCCAGGGGATAGTTGGCAATGCTTGGAGACTTTTTTTTTAGAGACCAAGTCTGACTCTGTTGTCCAGGCTGGAGTGCAATGGCACATCTTGGCTCACTGCAGCCTCCACCTCCCGGGTTCAAGTGATTCTGCAGCCTCAGCCTCCTGAGTAGCTGGGACTACAGATATACACTACTACACCTGCCTAATTTTTGTATTTTTAGTAGGGATAGGGTTTCACAATGTTGGCCAGGCTGGTCTCAAACTCCTGACCTCAGGCGATCCACCTGCCTCAGCCTTCCAAAGTGCTGGGATTGCAGGTGTGAGCCACTGTGCCCGGCCTGGAGATTTTTTTTGGTTTTCATAACTGGGGAAATGATACTGACATCTAGTGGGTGGAGGCCAGGGATGCTGCTCAAATATCCTACCATGCATAGGATGCTCCCCAGCCACAGAGAATGATCCAATCCCAAATGTCCTCCAAGGTGGGGAATCCTGCCCTTAGAGCTCACATGTGGATTAATATCTGTAAAGCACCCAGAACTGACCTAAGGCAGTACACAAATGTAGACTGCTGTTAACAATTCTTCTTCCAGACTTTCTTTTTTTTATTTTTATTTTATTTATTTATTTATTTACTTTTGATACGGAGTCTTGCTCTGTCACCCAGGCTGGAGTGCAGTGGTGCGATCTTGGCTCATGGCAAGCTCCTCCTCCCGGGTTCACACCATTCTCCTGCCTCAGTCTCCCGAGTAGCTGGGACTACAGGTGCCCGCCACCACGCCAGGGTAACTTTTTTGTAATTTTAGTAGAGACAGGGTTTCACTGTGTTAGCCAAGATAGTCTCGATCTCCTGACCTCATGATCTGCCCGCCTTGGCCTCCCAAAGTGCTGGGGTTGCAGGCGTGAGCCACCGCGCCCAGCTCTTCCAGACTTTTTAAAAAATCTTTTATTTTGAAGTAATCTAGGACTTACAGAAAAGTTGCAAAAATAATTCAGAAAGTTCTGGCTACCCTTCCCCAAGCTTTCCCTAATGTTGACATCTAGCTCAGCCATAGGACAATGATCAACTATAGAACAGCATGAAAAACAGGGCAGGACTCTAACCTCAGTACACTACTTCTAGACTTATTTTGTTTCCTTTGAAATGGAGTTTTGCTCTTGTTGCCCAGACTGGAGTGCAGTGGTGCGATCTCGGCTCACTGCAACCTCCGCCTCCCAAGTTCAGGCGATTCTCCTGCCTCAGCCTCCCGAGTAGCTGGGATTACAGGTGTCTGCCAACATGCCCGGATAATTTTTGTATTTGTAGTAGAGATGGGGTTTCGCCACGTTGCCCAGGCTGGTCTCAAACTCCTGGCCTCACGTGATCTGCCCGCCTCAGCCAAAGTGCTGGGCTTACTGGGGTAAGCCACCCTACCCAGCTGTTTTTTTTTTTTTTCTTTTTTTCAAGACAGAGTCTTGCTCTGTCGCCCAGTCTGGAGAGCAGTGGCGCAATCGGAGCTCACTATAGCCTCGACCTCCCTAGGCTCAGCTGATCCTCCCACCTCAGCGTCCCAAATAGCTGGGACTACAGGTGTGTGCCACCATGCCTGGCTAATTTTTTTATTTTTTGGAAGAGACGAGTCCTCACTATGTTGCCCAGGCTGGTCTTGAACTTCTGGGCTCCAGCAGTCCACCTGCCTTGGCCTCCCAAAGTGCTCAGAATTACCGGCGTGAGCCACCATGCCTGGTCAGACATTTTCTGTATATATACAGATACAGTGTTGAGTTTTGTTTTGTTTTTGTTTGTTTGTTTTATTTTTTTGGAGACAGAGTCTCATTCTGTCACCCAGGCTGGAGTGCAGCGGCATGATTTTGGTTCACTGCAACCTCTGTCTCCTGGGTTCAAGTGATCCTCATGCCTCAGCCTCCTGAGTATCTGGGATTACAGGCACCCGCCACCATGCCTGGCTAATTTTTGTATTTTTAGTAGAGACGGGGTTTCACCATGTTGGCTAGGCTGCACTCGAACTCCTGACTTCATGTTACCCGCCTGCCTTGGCCTCCCAAAGATTACAGGCATGAGCCACTGTGCCTGGCCCAAATAAAGTACTTTTTTTGGAAAATAGAATCATCACACTTTCTGATCTGCAGCCTCCATTTTTCACTTTGCAGTAGATCATGACCATGTTTACTTGTCAGTATACCTATACAATTTCATCATTTGAAAAGAAAAACACCCCAAAATAGCCAGGCATGGTGATGTGCACCTGTACTCCAGGCTACTTGGGAGGCCGAGGTGAAAGGATTGCCTGAGACTAGGAGTTAATGACCAGCCTGAGCAACATAATGTTATCCAGTCTCAAAAAAGAAATATTTTTAATTAACAAGGTGTGGTGGCACACACCTGTAGTCCTGGCTACTTAGGAGATTGAGGCAGGAAGATGGCTTGAGCTGAGGAATTCCAGGCTGCAGTGAGCTGTGACTGCGCCTGCACTCTAGCCTGGGACACAGAACAAAACCTTGTCTCTTAAAAAAAAAAAAAAAGAAAGATTGTTGGGCGCGATGGCTCCTGCCTGTAATCTGAGCACTTTGCGAGGCCGAGGCAGGTGGATCATTTGAGGTTAGGGTTCGAGATCAACCTGGTCAACATGGTGAAACCCCATCTGTACTAAAAATACAAAAATTAGCCAGGCATGGTGGCATGTGTCTGTAATCCCAGCTACTTGGGAGGCTGAGGCACGAGACTTGCTTGAGCCTGGGAGAGCTGAGATTGCACCACTGCACTCTAGCCTGGGCAACAGAGTGAGACTCTGTCTTAAAAAAAAAAAAAAGGAACAAACCAAGTCAGAAAGACAAACTCCAAATATGACGTAGTAGAGTTCCATTTGCCTATCATTTTCTAATGTAAGTTAAATTTCTTCAAAATTTTGAAATGACTTTCTAATTTAGTGGCTGATGAATTTAGGGAAGGGTGTTCATGCTTTTCCCCCAAGATATGGGACAGAAGAGGAAATGATCAGCAGATTGAACATGTTTTGTGCAGAGATGAACAACAGGCTGCTTGGAGGCATCAGAATTTCTCTGACCTTGGAGAGGGAAGCTGGGGACAGCCAGGCCCACCCACAGCAGGTCACTTGGGGCCTCTGTTGGCGGTAGACTCCCCAGCTCAGTGGACCTCAGGGCTGGCCCTGGACAGCCCTTTCTGTGTATACTGGAAGGGTGGAGAGAGGAAGAAGATTCTGGCAGGTGGTGAAAGAGGCCTTTTCCCTCCCAATGTCTTCAGTCTTTGGTGTTGAACACAAGGTTCTGCCGTATTTTTTCTTAAATTAGTCCCATGTGGACAGATTGCCGGAAGGAAAGAGAAGACTCTTCAATGCCATTGATATTTTTTTGCTTTTTATTCGGTACAAATGGCCATTTGATCAGCCAAGTGAGCAAGTGTTTGAGAATCTCAAGAAACCAAATAAACAAAGCAGCTATATTTTGTCTTTTCTGGCAGACCACAAGTTCGTGTTTCTTTTGAGACAGAGCCTTGCTCTGTCACCCAGGTTGGAGTGCAGTTGTGCAGTCTTGGCTCACTGCATCCTCTGCCTCCCGAGTTCAAGCGATTCTCCTGCCTCAGCCTCCTGATTATCTGGGACTACAGGTGCCCACCACCACGCCTGGCTAATTTTTTGTATTTGTGGTAGAGATAGGATTTTGCCATGTTGGCCAGGCTGGTCTCGAACTCCTGACCTCAAGCAATCTGTCCACCTCACTCTCTCAAAGTGGTGAGATCACAGGTGTGAGCCACCATGCCTGGATGGTTAGGAATGTGTTTCTTTAAGTAATGTCCATCGGAGCCTTACTTGTGGTGCTGCATCCTTTGAGGTGGGCACCAGAGGGAGCGGGGGAGGGCAAGGAGGAGATCAAAGGGTGCAGCGCACTCAGTTCCTGCCCTGGAGATCCTCCAGCTCTAGTCGGGGGACAAAGGAAAATGCTTCTCCCAGGGAGCGCTAAGCAAATACACAGCAGTGGGATAAAGTTCTAAATGGGCACTCCCAAACTGTTACTGACAGAATTACGAGCAATTGGCTGTGCGCCATGGCTTACACCTGCAATCCTAGCACTTTGGGAGGCCAAGGCAGGCAGATCGGTTGAGATCAGGAGTTCGAAACCAACGTGGCCAACATGGTGAAAACCCGTTTCTACTGAAAATACAAAAAAATTAACCAGGCATGGTGGCTTGTGCCTGTAGTCCCAGCCAATCAGGAGGCTGAGGCAGAAGAATTGCTTGAACCCAGGAGATGGAGGTTGCAGTGAGCTGAGATTGTGCCACTGCACTCCAGCCTGGTCAACAGAGTGAGAGTCCATCTCAAAAAATAAAAAATAGAAGAAGAGGAATTAGAAGCAATTACAGGAAGATCACTGTGTTTTAGTGGAGGGCAAACAGCTGAGTTAGGACTGAGGCAGACCCTAGCAATTGGCGTCGAGGAAAGAGAGACTCATTCATTAGGTTTACGTCAAGGTGCCGTGAGTGTGTAGTGCAGAGCTGAGGTTGGAAAGAGTCCACCTGGGGTTTGGATAGTGGTGTTTTTTTTAAAAAAAAAAAAAAAAAAAGTATGAATAGTATTAGGTATATAGTATATATATATATATTTTTTTTTTTTTTTTTTGAGCGGAGTCTGCTTCTGCACCCAGGCTGGGAGTTTGCGCTGGGCCGGCTCTTCGCTCACTGCAAGCTCCGCTCCCGCGGTTCACGCCATTCTCTGTCTCAGCCTCCGAGGTACTGGAACTACAGCGCCCGCACCTATCGCACCGGCCTAGTTTTTGTATTTTTAAGTAGAGCCAGGGTTTCACTGTATTAGCAGGACTCGTCTCGATCTCCTGACTCGGATAGACTCGCCCCGCTTCGGCATCCTCAAATGCTGGGCATACGGATTACAGGCTTGAGCCACCGCGCCCGGCCAATATATATATTTTTTGAGACGGAGTTTTACTCTTGTTACCCAGGCTAGAGTGCGGTGATGTGATATCGGCTCACCACAACCTCTGCCTCGCGGGTTCAAGTGATTCTCCTGCCTCAGCCTCCCAAGTAGCTGAGATTACAGGCATGAGCCAGCATGCCTGGCTTATTTTGTATTTTTAGTAGAGATGGGGTTTCTCCATGTTGGTCAGACTGGTCTTGAACTCCCGACCTCAGGTGATCCACCCGCCTCGGCCTCCCAAAGTGCTGTGATTATAGGTGTGAGCCACCACGCCCAGCCCTGAATAGTGTTATTCTTCAGTTTTTTTTTTTAGAGCCAGGATCTAGCTCTGTTGCTGAGGCCAGAATCCAGTGGCACAATCACGGCTCACTGCAGCCTCAACCTCCAGGGCTCAAGCAATCCTCCTGCCTCAGCCTCCCGAGTAGCTGAGACTACAGGTGCATGCCACCACCCTCAGCTAATTTTTAAATGTTTTTAGAGGTGGGATCTCACTGTGTTACCCAAGTGAGATCCTGGACTCAAGCAATCCTACCCCCTCAGCCTCCTGAGTAGCTGGGACTGCAGGCGTCACCACCACACCTGGCTGTTGGTTTGTCTTTTCGTTGTCTGTGCCTTGGTAGAAATCTGCTACATAGTAGGCATTCAGTAAATGTTCAAGTATTCCTAAGTGTGCTGGTTCTGGAATTGGACGGGGTGCCAGCCTCGGTTCCTTGGCCTCCGTGTGCCTCAGTGTTTACACCTTTCTGGGAACTTGGGGCCCTTGGGTGTCAATTCTCACATCTTTCCTTTCCTTTTCATTTAATTTAATTATTAATTTATTTTTTTGAGATGGAGTCTCACTCCCTTGCCCAGGCTGGAGTGCAGTGGCGCCATCTTGGCTCACTGCAACCGCAGCCTGCTAGGTACAAGCGATTCTCCTGCCTCAGCCACCCAAGTAGATGGGATTACAGGTGCCCACCACCATGCCCAGATAACTTTTATACTTTTAGTAGAGATGGGGTTTTGCCATATTGCCCTTTTTATTTATTTTAATTTAATTGTCTTTTTGAGACAGGCTCTAGTTCTGTTGCCCAGGCTGGAGTGCAGTGGCGCAGTCTGGACTCACTGCAATCTCTTCCTCCGGGCTCAAGTCATCCTCCCACTTCAGCCTCTCAAGTACGTGGGACTACAGGCGTGCGCCACCATGTCTGGCTAGTTTTCATACTTTTTAGACAGTGTTTCGCCATGTTGCCCAGGCTGGTCTTGAACTGCTGAGCTCAAGCAATCCACCTGCCTCGGCTTCCCAAAGTCCTGGGATTACAGGCTGTGAGAAAGGCTGATATTTTAATCATGGACAAAGATAATATTGAATTGCTCAATGTTACTTCTGTAAGGCAGGCATAACAGCAGCACCCTGCCTTGAGCTTTTATCTTAACACACACAAGTTCTTAGGACGGCATCTGGTGTAGAACTCACTAGAGTCAACCCTTATCATTTGTGCACTGAATACATGATTAGGTGGGGCCAGGTTTGGGGACATCTTACAAGCCAGCCACTATTGAAAGCTTCGATGTAAGTGAGTTTTCTTTTTTTTTTTTTTTTTTTTTGAGACGGTGTCTCGCTCTGTCGCCCAGGCTGGAGTGCAGTGGCCGGATCTCAGCTCACTGCAAGCTCCGCCTCCTGGGTTCACGCCATTCTCCTGCCTCAGCCTCCCGAGTAGCTGGGACTACAGGCGCCCGCCAGGTCGCCCGGCTAGTTTTTTGTATTTTAGTAGAGACGGGGTTTCACCATGTTAGCCAGGATGGTCTCGATCTCCTGACCTCGTGATCCGCCCGTCTCGGCCTCCCAAAGTGCTGGGATTACAGGCTTGAGCCACCGCGCCTGGCCGTAAGTGAGTTTTCTTAATTCAAAAAATAGATGCTGGCCAGGCAAAGTGGTTCATGGCTGTAATTCCAGCACTTTGGGAGGCCGAGACAGAGGTCATGAACTCTGAGCACCAGAGTTCACGACCAACCTGGGCAACGTAGTGAGACCCTGTGTCTACAAAACAAAAACAAAAAAAGACAGCCAGGCATGGTGGCACACACCTGTTTTCCCAGCCACTCAAGGGGCCTGAGGCGGGAGGATGGCTTGAGCCCAGGAGGTCAAGACTGCAGTGATCCACGGTTGTACCACTTCACTCCAGCCTGGGAGATAAAGCCAGACCCTGTCTCAAAAAAAGAAAAAAATATATATATAGTATATATAATACATAAATACATATATATAAATATGTATGTATAAATATATATGTATAAATATATATATTTACATATTTGGCTGAGGCTGAATCCTGAGGTGGCATGGCCTGGCTTTAGATCACATGGAACAGCCTGGCAATATAGTGGGATATATAATATATACTGTATATATTTAATAAATATATAATATACATCATACATAAGTACATAATTTTATAATATA
>NW_016814481.1:437279-443837 GCF_001698545.2 Rhinopithecus bieti | reverse complement strand
TATAATATATTAATATATTAGAAAGATATAATTTAAGATATATTTCTAATTATAAATATGTAATATGTAAACATAATATATTTTATATGTATGTATATGTTAAATATGAATCCATATGTATTCTTATATATAATATATAATACATATTAATTTTTTTTGAGACAGTCTCACTCTGTCACCCAGGCTGGAGTGCAGTAGTACAATCTCAGCTCACTGCAACTTCTGCCTCCCAGGTTCAAGTGATTCTCCTGCCTCAGCCTCCCAAGTAGCTGGGACTATAGGTGGGTGCCACCATGCCTGGCTAATTTTTGTATTTTCAGTAGAGATGGGGTTTCGCCTTGTTGGCCAGGCTGGTCTTGAACTCCTGACCTTAGGTGGTCCACTCGCCTCAGCCTCCCAAAGTGCTGGGATTATAGGCGTGAGCCACCGTGCTATGTATACAAAGATGTAAGTAAGCATCTTTAGCCTCTTAAATGCCGGAAGACGACACATTGCAATTGCTTTCAGTGATGGGGAAGTTAGTGCAGAAATGCAAGGGGCCAGGACGTGGCCAAAGCATCACTTCTTCAGCACCTGCTGACTGTGAGTCCCAGTTTTCCCAGGATGGCTATTTCACAGATGTCTCAGCACACTAGAATGGTACATAATTTAATCTTGTCTGCACTTGGTGGTGTGCATTTATCCAATCATGTCCTAAGTATTTATTGAGCACCAACAGTGTACAGGATGCTCTTACAGGCACTTGGGACCCCACAGAGAGTGAGATGGATTCGGCCCCTTCTTGCGTGCAGCCTAGTTGTAGTGGGGAAGACAGGAGATGACCCAGGACATCGATACTTGCAGAAAAGCTGAGAAGGGAAGAAGTCAGGCTCATGAAAGGGGATGTTTGGTAGAGAAGACAGGAATGACCCCTCTGCAGAGCTGTTTGAGCTGGGACCCACTACACACCCCTTACCACTTCCCCAGAGAGACAGTCGGCCGGGCCAGGTTCTTCTGTGTGATCTGGAGCCAGGCCAGGCCACCTCCTGATTCAGCCTCAGCTCCGGCCAGTCCATAGGTAAAAAGCCTTTGAATCTCATGGACACATAAGCTCATAAGTCCCACCTTTGATAGGGGTTCCAGTCCATCTCTCGCTCACCAGGTGAGCATCAGAGCGGGGGTTTCATGCCCTTGGAACGAGCCTGCTTTCTTTCAAGACAGCAGTGGCCTTGCTGTGTTCACTTGTCAGCCATGGCAATGGCTGTATCCCCCACCCCTTCATCTTCCTCTATCTCTAAAACAGGAGACGGACTTTGTCCTCCAAAACCCCTAAAGACCCCAAGGCTAGGAGACTCTGATGGGGACCCCCAGAGTTCCATGTTGGGCTGTTTACATCACCCTGAGGAGCCAGAGAGTAAACTGGGACCTGTTCCCTCTACACAGCAGCACGGGGAGGAACCAGGAAAGGCGGTCTGCAGGTAGGTGGCTCTGAGCATTCCGGCAGGTCTCCCCACTGACAGTCCACATAGCACAGCAGCTCAGCAGACAGCAATGCTTTGGGAAGTAGACCCACAACCTATCCAGTGCTGTGACCCACTCCTTCCCAGAGCTCAGGGCCATCGGATCTTACTTCTCCTAGCTTTCCTCGCTGGTAAGAAGGGTTGATGTTTTGGCCGGGCGTGGTGGCTAATGCCTGTAATCCCAGCACTTTGGGAGGCCTAGCGGGGAGGATCACTTGAGGTCACGAGTTTGAGACCAGCCTGGCCAACATTGCAAAACTCTGTCTCTACTAAAAATACAAAAATTAGCCAGATGTGGTGACACACCTATAATCCCAGATACTCAGGAGGCTGAGGCAGGAGAATCGACTGAACCCAGGAGGCAGAGGTTGCAGTGAGCAGAGATCATGCCACTACACTCTAGCCAGGGCAACAGAGCGAGACTCCATCTAAAAAATAAAAGAAAAAAAGAAGTTTAACTGGGGACAAAGATAACGTTGAATTTTTCAAGGTTACAGAACTTATATTCTATAACTCATATTCTGTCTGCTGGTCAAACCCATCCGTCTTCCGCATTCCTCCTCCTTAATCAAGAAGGGAACAAAGGAATTGTTATGTGAGCTAATGACCAATAAAAAAGAAAAGCAATCAGGGCTGGGCACAGTGGCTCATGCCTGTAATCCCAGCACTTTGGGAGGCCAAGGCAAGAGGATTGCTTGAACCCAGGAGTTCGAGAGGAGCCTGTGTAACATAATGAGGATGACCCCATATCTACAAGAAATAAAATAATTAGCCAAAACAAAACGATATATATATCCTTATGGATGTGTGTATGTATTTGAGACAGGGTCTTGCTCTGTCACCTAGGCTGGAGTGCAGTGGTACAATCTCGGTTCACTGCAACCTCCACCTCCTGGGTTCAAGCAATTCTCCTGCCTCAGCCTCCCAAGTAGCTGGGATGAAAGGCGCCCGCCACCACACTCAGCTAATTTTTGTATTTTTTACTAGAGATGGGGTTTCACCATGTTGGCCAGGCTGGTCTTGAGCTCCTGACTTAAGGTGATCTGCCTGCCTCGGCCTCCCAAAGTGCTGGGATTACAGGTGTGAACCACCGCGCCTGGCCCTTATTTACTTAAATATAACCCTAAGTTTCACTCGTTTTTAAAGACACTATGTTTCTTGCATGTACAATTTCCTTTCTCTAGAATATGTCTTGTGAGAGCTGGAGTGTCCGTCCAAATGAGAATATCCCTATTCCCAGTTCAGAAGGCAGTTCTGGCATTATAAGTGTAACAAAGTCACCTGTTGAGGCAGTGTATTCTCCAAGTGAGACTCTGCACCCTCCTTGCCCGTTAAATGTTCTCAGGTCACTGCTTCTCCATCCCCATTCCACTCTTTTAAAGCAGGTTTTCCAGGGCCTTCCATCTAGCAGACTTTTTTTTTTTTTTTTTTTTTTTTTTTTTTTGAGACAGGGTCTTGCTCTGTCACCCAGGCTGGAGTACAGTGATGTGATCATAGCTCATTGCAGCCTGAACTCCCCTGGCTCAGATGATCCTCCCATCTCAGCCTCTCAAGTAGCTGGGACCACAGGCACACATCACCTTGTCCAGCTAATTTTTAAATTTTTTGTAGAAATGGGGTCTCACTATGTTGCTCAGGCTGGTCTCAAACTCCTGGGCATCCACCCACCTCAGCCTCCCGCAGTGCTGGGATTAAAGGCATGAGCCACCGTGCCCAGCCTAGGAGACTCTTAGCACTGGTTTCCTCTTGGATTTTGTTTTGCATGTGTCTCAATATGTGAGTGACAACCTAGGAGGATTTCAGATCCCCCTCAGTTTGTTTGTTTGTTTGTTTTGACACAGAGCCTTGTTCTGTCACCTAGGCTGGGGTGCAGTAGCACGATCTTGGCTCACTGCAACCACCACCTCCCAAATTCAAGCCATTCTGCCTCAGCCTCCTGAGTAGCTGGGATTACAGGCATGTGCCACCACATCCGGCTAATTTTTTTATTTTTAGTAGAGATAGGGTTTCACCATGTTCCCTAGGTTGGTCTCGAACTCCTGGCCTCAGTGATCTGCCCACCTCAGCTGCCCAAAGTGCTGGGATTACAGGCGTGAGCCACAGTACCCGGGTAGATCTCCCTCAGTTTTATCTTTTCCTACACAGCTCCCCAGATGAGGAAACAGGAGCTCCCTGCTGGCTCCTCCGTCAACCAGAGAAGGAGCCAGCTCCCCTTCCTCCTTCCCAGGTGAGCCTGTCCTGTGGCCTCGTGGATGTAGAAGCACCACTGCCTCCCTTAAAGTTCCGGCTCTGTGTCTCCCTTCATTGTCACCAGTTGCTCACTCATGGTCTACAGGGGCTAGAGGGAAGATGCCCAAAGGGCAAGGGTGGAATTCTCTCAAGGCTACAAGAAAGGAGCAGGTTTGGGTTTGCTTTTTTCCTGAGACCTCATTCCTCCCTTATCTTTATTGCTGCTTTGTTCTTGTATCCGGTTTACAGAACTCAGTTGGGAGGTTTGTTCCCCAGTTTGCAAAATCCAGAAAGACAGTGGCAAGAAAAGGAGAGACAAAGGATGAGGACCTCAGGAGTGGGGCCTTTAAAATCAGCCAGGCTGAGCCCATTGCACATGCGGCCTCCTGGCCCAGCCTCGGCAGCCCCATTTCACCCTGGAGTTCTTTGGCAAAGGTGAGGCCTGCACCTCTCTTCCACCCGTCGTTTTCAGTACATTGTGCTATGGATGTATGTTGAGTATGCAACAATTCTTTTTTTTTTTTTTCCTTTTTTTTCTTGAGACAGAGTTTTACTCTTGTCACCCAGGCTGGAGTGCAATGGCACCATCTTGGCTCACTGCAACCTCCGCCCCACCGGGTTCAAGCAATTCTCCCACCTCAGCCTCCTGAGTAGCTGGGATAACAGGTGCCTGCCACCACACCCAGTTAATTTTTGTATTTTTAGTAGAGACAGGGTTGCACCGTGTTGGCCAGCCTGGTCTTGAACTCCTGACCTCAGGTGATCTGCCCGCCTCAGCCGCCCAAAGTGCTGGGATTACAGGCGTAAGCCACCACGCCTAGCCTTACCACAATTTTTTAAAAAACAAAAAACAGTACAGAGTGAAGTTCTGGTGTTCTCTGTTCTAGCTTCCCCGAGTGGTAACACCGTGCATAACTGTAGTCCATCATCAAAAGTAGGCAATTGGCCAGGTGCAGTGGCTTATGTCTGTGATCCCAACACTTTGGGAGACTTCCCTTGACCAGCCTGAGCACCGCAGGAAGACTCTATCTCTACAATAATTTTTTTTTTCTTTTTTTTTGAGATGGAGTCTTGCTTATCACCCAGGCTGGAGTGCAGTGGTGCGATCTCGGCTCACTGCAGCCTCCGTCTCCTGGATTCAAGCAATTCTCCTGCCTCACCCTCCCCAGTAGCTGGGACTACAGGTGCACACCACCACACCCGGCTTATTTTTGTATTTTTATTAGACATGGGGTTTCACCCTGTTGGCCAGGCTGGTCTCGAACTTCTGACTTCAAACAATCCGCCTGCCTCGGCCTCTCAAAGTGCTGGGATTACAGGCATGAGCCACTGCGTCCAGCCTACAATAATTGTTTTAAAACTTGGCCAGGTGCAGTGGCTCCCACCTGTAATCCCAGTACTTTGGGAGGCCGAGGCAGAAGGATCACTTGAGCCCAGGCATTCAAGACCAGCCTGGGCAACATGGCACAACCCCGTCTCTATAAAAAAACACAAAATTTATCCAGGTGTGGTGTATACCTATAGTCCCAGCTACTTGGGAGGCTGAGATGGGGGGGTCACCCGAACCTAGGAAGGTCAAAGCTACAGTGAGCCGTGATCACACCACTGCACTCCAGCCTGGATGAAAGAGTGAGACCTTGTCTCAAAATTATGAAAAATAAATAATAAAAATAATAATAGTGGCTGGGCACGGTGGCTCGCACCTGTAATCCTAGCACTTTGGGAGGCTGAGGCAGGCAGTAGTTCGAGACCAGCCTGACCAACATGGAGAAACTCTGTCTCTACTAAGTATACAAAATTAGCCAGGCATGGTGGCGCATGCCTGTAATCCCAGCTACTCGAGAGGCTGAGGCAGGAGAATCGCTTGAACCCAGGAGGTGGAGGTTGCAGTGAACCGAGATTGTGCCATTGCACTCCAGCCTGGGCAACAAGAGTGAAACTGTCTAAAAATAATAATAAACAGGAAATTAACATTGGTGTGGTCCGAATGCCACCTTGATTTTCATATCCCTGATCTTGTTGAGTGTCTGGTGCTGGCAGAGAGAAGAGCTTGATGGAAGGAGAGGTTTCTGTGCTTCCAGATCCCCCTCCAGTCGCCGGCCTGGTACTGATGCCTATTTCCACGCATGATGGCCGGTGACAACATCTGAATCTTTGAACAGGGCAGTCACAACTATTAGATTGGTGCAAAAGTAAGTGCGGTTTTTGCCATTAATTTTTTTTTGTGTGTGAGACAGAGTCTCACTCTGTCACCCAGGCTGGAGTGCAGCCCTATCTCAGCTCACTGCAACCTCCGCCTCCCGGGTTCAAACGATTCTCCTGCCTCAGCCTCCTGAGTAGCTAGAACTACAGTCACCTGCCACCATGCCTGGCTAATTTTTGTTTTTGTTTTGTTTTGTTTTTGAGACGGAGTCTCGCTCTGTCGCCCAGGCTGGAGTGCAGTGGCGCAATCTCGGCTCACTGCAAGCTCCGCCTCCCGGGTTTACGCCATTCTCCTGCTGGCGCAGGAGACTGGGACTCCTGAGTCCCAGGAGTAGCTGGGACTACAGGCGCCCGCCATCTCGCCCGGCTAGTTTTTTGTATTTTTTAGTAGAAACAGAGTTTCACCGTGTAGGCCAGGATGGTCTCGATCTCCTGACCTCGTGATCCGCCCGTCTCGGCCTCCCAAAGTGCTGGGATTACAGGCTTGAGCCACCGCGCCCGGCCTTTTTTTTTTTTTTTGAGACAGAGTCTCGCTCTGTCGCCCAGGCTGGAGTGCAGTGGCCGGATCTCAGCTCACTGCAAGCTCTGCCTCCCGGGTTTACGCCATTCTCCTGCCTCAGCCTCCCGA
>NW_016814481.1:418610-434730 GCF_001698545.2 Rhinopithecus bieti | reverse complement strand
TGCTCCCACCTGCCACCTGTAATCCCAGCACTGGGAGACCAAGGCAGGAGGATCACCCGAGGTCAGGAGTTCAAGACCAGCGTGGCCAACATGGTGAAACCCCATCTCTACCAAAATACAAAAATTAGCTGGGTGTTGTGGCATGTGCCTCTAATCCCAGCTACTCTGGAGGCTGAGGCAGAAGAATCGCTTAAACCCGGGAGTCGGAGGTTGCAGTGAACCAAGATCACGCCACTGCACTCCAGCCTGGGTGACAGAGCAAGACTCTGTCTCAAAAAAAGAAAAAATTGGCCAGGCGCAGTGGCTCAAGCCTGTAATCCCAGCACTTTGGGAGGCCAAGACGGGCGGATCACAAGGTCAGGAGATCGAGACCATCCTGGCTAACACGGTGAAACCCCGTCTCTACTAAAAAATACAAAAAACGAGCCGGGCGAGGTGGCGGGCACCTGTAGTCCCAGCTACTCTGGAGGCTGAGGCAGGAGAATGGTGTAAACCCAGGAGGTGGAGCTTGCAGTGAGCTGAGATCCGGCCACCGCACTCCAGCCTGGGCGACAGAGTGAGACTCCGTCTCAAAAAAGAAAAGAAAAGAAAAGAAAATTAGCCAGGCATGGGGATGCATGGCTGCAGTCCCAGCTACTTGGGAGGCTGAGGCAGGAGAATCACTTGAGCCTGGGAGGTTGAGGTTGCAGTGAGCCGAGATTACGCTACTGCACTCCAGCGTGGGTGCGGGAGACCCTGTCTCAAAAAAAAATAGTCACAGTGCAGTTCAGTGGTAGAGGCTGAACACGAGCGTGTGGGAAAGCCAGGAGTTCTGTTGCTGGGCACAGCTGAAATTTTATGAGAGCCTCATGCCTTGCAAAATGCAAATCCCTCGCTTGAGAGAAGAGCCGCCTCCATTGCCTCCAGTCTGTGGTCTCGTGGGTGGTGGCTTGGAGAGAAGGCTGGGAAATGCTTAAGGTGTTTGGGGCCAGGTGCGCCTAAGTGGCATCCAGCAGGTGAAGCCCCTAACCCACCTAAATGGGCTGCCAAACTGCGAGCTTGGAAAAAGACCCTGAAATCCACACTCCGGGGGACCCAGACAGACAGCTGGCTGGTCAGACCTGACCAACATCGGCAGCCTTTCCCCCACCAGGGGAGGAGGCACCGCCCTGACAGCACTGCCAGGGCCTGGGCATGTTTGGTTTTGACACGAGGCGTTCCCCAGCAAGTCGAGGCGACCCAGGCAAGGAACACGTTCCCGTGGGAAGGTTCCGGGTGGCTCCTGGCAGGAAGGCCAAGGCCCATGTCTCCCGGCATGGGCAGGGGCACGGGGAATAGCAAAGATGGATCGAGAGGGCCGTCTCAGCACTTCGTCCTGACCTCACCATGGTCACGCACTGTGCTACAGGAGGAGACTCAAAGGTGACACAGCAGAGACAGAGCTTTCAAATCTCAAACCAGGGTCTCGTCATGGGAGGGTTTGGTGTTACTTTCTCATAGCTCCTCTGTGCTCACTCTTGGACTGATAGAGCTTCTGCAATCTGCATATGGAGTCATTTAATTTAAATTTTAGAGACAGGGCCTTGCTCTGTTGCCCAGACTAGAGTGCAGTGGCACAATCACAGCTCACTGCAGCCTCAACCTCCCAGGCTCAAGCAGTTGATCCTCCTGCCTCAGCCTCCCGAGTAGCTGGGACCACAGGTGCGTGCCACCATGCCTGGCTAATTTTGGAGGTTTTTGTTTGTTTGTTTGTTTGTTTGTTTGTTTGTAGAGACAGGGTCTTGCCGTGTTGCCCAGGCTGGTCTGGAACACTTGGCCTCAAACGATCCTCCCACCTCATCTTCCCAAAGTGCTGGGATTACAGGCGCACCCAGCCTGGCTCATTGCCTCTTTTCTGAGGGACATTGTAAGTCACCACTTTATAATGGAGCCTGACATTTTCCATGGAAATTAAACCACCATTGATGCTTAGAAGCTTAAGTGCCTTGGAGTTACCAGGCTTTCCTCTGTACTCACTGGGAGTTTTCCCCTCGTGTTATATTTGCAAACTCCTTTTCTAACAGGATGTGTGTGGCTCATTCAGCCAAGGTAGACAACTCCACTTCACTGCAGTTGCCACCCCTTGGCGTTTTCTCTGTGCCCGTAAAGATAGTGAGGGGCATGCAGGAGACTGCAGAGGTGTCAGGGCCAAAGATGATGGCACAGGGGCGCCCGCACTGCCCAGATCAGCCTGTGGGAGGCCCCGGCCTAGGAGCGGACACCAAGGTTGGCTGTGGCCTTTCTCTTTCCAAGGGGAAAGGATGGGTGCAGCCCAGGCCGGTAGCCTTGGGTCTACCCATCGTGGAGTTCCTCCCCGTTACTGTTCTGCCTCTGCAGGAGTCCTAGCCGGCCCCGGTGTGACCTACTGTGGCCGCAGTGAAGCCAAAGGCGTCAGCGTGATTTCTGGTTCCCCGTGCAGAGCTTGCTCGACCTAGGCCCCGGGCACTCACACCTCTTGCTCTCTTTCCAGTTCTTTCCTTCCGGGAACAAGCCAGGCCCTCGCTGGCCGGTCCCCAGCCCACGTGCCAGTGGAGACCCTGTTGCAGTGGCCAAGGCCCAGCCGAGGTAGGTGTGGGGTGGGTGAGAACTGGCTCCAGGACCCTCACCAATTTTACCAAGGAGGGTGACAGACGGAGGGGACCCCAGTTCTCCCTCCCTGGGCCTCGACTTCCTCAGTCCAGCAGGGGAGCTGAGCCCTGTCTTTCAAACTGTACACGTTCCCTTGCTCCCCGAAAGCAGAGAATGGGCGACAGTGACCAGTGATCAGCACCCAACCCAGTGTCTCCCTAGGAGCCCTGGGACAGTGCCCCCGGCTCTGTGGGCTGTTCCTCTCTGGGAAGAGGGGCCAAAGCTTCCTCCTGAGTCCCTGGGAAGGGGAAGGGACCCAGACAGGGCTCAGAACTGTTGGCTGAGACCATCTTGGAGCCATTCCTAGCTCTGGCACCAGATAGGCACTCAAGTGAGTCTAACCTGCCCTCACCTCTTCCCCTCCCCACTTGGCTCTTGCCCTAGGCGAACCACCTCCTCCCTCACACAGGCCACCAGTGAGCCATCCTCCAGGCTGCTGTGTGTGGGGAGGGCACCCTCTCCCCCACACCATGCCTGTGGTCCCCGTAGTCTGTCCCCTCCTCCCGTGCCCTCCCGCAGCCCTCCTCGAAGCCAGGGCTGGGCGGCTGCCCTCTCTGTTACCTGGCACTTGAACCTGCCTCTCTGCAGAGGCGGCAGCTTATCAATTATTTATGGCCAAGTTTCTGTTTCTGTCTGGTGGGGGTGGAGGAGGGTTTGGGACTCAGCTCCTGGCTGTGTACGGCCCCCACACCCTCCTCCTCCTTCTCCTCCCCCAGCAGAGGACAGCTCTGTCCCCGCCTCCTGCCCTCACTCCCTGTGACTTGTACCTGCCGTGCCACTGGCCACCTCCCCTATCCACACACACAACCTGCACGCAGACCAGAGGTAGTTCATCAGAGTGGCCTGCTGTGGTTTGAGTGAAGAGCCAGGAGGGTTCACATCTGAATCTCTGATGTCCCAAGGCCAATGCAGCTCCCCTCCCTGCTGCCTTGGATGTCTAGAAGCTCTGAGAGGGCCTGGGGTCTGGTTTGGTGGCTTGAGGCTAAATGACACACACAAGAAGCTAAGGCCCAGGGGCTGCCAGTCACCTCAGGGTGACCAAGGCAGGAGCAACAGGACAGCAGTTTCCATAGTGACAGCCCCAGAGGTGCTGCCAAGCCTGGGGCATGGGCGGGTTTAGGGCGAGTGGCCCCCACTTACCCGCCTGGCCCCCTGTACTGCCCATGTCTGAGAGTAGCACCTGTTCTGTGGGGGGGTGGGGTTCTGTGGCTCCTTGGATCTTCCGTGACTTTTTTTTTTTTTTGAGACATGGTCTCACTCCCATCACCCAGGCTGGAGTGCAGTGGTGCAACCTCAGCTCACTGCAGCCTCGATCTCCTGGGCTTACGTGATTCTCCCACTTCAGCCCCCTTAGTAGCTGGGACTATGGTTACCCGCCACCACACCCAGCTAATTTTGTATATATTTTTTAGAGACGGGATTTTGCCATGTTGCCCAGGCTGGTCTCGAACTCCTGGACTCAAGTGATCCACCTGCCTCAGCCTTGCAAAGTGGTGGGATTACAGGCATGAGCCACCGTGCCTGGCAGGATATTTTTTAGATAAGAGTCTTGCTCTGTTGCCTAGGCTGGTGTGCAGGATCATAGCCTACTGTAGCCTCCATCTCCCGGGCTCAAGTGATCCTCTCACTTCATCCTCCTGAGTAGCTGGGACTACAGGCATGCACCACCATGCCTGGCTAATTTTGTATTATTTGTAGAGACGGGCTCTCACTACGTTGCCAAGGCTGGTCTTGCTGGGTTCAAGCCATCCTCCCACCTTGACCTCCACAACCTTACATAGATATGAATGCCATCTGGGCCGGCTTTTCTTCTTTTTTTTTTTTCTTTTTTTTGAGACAGAGTCTCACTCTGTCGCCCAGGCTGGAGTGCAGTGGCGTGATCTCGGAGCTCGGCTCACTGCAAGCTCCGCCTCCTGGGTTCACACATTCTCCTGCCTCAGCCCTCCGAGTAGCTGGGACTACAGGCGCCCGCCACCACGCTCAGCTAATTTTTTGTATTTTTAGTAGAGACGGGTTTTCACCGTGTTAGCCAGGATGGTTTCAATCTCCTGACCTTGTGATCCGCCCGCCTCGGCTTCCAAAGTGCTGGGATTACAGGCGTGAGCCACCGCGCCCGGCAGGGCTGGCTTTTCTAGCAGTGCCCTGGGTGCTGGGGAGAAAGTGTGGCACAAAACACAGAGTTGACTGCTAGTGGGGGATTCGGGATGTGGGGACATGAGAGACAGCAGATTAGATCATCAGATGGCAGAGTGTTGGGGAAAAAAAGGCAGCGGAGAAGGGGTTAAAATGTAAGGGGTGATCAGGGAAGCCACCACCCACCATCAGGAGGAGACATTTAGGAAAGAATGTTCCAGAATCCTGAGAGGTGCTCAAGGAATGGCCAGGAGTCTAGTGTGGCTACAGCAAGCGGGAGGGGAGAAGTGGGAGACGAGGGGAAGGCACAGGGAAGGCAGGTGGTGCACAGCTGCAGGAGGAGAGGGCCTGCCTCTGAGCCAGGTTTCCAAGTTCACAACCCCCGGTACCTGTGGGGGGCAAACTGCAGGTGCAGGAGCTGGGGAGGTGGTGGCAGCAGCATCCTGAGAGGGCAGGGGGTGGGCAGGGGAGAAGTGGTTGGGTTCTGGGCCTGCTGGGCAGTGGAGCCAGTTGGGTTGGCCATCAGGGTTCTGTCGTGAACAGAGGAGGACAGGCTGGACACCCGGAAAAGATGGCACGCGGCCCGGCGGAAGCCCCTCCCACTGGAGAGCTCTGGTAGTCCGGTGAGGTCGGGCCACTCTGAATTTCCTTCCCTGCCGGCCAGGACCTTCGTGGGGATCCAGGCCTCTGAGGCCTCCAGGATGGAGGACGCCACCAACATCGTGCGTGGCCTCATCGTTGAGCTCTCTAACCTGAAGTACGGGCTGGGATCGGACTCACAGGGCGTGGGGCCTGTGGGAGGCCAGTGGGGACTCAGAGGAGCAGGGAGGGACTGAAGTGTGAAGCCCCTGGGTGGGCAGCGAGGGTCAGGCACCCCACTGCTGCTGGGCCCTCACCGTGTCCCCGTCCCTGGTCCTTTGCAGAACACGGGCTCTGAAGAAAGGCTGGAACAGGCCCAGCCTGTGCTGCAACAGGCCCTTTCTGGTTATGTGCACATGTGTGTGAGCCGTGTGTGTGCATCTGAGTCATTGGTGACCGTGTGGCTGTGAGGTGCGGGCCCCTGTCACCTGGTGACCACTGAGCCCCACACACGTGCCTGTATTTCCCCCGCAGCCGGCTGATCATGGGCACCCACCGGGACCTGGAAGCCTTCAAGCGCCTCAACTACCGGAAGACAAAGCCGGGAGGCAAAGCCCCCCTGCCTTACCCTTCCAAGGGGCCTGGGAATGTCCCTCGAGGGGACCCACCCTGGAGGGAACTGTAGGCCACTTTGAGGTCTGTGTTTCCTTTGCCACCCAGCCCCCATGCCTGCGGACCTCCTCCAAGATGCTCCAGGGGGTCCTAGTGGACCCTACAAACCTCCCTTCAGTTGCCCGGAAGTTGGTCTTCCATGGACAACAGCAAGGAGGCCCCGAGGTCCTGGCCTCACCTGGCCAGGATCAAGGTCAGTAGCCTCCCTTGGCTTCAGGGAGGGAAACTGCGTCTCCTGCAGCCCCAGTGGCTTCAGGCAGGCCTGGGATCCAGGAAGCGGCTACCTCCCAGCAGAGCCCATCCTGTCCGGATTTGCAAATTTTAGGCTCCTGAGCCAAGTATGGAAGGTTCAGAATTTGTTTCTTTCCTGGAGGAGAAGAGAGCTCCCTTTGTTTTCTTTCTCCCTATTTCCATTTTATTTCTTCTGGGAAGACCCGTAATAAATGATTCTGTAGAGGCCCGGTGACCTGTTTGGGGCTGTTTGGGGCTGTTTGGGGCTGAGGCTTCAGTTCCTTCACCTTCCGCCCACAAACCTCTCTACCCACTTCCTCCTCCTCGCACTCTACGAGTTTACACCTCAGCTTCCCTGGCAAAGCAAGAGGGGTGCAAATCTCCAGGGGTGGGTGACTGTGTGCCCGCTTGTGTGTGCAGGCTCTTGAGCACACACACGGTTCGCAGAAGCCTAAGAGACGCCCTGGGAGATCACCCAGCTGCAGGGTCAGTCCAGTGCTCAGGTGGCCTGGCCCATCCTCCAGGAAAGCTGCCTGTGGGCCCCAGCCAGGAAGGAGGCTATCCCAAGAGGTTGTTATGGATGCAAACATGGCTGAAGTCATGGCACTTCTCGTCCCACGCAAGCCTCTCAACAGCCAGATGACAGTCCTGTTAGCAGCCACAGGGGCTGCTGTCATCCCATTTGCAGAAAACAATGCCTCTATGAAATCTGTCACTGAAAGGCTGACTGGACCTTCGACGTCATGAAGCACTCTGACTCCTGCACCCCAGCTCCCACGGCTCAGGCGGGGTCCTCCTCCTACCCTGCAATCTTATACCCCGGAGACCTCATGCAGGAGGGGAGGAAAGAGCAGGGCAGGTTCACACCCAGGTGAGCCCCCTGTCCATCAGGACATGCCCTGATGTGAGCCCAGTTCCCTGGGTCTCCAGCCCCAGCGGCTCTGCCCTAGGAAACCCTAACTCCATTCCCAGACCCTGGGAGCTGCTGGTATCCTTCTGTTTTCTTTCTCCTCCTCCCCACATCCCCCTCCACGACCCAGCTGTCTGCAAGGACCCACCCCCATCCCCAGGGCCTCTGGTTCCAGTTTAAATTGGAAAGCCAAGGGCAGAGGGGACAACAATGCTCGATTCCTCGCCACCAGACCACAGGCCTCAGGGCTGGTTTGTGGACCGGGGGTAGGAATGTGGACTGCACAGTGGGTGCGCTGGCTTCCTGAGCACTGCCACCTGTCACCTCAACAGGACAAGATCTGGAGGTGGAGGAGGCAGGCAGGGGCATGGGAATTCCCCCACATGCATTCCCCCCGCCCTGCCAGAACGGCCCCATTTTTCTGCTCCTGCCCAAGCCCACCTAGGCCACCACCCCTGCCCAATCCCCCAGGACATGGTCCCATTCCCTGCCCCCTAAATGTCCCTCCCTTGCTCTGAACTGTGTGGCTTGTCACTGGGGCATCCATGGTGACATAACCATTCACCTTCTTTAGTGAGGAGGATGCGGGGGGCTCCATCTAGTTGTCTGTTAATTTCTTCCTCAAATGAAGCCCCCATCTCCAGTAAGGAGCTGGGGGTGGGATGGGAGGAGTCCACCCATCTTGCATGTCAGTGCAGGGGGTGGCTGAAAGACCAAATGTCCACAGAAAGGGTCTCATGATGTCGATCTGGCTTCAAGGTGCCAGAACCCCCTCAGCTACCCCAAGGACCCACTTGTGTTACTCTGCACAAAGCAGCTCACCCTAGCACCCCACGGTGCTGAAACTCAAAGAAGAGGAAAGGGAGATCTAGGTACAGGACTCACAGCAATGTTCACGCTACACCTTGCCCCAAGACCAGGCCTTGTCTGTTGTTGATCCATTCATAAGCATTTATTGAGTGCTGACTGGATGCCCAGCACTGGGGAGATGGCAGATGGCACAAAGGACAGGGTCCCCAAGGACGGGCGATTTCAGCTGTTCCCTCGCCAACCCCAGGGCATCCCCAGGGCTCAATCTCGGGCTGGGGGGAGGGTCTGGGAGTGGGAGTGGTCCTCATAGGGTGGGTCTTCCCGGAAATCCAGCTGAGCCCGGGTGCCCTTGCCCAGATGTAGGCGGCCTCTTAGGTGGACATGGAGGGAGAGCAGGAGGGCGAAGGCTCAGACTTCCCGGCACCTCTGAAACCTAGCGGAGGGGGGAGGGAGAGAAATGCTTAATCACAGGCCACGATGACTCAACGCTCCCCAAGTTGCCCACGGACTCGGCCTCCGGAGATGCTGGACCTCTGGCGCCACCCAGTGGCTGCTCCGGAGACAGCGGCCCCGTGATGTCTGGCTCCGCAGGGCGGCCCCGCTGGGACCCAGAGCCCAAGACAAAGCGCCGGAGTTCCGATTCTGCGACCGTGGTGCCCTCTCGTGGCCGCCGGGGTCTGGGGGGGGGGTCCCCAGATCTGTTACTCCCAGAAGTTGTTAATCAGAAAGGCTGGCGGCAGGACACCATCGTCCCCATGTCCTTTTAGCCTCCAGCGTCTCCCAGTGGGACAGCATCAAAGCTCACAGGGAACACTATCGTCTCCTGGAGGCAGTCTTTCACGCTTTTTTTCTTTTTTGAGAGGGAGTCTCTGTCGCCCAGACTGAAGTGCAGTAACGTGATCTCAGCTCACTGCGACTTCCACCTCCCGGGTTCTAGCGATTCTCCTGTCTCAGCCCCCCGAGTAGCAGGGATTACAGGCGCATGCCACCACGCCGTTAATTTTTTGTATTTTTAGTAGAGACGGGGTTTCACCATGTTGGCCAGGCTGGTCTTGAATTGCTGACCTCAGGTGATCCACCTGCTTCAGCGTCCCCAAGTACTGGGCTTACAGGCGTGAGCCACCGCCCTCAGCGCTTTTATTTATTTTTTTTAAGACAGGGTCTTGCTGTGTTGCCCAGGCTGCAGTGCAGTGGCACCATCTCAGCTCACTGCAGCCTCTGCCCCCTGGACCCAAGCGATCCTCCCTGGTCAGCCTCCCAAGTAGCTGGGACTACAGGCACATACTACCATGTCCGGCTAATTTTTTGTAGACATGGGGTTTCACCATGTTGCCTCAGGCTGGTCTCAAACTCTTGGGCTCGAGCAATCCTCCTGCCTTGGCCTCCCAAAGTATTGGGATTACAGGTGTGAGCCACCACATCTGACCCTTTCATGACTTTAACAAATGTTCACTGCAAAGCTGCCTGAGAGTAGATGGGAGGGGTGGTCCTCTCCCAGTCACTATCCTCCAGGAGCTCACAGTCTGATGGGTGAGGCAGTGCCCAAACACACCTAGTCGGACGGGCCCCTCCTCTGTTAGCTGACTTCCTCAAAGACAATTTAAGTTGCTAGAATGAATTTCTCTTTTAAAACCTCACTGGGGGCCAGGCACGGTGGCTCATGCCTGTAATCGCAGCACTTTGGGAGGCCGAGGCAGGTGAATCTCCAGGTCAGGAGTTTGAGACTCAGTCTGGCCAAGATGGTGAAACCCCGTTCTGTACTAAAAATACAAAAATTAGCCGGGCGCGGTGGTGGGCGCCTCTAATTCCAGCTACTCGGGAGGCTGAGGCAAGAGAATTGCTTGAACCCGGGAGGCAGAGGTTGCAGTGAGCTAAGATCGTGCCACTGCACTCTCTAGCCTGGGTGACAGAGCAAGACTCCATCTCGGAAAAACAATATAAATAAATAAATAAAACCTCACTGGGGCCAGGCATGGTGGCTCAGGCCTGTAATCCTAGCATTTTGGGAGGCCTAGGCAGGAGGATCACCTAAGCCGTGTTCGAGACCGGCCTGGGAAACATAGTAAGACCTTGTTTCTACCGGTGGGGGGCCAGGGGGGAAAGCCAGGTATGGTGGTGCAGGCCTGTAATTCCAGCTACTCGGGAGACTGAGGCAGGAGAATCGCTTGAACCCAGGAGGCGAGGTTGCAGTGAGCCAAGATCGCGCTACTGCAGTCCAGCCTGGGTGACAGAAAGAGACTCTGTCTCAAGATAAATAAAGACATAAATAAAATAAACTGGCTCGGCGTGGTACTCACGCCTGTAATCTCAGCAGTTTGGGAGGCCGAGGCGGGCAGAGCTTCAGGTCAGGAGTTCGAGACCAGCCTGGCCAACATGGTGAAACCCCATCTCTACTAAAAATACAAAATTTAGCTGGGCATGGTGGCAATTAGTCAGGCATAGTGGTGCCCACCTATAATCCCAGCTACTCAGGAGGTTAAGGCAGGAGAATCACTTGAATCCAAGAGATGGAGATTGCAGTGAGCTGAGATGGGGCCACTGCACTCCAGCCTGATCAACAGAAAGAGACTCTGTCTCAACATAAACAAATAAGTAAATAAAATAAACTGCTGTTCTAAGCTCTCTCTAAGGTCTTCCCTTAACCCTTGGAGGTGGGTACTGGGGCTAATCTTACTTCACAGAGGGGCTCAGCCATTACTCTCAGACAGGTCCCCCCAGCCACCTGTACAGGCACCTGCTCCTCCTCCTCCTCGGCGGTGGCCTGTGTCCTGCATCTTCACCTTGTCAGGACGGACCAGCTTCTTGCCTGCTGAGTTTCGGGTGGTGTGGCTGTAGACGGAGGTGTAGCCCTGGCCAGTAAGTGGGCAGAAGCGTCGGGTGTGGGCACGCTCACGCGTGGCACCACACTGGGGGCACACGTAGTCCCGCAAGATGGGACACAGCACCCTGCCGGCCTCGTCCTTCAGCACGTGGGACTGGTAGATGGCCCGGGACTCGCCGTTGTGTTTGCAGAAAGAGCACAGGCGTTCAGGAGCTGGCGAGGACTCCAGGCTGCGCTTCTGATCCTTGGGTCCTGGCACTGGGACCGACTCTGGCACTGACACTGACTCTGGCACTGGCACTGACTCCGGCGCTGACACTGGTTCCAGCACTGGCTCTGGCTCTGGCTGGGGGCTCAGCCTGGTCTCAGGCCCCTCTTTCCCACTGAGAGCCCTAACCAGGCGTGCCAAACCCAGGTAATCTGTCCACAGGTCAAAGGTCCCCATAGCTGGGCAGCATGTGCCAGGCGGAGGGAGTCACAGAGACAAGTAACCGGGCCTGGCGCAAACTCCCTCTTTCTGAACCTTCTCTGCTGCCCCTTCCTTCCTCTCTCTGGAGCCTGGGAGTCTGGGCTGGCCGACCCTCCTTTTACCTCCAAGGGGGTGTGAAGGGGGAGGAGCAGGCTGTGGGAGGTTCCTTGTTGTCGCAGGGGGGCTGGGTGCCCCACTAAGGCACCTCCCAAGAGGCTGCATGGCCTCTGGTGGTGCTGGGGGGCTGCAGGACACAGGGTGTGTGTGGGGGGCACCCAGCGATGTGCGCCACACCCCCATGTACACACCTCCAGGGAACTGGGGGGCTACCCTAACTCCCCTCCTTTTGGAGTCCTTAGCCCTCCAGCCCCACTGGAGGATGGGCAGAATGGGTTGGAAACCCCACCCTCAAAGACTAACAGTTACCAGTAACTTAAAGAAGTTAACTTAGTAACTTCTTTATAACTTTTTCTTCCTTCCTCTGGGCGGAGGAGTGGCCAGGTGCCCCTGGGCTCTTTGTGTGTGTGTCCGGGGAGTAGGTTGCTGATGCTCCAGCTGTCTCTGAAAGGAGTGTGGTGGTCCCAGGCTCATGGGCTGGTTGCGGGGGGTAGGGGAAGGATCATGCCCCACCCCCCAAGCTCTGGTCTCCCTCCAAGAGTTTTCACATCGGTTGTCTTAGTGGAACCCCCATTTAATGGATGAGCAAACTGAAGTGTGAAGCCACCTGCCCATCCAGTTATTTATAAAGACGTGCACCAGGCTGGGCGTGGTGGCTCATGCCTGTAATCCCAAAACTTTGGGAGGCCAAGACGGGGCGGATGACGTGAGGTCAGGAGTTCGAGGCCAGCCTGGCTAACATGGTGAAACCCTGTCTCTACTAAAAATACAAAAAAAAAAAAAAAAAATTAGCTAGGCATGGTGGTGGGCGCCTGTGATCCCAGCTACTCGGGAGGCTGAGGCAGGAGAACTGCTTGAACCCAGGAGGCAGAGGTTGCAGTGAGCCAAGATGAGCCATTGCACTCCAGCCTGGGTGACACAGTAAGGCTCTTGTCTCAAAACAAAACAACAAAAAGCACCAGATCTGCCTCCTTATTCTAGTTACCGGGGGCCCCCTGAGGCTAGGTGCTGGGGAGGGAGCCCCTTCCTGGCTGGGGCTGCAGAGGGGTGAGAAATAATCCTCTGGAGTCGGGAGGTGGGGGATAGCAGGTTGGGATCTTAGGAGGGGACCCCTAGTACCTACAGCTCTTCAATGTCCTCCCCCAGATGAGATCTCAGGAGGGTAGGGGGTGCTCAGGACTTGGACACAGAGGAGAGAGGCTGTGCCGCTTACACACCTCATCCACCCATCCATTCATTGAAGAAACTTTTATTGGCCAGGCACTGCAGCTCATTTTTGAGAGGCCAAGGGAGGATCGCTTGAACCCAGGAGCTGGAGACCAGCCTGGGCAACACTTTGAGACCCTGCTCCTACAAAAACACTTTTTCGAAATAAGCTGGCTGTGGTGGTGCGTGCCAGTGGTCCCGGCTACTGGGGAGGCTGAGGCGGGAGGATCAACACTTGACCCCAGTTATTAGAGGCTGCAGTGAGCTAAGATCACACCATTGCACTCCAGCCTGGGTGACAAGAGCGAGATCCTGTCTCTAATTTAAAAGAACAAAACTATGGAGCACTCCATGGAGCAGAACTTACCACCCACATTTCAGAAAGGGATTTTAGGCCAAGCAAAGTGGTTCATGCCTGTAATCCCAGCACCTTGGGAGGCCGAGGTGGGAGGATTACTTGAGGTCAGGAGTTTGAGACCAGCCTGGCCAACACAGTGAAATCACGTCTCTACTAAAAATACAAAAATTAGCCTGCCGTGGTGGCAGATGGCTGTAATCCCAGCTACTTGGGAGGCAGAGGCCGGAGAATCACTCAAACCCTGGAGGTAGAGGTTGCAGTGAGCCAAGATTGGGCCATTGTACTCCAGCCGAGGCAACAGAGTGAGACTATCTTAAAAAATAATAATTAATAATAAGAAGAGGGGAGTTTAGCTGCCTTGCCCCAGCCTGTTTACCCCCAATCCTCTAATACTTAGTCCCAAATCCAGCCAGAGTCCATCCAGATCCCAGACACCAGCTCTCCTCTCCAAAGAGGAGTGGCTGGGGTCAGGGCAAAAAACAGGCTGAGTGACTTTGTGGGTGGGGGGTCCTGTCCCCAGTCCCCATTCCCCTTAAGCCGTGTCTGGCCCAGCCACAGTGACATTCATCCCCCGGTGGGTCTGGCCTCGGTCCTCACAACCCACCGACAACAATGAATGTTGATTGTGACCTTGGCTGTGGCCTAGGGGAGGGGACGTGCCCAGGCTGGATTGGGGGCTCCCCTGGCCCCCCTAGATCTGGAAGGTTAGAGTCACCGGAAGGAGGATGGCAAGTCCAGGTCTCAGGGTCCACTCAACGGTCGATGGTTTGCCTGAGCTGCCCAAACTCACCGACAGGTTGAATGTTCCCCCAAACCCTTGGCAAATTCTCCGGGACCTGGAGTTGGGGGTGGGGTAGGTGGCAGAGAACCAGAGAGGGCGAAGGGGGAGAGGAGGAGAGAGTAAGGGACCCCTTGACTCCCATGAAATCAACAACCGCTTTTCAGGTGCCAACTGTTTGCACCTAGATCTGGGAAAAACACAAGGCAAATATAAATGATAGTAAAGAAAAATGTAGCCTTTGCTATGGGGATGGAGATGTAGCAGTGCCCGGGAGTGCTGGCCTCAAGCCGGCTCCCTAAGTAATTCACAAAGTGGTCCTGGAGGTGCAGATTACCCCCTCTTTGTCAACTGGGGAGACTGAGGCAAAAGGCCACTGCTAGTCCGAGGTGGAGGAGGCATTCCAAATGGCCCCGGGAAGTCTGGCAACCAAGGATCCTGGCCCCGAGGGCATTGATGCAACGTGAAGATAAACAAGCCATTTTAATACAATGTAATACGTTCCGGGAGCTTCACTGAGTTCCGGGAACGATGGTTTAGGAATTACAACAGCGGGAGTGGGGCACTTGGGGGTGGGGGTTCGTCAGGTCTCTCCACTTTTCAAGTGCAATGGGGTCCCCACTAGACAGCGGAGAGGCAGGAGGATCAGAGAGGGCGCCGCTCGCCCCGCGTGCGCGTGCGCACAGCATCTGAACTCGGGCACTTCGGGAGTCAGCGCAGCCCCCTGGGTCTCAAAAGGGGCTGCGGCGCCCCCTGTCCATTTCCTCATCCTTCAAATGACCCCCAGTCCCTTCCTCCAGTGATCGCACAGAGTTCGGCGACCACCCCCCACCCCCGGGTGCCCCCAGGCCTGCAGCTACGCACCCCTATCCCATAGCCCCGCAAGCCAAGCAGTGACCAGGATGGACGAGAGAGCCTTCGCCCCCCACCTGGGTCTGCGGACGGCCTAGAAAGCTGCATTCAGATTTCCTAGGCATGGCTGAGTGCTGCGGCTCACACCTGTAATTCCAGTATTTTGAGAGACTGAGGCGGGAGGATCTTTTGAGCCCAGGAGATGGAGACCAGACTGGGCAACATAGCGAGATTCCTGTCCCTACAAAAAAATTAGCTGGTGTGGTGTAGTGAGCCTGTAGTCTCAGCTACTGAGGAGGCTGAGATGGTAAGATCGCTTGGACCCCATGAGTTCGAGGCTGCAGTGAGCCGTGATCGCGCCACTGTATTCCCGCCTGGGTGACAGTGCGAGACCCCGTTGTCGCAAAAAATAAGTAATTTCCTGGCCCCTGACATTTCACCGAGGGGAATACTGAGGCCCAAAATAACCGCCTGGCATAACCCCAAGGCGGATTAGGGACCCCCAAGTGTGTCGAGCTGTGTGAACCACCCCCCCACCACCACCACACCCCTCACGGTCCTGGCGACAGGACCCGGCCCAGCCTCCCAGGCCGCGCCCCCGAGAGCCCCACCCACAGTCTGGAGGCACCAGCCAAGGCCCCACACCAGGCACTGCCCCCCTGGAGCCCCGTCGCTTTTGACCTGTTCCCCAGGACACGCTCCCTCTAAAACCCGCCCATATAGACTCCCACGGAGCCCACCCCCCAAGCCCCTAAGCCGGTCCTCAAAGAGCCCAGATCCCATAGGACCCGCCCCCTTAGAGCCCTCCACAAAAGCCTGCTCTACAGTCGCCCCGGGACAGCGTCCTGCCTCCGCGAAGCCCAGCCCCCCACTAAGGTCCGCCCCGACCGGGCACGCCCCCAAACCGAACTTCGTAGGGCCCCTCAGAGCCCGATGCCGGCTAACTCGCCCTCCCGAACCGCCCCCTGCCCTCCGACACCTTCTAGAGCTCTTCCCCCAGAGCCCGCCCTCTCACCCGCCCCGGGTCGGGGTCACGTTCCCACCCCTCTGTCTGGAGCTGGAGTGGGGCGCCCTCTCTCGCAGCTCATCCGCCGCGTCCAGCAGGCCCTCCCATTCGGGCTATGGAGTGCGAGGGGCCCTGATCGGCTCCTCTCTATCCGCCACCGCCACCCCCATCCCCAGGTGTCCAGGCCCTTCCCAGGGAGGTGGCCGGTCCCCTGCCTTGTGGATCATCATTCTAAGTAGGAGACCGCCTAGGACTTGGGAAGGAGAGTGAGTTGGGAGAACAGGTATTAATAATTACATTACTGATGATAACACTACATTCATCACGCCATGAGTAGGATATACCCATTTTGCGGAGGGGGAAGGTGAGTGGCTGTTAGTCCAGAACTCTCAAGGTTCCTCAAAAGCTTGGTTCTTGCCTGTAGCCCCAGCGAGTTGGCAGGGAGGAGGATGGCTGGAGCCCAGAAGTTGAGGCTAGCCTGGAAAACACAGTGAGACCCCCATCTCTCCTCTCTTTTTTGTGGGGGGGGGGG
>NW_016814481.1:413520-418472 GCF_001698545.2 Rhinopithecus bieti | reverse complement strand
AAAAAAAAAAAAGAAAAAAGTTGAAGAACGAGGTGGGCGTGGCTAGAAGGTCAGCATCTCCCAAGTTCCCAGGGATGTCTGGTGGTCCATGTGTCCTGCCCGTGATTCTTGAAGTCTTGACTTTGAAGTCCCTCAGGCTGGGAGGTGACAGGCTGTCTCCTCTCGATCCCGAACCCTGAGCTTTGGTGCATGGGGGTTGGGGGTGTATCTATGTATGTTCCCCGCATGAGTTCCTATATATATGCTCCTGTGTGTCTGCTTGTTGTATGTAACTGTGTGTGCGTGTGTGTACTTGGGCCTGGAAGGCGGACCACGGGGAGGAGGTGGTCAGGACCTGGCAGACAAAGAGCCCATTATGGGGATTCCAGCGACACTAACAGCCTTCTGGGGATCTCCGCGGTGTCACCCGGTGATGGCCCAGGCTTTTTTTTTTCTGTTGCCCAGGCTGAAGTGCAGTGGTGCCATATCCGCCCACCGTAATCTCCACCTCCCGGGTTCAAGCAGTTCTCCTGCCTCAGCCCCGCGAGAAGCTGGGACTACAGGCACCTGCCACTATGCCTGGCTAATTTTTGTATTTTTAGTAGAGATGGGGTTTCACCGCGTTGGCCAGGTTGGTCTCCAACTCCTGGGCCTCCCAAAGTGCTGGGATTATAGGCATGAGCCACTGCACCCAGCTGGCCCCCATTTCTTTAAAAAAGAAAAATGTTTATTCTCTCTCTTTTGTTTTGTTTTGTTTTGTTTTGAGACGGAGTCTCGCTCTGTCGCCCAGGCTGGAGTGCAATGGCGCAATCACAGCTCACTGCAGCCTCGACCTCCCAGGCTCAACCAGTCTTTCCACCTTAGCCTCCTGAGTAGCTGGGATCACAGGTGCCTGGCCTGGCTAGTTTAAAACAAAAACAAAAAAATTCTGTAGAGATGAGGTCTCATTATGTTGCCCAGGCTGGTCGCAAACTCCTGGGCCTCCCAAAGTTCTGGGATTAGAGGCGTGAGCCACCTCTTCCCACCCGAATTTCTTCTTGATGACTGTGAACAGCTGTAATGTTGGGGGTAGGGGGTCGTCAGGCAGGAGACATTCTGGCTATGTTGGAGGGGGTTCCCCAGACACTTCCTGTGTGTCCTCTCTGCCTCCCACTCCTCCCTCTGAGGGCTTTGGCCTTGAACTGCCAAGGACGTTGCTCTCTATAAGGTTTCTCCCTAAGACAAGACACAAGACCATGGTGGAGGAGGGGTCTGGTCTTGAAGGCCAGGAAGCTGGGGCTGGGGCGACAGGAGGCTGGCAGCCCCAACCCTGGGTCTGACTATCTCCCTTCTTTGCCTGTGGTCAGTGCAGGCTTCTGGCCCTCCATGTCTGTCTAGATCCACCTGTCTCTTGGTCGTCCCAGGGTCATCTGTCTGGGTCGGACTACGCCCCTCATACACCTGTTATCGGTCTGGGTCTCTGGCCCGGCCCGTGCACCTGCCTTGAACTGTCTGAATCTGCCTGTATGTGTGTCTGGCTGTTTACTCCCCATCTCCCCTGTCTGTGACTGGTGACTGTGGTGCCTGTCCCCTCCTGTCCCCTGAGGGAGTCCGCTTGTCTCACTGCAGCTGTCTGCTGGTCTGACTTTGAAGTCCCTCAGCGTGGGAGGTGACAAACTGTCTCCTCCCGCTTGTGACCCTGAGCCTTGGTGCAGGGTTCCTGGGACCCCTCACCTGGCCCCAGTGCAGCTGGAAGGGTCTTTCTGGGGATAAGTGGGGTGTGGGGGATGGCCCTCTAAAAGCCACGTTCTTGGCTAGGCATGGTGGCTCATGCCTGTAATCCCAGCACTTTGGGAGGCCAAGGTGGGCAGATCACTTGAGGTCAGGAGTTCGAGACCAGCCTAGCCAACATTGTGAAACCCCATCTCTACTAAAAATACAAAAAAAAAAAAAGAAAGAAAGAAAGAAAAAAAAAAAGTAGCCGGGCATGGTGGTGCACACCTGTAGTCCCAGCTACTTGGGAGGCTGAGGCACAAGAATTGCGTGAACCCAGGAGGCAGAGTTTGCAGTGTATCGAGATCGAGCCACTGCACTACAGCCTGAGTGACAAGAGTGAGACTCGGTCTCAAAAACTAAAAAAAATAAGCCACACTATCCCAGGGCCCTGTCGCCTACCCCCACACTTAGCACCAGCAAGGTACAGGGCAGCTGGTGCAGGTCGGGGGATCAGAGTCAGAGGTGAGACGTCCTAGCAGAGGCAGATGAGCAAGTGATGGACGGACGGATGGATGGATGGAGGCAGTTCTACCGTCAAGCTGAAGAACAAGGCTGGGCGCGGTGGCTCATGCCCGTCATCCCACTGCTTTGGGAGGCCAAAGCAGGAAGATTGCCTGAGCCCAGGAGTTCAAGACCAGCTTTTTTTTTTTCTTTTTTTTGAGACGGAGTCTCACTCTGTCGTCCAGACTGGAGTGCAGTGGCCAGATCTCGGCTCACTGCAAGCTCCACCTCCCGAGTTTACGCCATTCTCCTGCCTCAGCCTCCCAAGTAGCTGGGACTACAGGCGCCCGCCACCTCACCCGGCTATTTTTTTGTATTTTTTAGTAGAGATGGGGTTTCACCGTGTTAGCCAGGACGGTCTCGATCTCCTGACCTCGTGATCCGCCCGTCTCGGCCTCCCAAAGTGCTGAGATTACAGGCTTGAGCCACCGCGCCCGGCCTTCAAGACCAGCTTGAGCAACATGGTGAAACCCTGGCTCAACTAAAAATAAAAAAACTTAGCCAGGCGTGGTGGTGCACGCCTGTAGTCCCAGCTATTTGGGAGGCTGAGGTGGGAGGATCACAGAAGCCAGGGAAATCAAGGCTGCAGTGAGTGAGACACAGTCGCTCCACTGCACTCTAGCCCAGGCCCTGTCTCAAAAAAAAAAAAAGAAAAAAGTTGAAGAACGAGGTGGGCGTGGCTAGAAGGTCAGCATCTCCCAAGTTCCCAGGGATGTCTGGTGGTCCATGTGTCCTGCCCGTGATTCTTGAAGTCTTGACTTTGAAGTCCCTCAGGCTGGGAGGTGACAGGCTGTCTCCTCTCGATCCCGAACCCTGAGCTTTGGTGCATGGGGTTGGGGTGTATCTATGTATGTTCCCCGCATGAGTTCCTATATATATGCTCCTGTGTGTCTGCTTGTTGTATGTAACTGTGTGTGCGTGTGTGTACTTGGGCCTGGAAGGCGGACCCGGGGAGGAGGTGGTCAGGACCTGGCAGACAAAGAGCCCATTATGGGGGTTCCAGCGACACGAAGAGCCCTCTGGGGGTCTCCGCGGTGTCATGGTGATGGCCCAGGCTGTCTAGACTGGCAAGCAAGGGTGCCTCATTTCAGTGATACCTGCGTGGGCTCTCTCAGGTCCCGCCCTCCGCAGGCCGTCTCCCCCACTTCCTTTCCAGCTGTGGGAGTCTTTCATGCCAGAGGTCCTCAGACAAGGGGCTCCTCTGTCCCACCCAGCCCATGGGCGGTGGGTGGGCTAGGAGCCCAGCTTCCTTCCCAGGCCTGCCAGATGTGAGGCCAGGGCTGGGGAAGGCGAGGAGGTTCTGGCTTCTCCAGGATTGGGATTGGGGACTATGGAGGGGCCAAGCTGAAGGAAAATTCAGGCCGGGCGCGGTGGCTCACACCCGTAGTCCCAGCGCTTTGGGAGGCCGAGGCAGGAGGATCACTTGAGCCCTGGAGTTCGAGATCAGCCTGGGCAACGCAGGGAGCCCTCATCTCTACAAAAAATAAATTTAAAAAGAATTTTTTTAAATAAGGGAAATTCAGACACTTCTACTGAGGCTTACGGTGCTGGGTGACCCTGGCCTGGGTCAGGGTGGGCTCCATCTCAAGAAATCTTGCAGGATATTTCTATGGGTCTATAAATAGGGGCTTCAGGTCCAAGCTACTTTGCTGAGCTATTTTGGGGGGTTCTGTGGGTGTCTGTAAGTCCAGGTGGGAGTGTGCTATAGCAGGTGGCTGTCTCTCCACCAGTTGTGTGTGTGTGTGCGTGTGTGTGTGAGTTCCTGTCGGCTTCTGTTTGTGTGTGGATGTCAGCGTTCCTGTGGGTGTATATCATGCTAATCGTGCATAATTCCAGGTCGACGTGTGAGCCAGCGTGCGTGGGTGTCTGATGTCTGCTGGTGTCACTATGAGTGACTGGAGTCTGTATCATCCAGTCATGGTGTCCCCCTCATCCCATTCCCCACTAAAATGTCAGGTGTGGGAGGACAGGGATTTCACCCTTTTTTTTTTTTTTTTTTTTTTTTAGAGACTAGGTCTTGCTGTCACCCAGGCTAGAGTGCAGTGGTGCCATCATAGCTCACTGCAGCCTCAAACTCCTGGGCTCAAGCGATCCTCCCGCCTCAGTCTCCCTAGTCCCTGGGACTATAGGCACACACCACCACGCGCAGCTAATTTTCTTTTTTTAACTCCTGGTCTCAAGTGATCCTGCCACCTAGGCCTCCCAAAGTGCTGAGATTATAGGCGTGAACCACTGTGCTCTTTCAGATTTCCCTCTTGTTCACAGCTGCATCCCCAGTGCTAGAACAGTGCCGGGTACATAACAGATGCTCAATAAATGAGTACTGGGGCCAGGTGCAGTGGCTTACGCCTGTAATCCCAACATTTTGGGAGGCCGAGGTGGGCGCAGGATCTGAGGTCAGGAGATCAAGACCAGCCTGGACAACATTGTGAAACCCCATCTCTATTAAAAATACAAAAATTACGGCCGGGCGCGGTGGCTCAAGCCTGTAATCCCAGCACTGTGGGAGGCCGAGACGGGCGGATCACAAGGTCGGGAGATCGAGACCATCCTGGCTAACACGGTGAAACCCCGTCTCTACTAAAAATACAAAAACTAGCCGGGCGAGGTGGCGGCGCCTGTAGTCCCAGCTATTCGGGAGGCTGAGGCAGGAGAATGGCGTAGACCCGGGAGGCGGAGCTTGCAGTGAGCTGAGATCCGGCCACTGCACTCCAGCC
>NW_016814481.1:406350-409974 GCF_001698545.2 Rhinopithecus bieti | reverse complement strand
CGCGCTCCCCGCCGCCGCCGCCCCCTCCCTCCTCCCAGCGCCGCGTCGGGCGGTGGGTCCAGCCGCGGCAGTGCGCGCCCCGAGGCCTCCCGCCAGGCGCACCGGGACGCACTCGGGGGATGCCCGTGGGTCTACAAGACGCAGCTCCCGGGGCCCGCGCGGGGGAATCGGGGACACGGAGGCGCGGGCGGGCACACGCAGGGACCCAGACGCACGCAGACCTCAAAGGCGCCGGGGGGGAGCACGCGCGCACAAAGGCACGCGGGCCACAGACAGAGGGAACGGTGTGCAGGGGGCTGTGAGACACACACCCAAGGGAGGGGGTGGCGGGACGTGCAGGCGTGCCGGGCCGCACGGGATGGTCATAAAACCCAGCTACACACAGAGGGACACCCGGGGGCACCAGACACATGCAAGATACACAGACACACCACATCCAGGACAGGAGGGAAGGTCCTTAGAACCGAAATCTACAAAAACACGGCTGAACCCCGGGCGCGCACAGCTCACACAAGACACACGGACACACAGGAGATCACAGACACACTGGGGTATCCACAGACCTGAGATATACCCCCCAACATACACATGCAGTACCCCAGGTACACAGCCACAGGAACACCGTGACACACACAAAATAACACATGGATATACACATAGAACCAGAACACACCCATAGAGACGCACACAGATCTACAAAGTTCACAGACACACACATATATGCACAGCCACTCAGGTCAAATGGACCAGGCGCAGAGGCAGAGAAACAGAACCAACAGCCTCATGCACAAGACCCCCAGCAGGTCCCAGAGCCACAGAGGTCCACATAGACACACACACAATTCAGGGGCACGTGGGGACGTGTACCTGGGACTGTGAGACAAACATGTATACAGGCCAGGTGCACAGACCGCGTGCCATCTGTACAAAGGATGGGGTTCCCCGGATCTCCCAAAGATCCTTGCACAGACTATCCCCTCATACTCCCCCCTCCAGACACCGCCCCCGCCCCTGCCCCGCCCAGGTATAAGAGCATGCACAAGGCAGGAATGATCCTACCCTGGCTGAGGCTCCACACACTGCCCCTGCCCGGAGTGGCCACCGCGGCTGGTAGAGGAAGGTCACATCAGGGCAAACCATGGCGCCAGGCAGCCTCCCATTGGCCCGGGCTGAGCTGGCAGATTTCTCATTCTGTTTATTTATCCCCTACCCCAGTCTGAGAGGGGGATGGAGAAACCTTGGCTGCCCCCCTTCCAAGCCCAGGCCTTAACCCTTATGGGGCCATGGCCCTTCCCCACCTGACCGCACCCCTCCCTTCCTTTCAGCCCCCTCCACCACAGTCCTGCCTCAGTTTCTCCTTGACAGGTTCACCTCCCACATCGTCCAACTGCCTTCAGGTCTCAGCCCAGAAAGTCTGGTCCCAGGTCCAGGAGAGTGGAGGTCTCCAGGACCACTCCCTGCATCCCCAACCCCACCAAAGGTTAGAGGGGCCAGCCCTAGTCTATACCTAACCTCTCCCAAAGGAAGTCTTTCCCCAGAGTGGGGATGGAGAGACACGTGCAGGGGAGAGAATGGGAGTTCACTGCAATCTAGTAATCATACCTCAATAAGGTGGGGGGGCGGTCAGCTCTGTTGATGCCCCTCCTGTGCCACCCACCCCTCCCCCCCCCCCACTGGCCACCCCTTCTTACAGAAAAGGAGCAAGGGGGCCGGGTACGGTGGCCCAAGCCTGTAACCCCAGCACTTTGGGAGGCCGAGGCAGGAGGATCGCTTGAGGCCAGGAGTTCAAGACCAGCCTGGGCAACACAGAGAGACACTGTCAGTACGAAAATAAAATAAAATAAAATAAAATTAGCCAGGTGTGGTGGTGAGTGCCTATAGTCCCAGCTACTTGTAGGAGGCTGAAGCAAAAGGATCGCTTGAGGCCGGGCGCAGTGGCTCAAGCCTGTAATCCCAGCACTTTGGGAGGCCGAGACGGGCGGATCACGAGGTCAGGAGATCGAGACCATCCTGGCTAACATGGTGAAACCCCGTCTCTACTAAAAAATACAAAAAAACTAGCCGGGCGAGGTGGCGGGCGCCTGTAGTCCCAGCTACTCGGGAGGCTGAGGCAGGAGAATGGCGTAAACCCGGGAGGCGGAGCTTGCAGTGAGCTGAGATCCGGCCACTGCACTCCAGCCTGGGCGACAGAGCGAGACTCCGTCTCAAAAAAAAAAAAAAAAAGGATCGCTTGAGCCCAGGAGTTCAAGGCTGCAATGAGCTGTGATCACACCACTGCACTCCATCATGGGCAATAGACACTTCATCTCTAAAAAAAGGGTATTGGGGAAGGAGTTCCTCTCCTAGAAAAAGAGGTGGAGGGGGTTGGGGAAGGACTTGCTCTGGAATACTCAACATTTACATTTATTCATGCAATCATCCATCCATCCATAGACATGTATAAACCTCATCTCCCATCCAGACCAGGGCAACCTCTGAGGCAGGGACTATTCTATTTATCTAGAGGGGTGGGGGCCCAGGGTAGAGTTCTCCCCAGCTGTATTTTGGAACCTTCTTCCTGGTCCCAGAAGGGCTTATCATCATCTCAGACTCTTCCCAGCAAGCCAATGAAGTGAATACTGCCCTTCCAACCGATGGGCAACCGAGGCCCAGATGGGGGCTGCCCTTGCCCAAGGTGGCACCACCTGTAAGAGGCAGAGCCGGGGCCAGGCGCGGTGGCTCACGCCTGTAATGCCAGCATTTTGGGAGGCCGAGTCGGGCGGATCACGAGATCAGGAGTTCGAGACCAGCCTGACCAACACGGTGAAATCCTGTCTCTACTAAAAATACAAAAATTGGCCGGCGTTGTGGCAGGCACCTGTAATCCCAGCTACTCAGGAGGCTGAGGCAGGAGAATCGCTTGAACCCGGGAGGCAGAGGTTGCAGTGAGCCGAGATGGCGCCACTGCACTCCAGCCTGGGCCACACAGCGAGACTCCGTCTCAAAAAAAAAAAAAAAAAAAAAAAAAAAAGAACTAGTACTTGTTGGTTGCCTTTAAAAAAAATGTATTTCCTCACAAGCCAACTTCCATCCATATTTAAAATACAGTCACCTGTATTAGGTGAGTAGTCTCTAAAAGATTAATAAGGTTGGCCTATTGAGACTATGGATGAAAACTGCGAGCAAGGAGGTCAAGTAGCCTGCGAGATTTAAACACTGGACTGATTTTGACCCGGAAGGCAGAGGACAAGTGTACCTACTGCACCCTGTATCTGCAAAAATGCAACCCAAACTCCTGCCAAGTAGGAGGCATTAGGAAAACTGGTAACCCTTAAAATAATTGTGCAATCAATCACTGCAAGAACTAGTTGGAATATGCACATTAATACCGAGCGAGGTCATCATGATTAACATTGTGACAATAAATACCTGAGGAAATCAATAATGATCAGCGATGATTTTAAAGGGTTGCAACATAATTCAAACATTTTACCCTGAAATGCGAATGCTTTTAGGGGACATGCCACATACAATTTTCCTGGCGAGCGACCCCGCAAGCAGAAGCAGCGCCTAGCAGGGCCACTCGCCTGGCAGGGCCACTTCCCTGGCAGTGGCCTGGGCTCTAGCGCTGAGAGGGAGGCTAGC
>NW_016814481.1:389592-404077 GCF_001698545.2 Rhinopithecus bieti | reverse complement strand
AAAAAAAAAAAAAAAAAAAAAAAATTGCACCCACCTTGGTTTCTCCTCTTTATTTCTCACAGCCCTGTCACCTTTCAACAAGCTACATGCTTTACTACGCATCTTGTTTCTTATCTGTCTCCTGTACTCAATTGTCAGCTCTGCCAGCACAATAGGTGTTGTCTTTTTTTTTTTTTTCTTTTTTTTTGGAGAGATTGGGGGGTCTCACTTTGTTGCCCAGGGTGGTCTTGAACTCCTGGGTTCAAGCGATCCTTCTGCCTCAGTCTCCCAAAGTGCTGGGATGACAGGTGTGAGCCACCGTGCCCAGCCTACAATGTTTGTCTTCATCACTGCTGGAGAACTTAAGAAAGGCCCTTAGTCAATATCTAGTGAATTAATGCATTAATAATCACCATGTTCCTGGCACATGTGTTGGGGGAGGTGATGGGAAGTGGGGAGGGACAAAACAGACTTGGAGCTTGCCTGCCACCATCTGGCAGGGGGCTAGTCATGTAGCTAGCCAATTACAATGAAGACTTTTCAGTGCGGAGAGCAAAGGCCCAGCCTGGAGGATGAAAGTGCAATCCGGGAAGGCTGTTGAGGAGGTGACATCTTGTAGGGACTTGATCAGTAAGGAGTTTGGATTTAAGTATGATGAGAAGGCTTAGGGGTTTTTGTTTGTTTGATTTGTTTTTTAGAAATGGGATCTTGCTCTGTTGCTCAGGCTGGAGTTCAGTAGCACAGTCCTAGGCCACTGAGGCCTCAACTTGGGTTTAGGCAATTCTCCCACCCCAGCCTCCCAACTAGCTGGGACTCCTGGCACACACCACCACACCTGGCTAATTTTTAAATTTTTTTGTAGAGACAATGTCTCACTATATTGCTCAGGCTGGTCTCAAACTACTGGGCTCAAATGATCCACCCTCCTCAGCCTCCCAAAATTTTGGGATTACAAGCATGAGCCACCATGCCCAACCAAGGGTTTTATTATTTTATTTTATTTTATTTTATTTTGTTTTTTGAGACGGAGTCTCACTCTGTCGCCCAAGCTGGAGTGCAGTGGCATGATCTCGGATCACTGCAATCTTCAGCTCCCAGATTTAAGCCATTCTCCTGCCTCAGCCTCCAGAGTAGCTGGGATTACAGGCGCCCGCCACCACGCCCAGCTGATTTTTGTATTTTTAGTAGAAACAGGGTTTTGCCATGTTGGTCAGGCTAGTCTCGAACTTTGACCTCAAGTGATACACTCTCCTTGGCCTCCCAAAGTGCTGGGATTATAGGTATGAGCCACTGCATCCCGCCTCTACAAAAAATTTAAAAAATTAGCTGGGCGTGGTGGTGTACGCTTGTGGTCCCAGCTACTCGGAGGCAGAAGTGAGAGGATTGGTTGAGTTCCAGAGGTGGAGGCTGCAGTGAGCCCATGATCACACCATTGCATTCCACCCTGTCTAGAAAAAAAAAAAAAAAAAAGTGTTTTTTTCAATAAAGATAGGATCCAACAGAGCTGGGATTAGGGATAGGTGAGTGACATGAGTCACACAAGGGCAGGACTCGGGCCTGTCTGGACTGCATTTTCCAATGACGTTATTACTGGTCACATGTGGCTACTGAGAGCCTGAAATGCAGCTATTCCTGAAAATAATGGCAGCTGGGCGCAGTGACTCACGCCTGTAATCCCAGCACTTTGGGAGGCCGAGGAGGGTAGATACCTGAGGTCAGGAGTTCGAGACCAGCCTGGTCACCATGGTGAAACCCTGTCTCTACTAAAAATACAAATATTAGCCAGGTGTGGTGGTACATGCCTGTAATCCCAGCTACTCAGGAGGCTGAGGCAGGAGAATCGCTTGAACCCAGGAGGCGGATGTTGCAGTGAGCCGAGATTCTGCCACTGCACTCCAGCCTGGCGACAGAGCAAGACTCCACCTCAAAAAAAAAAGAAAAAAGAAGAAAGAAAGAAAGTAATGGCAAAAACCACAATTACTTTGCACCAACCTAATAGTTTGAATTGAGATGTGTTATAAGTATAAAATCCACATCAGATTTTGAAGACAGTACCAAAAAAAGTGAAATATCTCATTCATAATATTTACTTTGATTATATGTTAAAATGATACTATTTTGGATACACTGAGTTAAATAAAATATCTTATGAAAATTAATTTTGTAGCCGAGTGTAGTAACTCACACCTGTAATCCTAGCACTTTGGGAGGCCAAGGCAGATGGATCACCTGAGGTCAGGAGTTCGAGACCAGCCTGGCCACCAGAGTGAAACCCCGTCTCTACTAAAAATACAAAAATTAGCCAGGCGTGGTGGCGGGTGTCTGTAATCCCAGCTAATTGGAGGCTGAGGCAGGAAAATCACTTGAACCCATGAAGTGGAGGTTGCAATGAGCTGAGACCTTGCCACTGCACTCCAGCCTGGGCAACAGGGCAAGGCTCTGTCTCAAAAAAAAAAAAAAAAAAATTAATTTTGGCAGGCTCACTGGCTCCCACCTGTAATTCCAGCACTTTGGGAGGCTGAGGCAGGTGGATCACTTGAGGTCAGGAGTTCAAAACCAGCCTAGGCAACATGGCGAAACCCTGTCTCCATTAAAAATATAAAATTGGCTGGGTGTGGTGGCACACACCTGTAATCCTGACTACTTGGGAGGCTGAGGCAGGAGAATCACTTGAACCTGCGAGGCAGAGGTTACAGTGAGCTGAGATCCTGCCACTGCATTCCAGCCTGGGTGACAGAGTGATACGTCTCAAAAATAAATAAATAAATATACATAAAATAAAATTCACTTCACCTGTTCCTTTTTTTAAAAAAATGTGGCTACTAAAAAAGTTTTCATTACATATGTGGCTTGCATTTGTGGCTCACAATATATTTCTTTTTTTTTTTTTTTTTTTTGAGACGGAGTCTCGCTCTGTCGCCCAGGCTGCAGTGCAGTGGCCGGATCTCAGCTCACTGCAAGCTCCGCCTCCCGGGTTTACGCCATTCTCTCGCCTCAGCCTCCCGAGTAGCTGGGACTACAGGCGCCCACCATCTCGCCCGGCTAATTTTTTGTATTTTTTTAGTAGAGACGGGGTTTCACCGTGTCAGCCAGGATGGTCTCGATCTCCTGACCTCGTGATCTGCCCGTCTCGGCCTCCCAAAGTGCTGGGATTACAGGCTTGAGCCACCGCGCCCGGCCAATATATTTCTTTAGACACTGCCTTTATTGCCTTCCTTCCCATTTACTTATCAGCTTTCTGATCACACTACTGACACCAGACTTCAGAGTCAGGCCAAGTTCTCAGCTGCAGTTGTCCTTGAGCTCCATGTATCTGTCACCTTTGCCTGGTTCCTCCTTGGCCTTGGGACACTAGATCCTCCTGACATCCCTTCTCTTTCTCAGGCTTTTTTGTGAGACAGCCTCTGCTTCTCAAATGCTTTGCTCCCTGGACATAGCTTTGGTCTCTCTATTTTGTTTATTTTCATTTTTATTATTTACTTATTTACTTATTTTTGAGACAGAGTCTCGCTCTGTTTCCCAGGCTGGAGTGCAGTGGCGTGATCTCGGCTCACTGCAACCTCCATCTCCTGGGTTCAAGAGATTCTCCTGCCTCAGCCTCCCGAGTAGCTGGGATTAAAGTTGCCTGCCACCATGCCCAGCTAATTTTTGTATTTTTAGTAGAGATGGGGTTTTACCATGTTGGCCACGCTGGTCTCAAACTACTGACCTCAAGTGATCCACCTGCCTCAGCCTCCCAAAGTGCTGGGATTACAGGCAGGAGCCACCCTGCCCGGCCTCATTTTTATTTTAGGAGTGAGGTCTCACTCTGTTGCCTGGGCTGTAGTACAGTAACAGAATCCTATAGCCCATTGCATCCTCCACCTCCTGGGCTCAAGTGATCCTCTTGCCCCAGTCTCCTGAGTAGCTGGGACTACAGGTGAGCACCACCATGCCCAGCTAATTTTTGCATAGATAGGGTTTCACTACGTTGCCCAGGCTGGTCTCGAACTCCTGAGGTGAAGTGATCCTCCGAACACCTCAGCCTCCCAAAGTACTGGGATTACAGGCATGGGCCACCACACCCAGCCATACCACATGTTATTTGGCAATAAAAATGAACAAGGTACTCATGCTTGTTACACTTGTTATAACATGGATGAACTCTGACAATTGAAAGAAGCTAGTCACAAGTCACATTGTACCATAGCAATTATGCACAAAGACAAAAGGTAGATGAGGGTTGCCAGAGACTGAGAATACTGGGGGGTGAAATAGAAAGTGATTTGTTCCTTTCTTTTATTTTCCTTTCTTTTTTTTTTTTTTTTTTGAGACTGAGTCTTGCTGTCGCCCAGGCTGGAGCGCAGTGGCAGAATCTCGGCTCACTGCAAGCTCCGCCTCCCAGGTTTACGCCATTCTCCTGCCTCAGCCTCCCGAGTAGCTGGGGACTACCAGCGCCCACCCCACGCCCGGCTAATTTTTTGCATTTTTAGTAGAGACGGGGTTTCCACCGTGGTCTCGATCTCCTGACCTTGTGATCCCAACCCTCCTCGGCCTCCCAAAGTGCTGGGATTACAGTTGCGTGAGCCACTGCGCCGGCCTCCTTTTTTTTTTTTTTTTTTTTTTTTTTTTTTTTTGACAGGGTCTCCTCTGTCCCCAAGCTGGAGTTGACCAGTGGCACGACCTCGCTCACCATAAACCTCTGCCTCCCTGGTTCAAGTGATTCTCCCAACCTCAGCCTCCCGAGTAAGCTGGGGACTACAGGTGCGTGCCACACACCGGCTAATTTTTGTGGTTTCTACTAGAGGATGGGGTTTCACTCGTTGGCCAGGTGGGTCGGAACTCCTGACCTCAGGTGTCCACCCACCTTGGCCTCCCAAAAGTGCTGGGGTTCAGGGTGCGGCCCCATTACCCAGCCGGAAAATGATTTCTAATGGGCTTGAGATTTCTTTTTGGGGTGATGGAAATGTTCTAAATGGGGCAGGGGCGTGGTCCTCATGCTTGTTAATCTAGCACTTTGTGAAAGGGAGATGTGGGAGGACTGCTTCGAGCCCAGGAGTTTGAGAACAGCCTGGGAACATAGTAACATCCTGTCTTTAACAAAAAAAAAATACAAAAAAATGGCCGGGCACCGTGGCTCACACCTGTAATCCCGCACTTTGGGGGCGAGGCCAGCGGATCACGAGGTCAGGAGATCGAGAGTGTCCTGGTTAACGCAGTGAAACCCCGTCTCTACTAAAAATACAGAAAATTAGCCGGGCCGTGGTGGCGGGCGCTGTAGTCCCAGCTACTCCGGAGGCTGGGCAGGAGAATGGGCGTATAACCCGGGAGACGGAGCTTGCAGTGAGCCGAGATCGAGCCACTGCACTCTAGCCGGCAAACAGAGGCGAGCTCCATCTCAAAAAAAAAAAAAAAAAAAAAAAAAGAAAAGAAAAGAAAAGAAAAATTAGCTGGGCGTGGTGGTGGGCACCTGTAGTCTCAGCTACTCCAGAGGCTGAGGTCTCAGGGAGGATTGCTTGAGCCTGGGAGGCAGTGGCTGCAATAAGCCAAGATGGCACCACTGCACTCCATCCTGGGCTACACAGTGAGATCCTGTCTCAGGAAAAAAAAATAAAGAAAGGCTGGGCGTGGTGCCTCATGCCTGTAATCCCAGCACTGAGGAAGACCGATGCAGGCGGATTGCCTGAGCTCAGGAGTTGGAGACTGGGTTGGGCAACGCAGTAAAACCTCGTCTCTACTAAAATACAATAAATTAGCTGGTGTGTACCAGGCGCGGTGGCTCACGCCTGTAATCCCAGCACTTTGGGAGGCCAAGGCGGGCAGATTACTAGGTCAGGAGTTCGAGACCAGCCTGGCCAAAATGGTGAAACTCCGTCTCTACTAAATATACAGAAATTAGTTGGGCGCGGTGACAGGAGCCTGTAATCCCAGCTACTTGGACAGCTGAGGCAGGAGAATCGCTTGAACCTGGGAGGCGGAGGCTGCAGTGACCTGAGATCAAGCCACTGCACTCCAACCTAGGTAACAGTGCAAGATTCTGTCTCAAAAAAAACAAAAACAAAAAAATAGCTGGCTTGGCCACGTATGCCTGTAGTCTCAGCTACTCAGGAGGCTGAGGCAGGAGAATTGCTTGAACCTGGGAGGCGGAGGCTGCAGTGACCTGAGATCAAGCCACTGCACTCCAACCTAGGTAACAGTGCAAGATTCTGTCTCAAAAAAAAAAAAAAAAAAAAAAAAAAAAAAAGGAATGTTCTAAAATGTATTGTGATGGTTGCATAAGTCTATGAATATTCTAAACACATTTGACTGTATACGGTTGTCCCCCTTATCTGCAGTTTCGATTTCCTCGGTTTCAGTTATCCTCGGTCAACTTTGGTCCAAAAATATTAAATGGAAAATTCCAGAGGCCAGGCCCAGTGGCTCATGCCTTTAATCCCAGCAGTTTGGGAGGCTGAGGTAGGTGGATCACCTGACGTCAGGAGCTCAAGACCAGCCTGACCAACATGGTGAAACCCTGCCTCTACTAAAAATACAAAAATTAGCTGGGCATGGTGGAGCGTGCCTGTAATCCCAGCTACTCGGGAGGCTGAGGCAGGTGAATGGCCTGAACACGGTAGGCAGAGGTTGCAATGAGCTAAGATCACACCATTGCACTCCAGCCTGGGTGACAGAGCAAGACTCAGTCTCAGAAAAAAAAAAAGAAAGAAAGAAAATTCCAGAAATAAAACAAGTCATACCTTTACATTCCAGGCCATTCTGAGTAGTGTTATGAAATCTCCCACAGTCCTGGGATGTGAATCATCCCCTTATCCAGCTTATCCATGCTGTCTGTATAGGCTACCTGTCTGTTAGTCCCTTTATAGCCATCTTGGTCAACAAATCGAAAAAGCAAAGTGATCAGCCGAGGTAGCTCATGCCTGTAATCCCAGCACTTTGGGAGACCAATGCAGGAGGACTGCTTGAGGCTAGGAGTTCAAGACCAGCCTGGGAAACAGCGAGACCCTGTCTCTTTAAAAAAAAAAAAAAAAAAAAAAAGGGTATAAATAAACTGGGTGGGCTTGCACATGCCTGTAGTCCTAGCTACTTAGGAGGCTTAGGCAGGAGGCTCACTTAAGGCCAGGAGTTGGAGACCAGTCTAGACAACACAGCAAGACACTCACGTCCCCACCCCTATAAGATAAATAAATTAGCCAGGTGTGGTGGTGCTCACCTCTAGTTCTAGCTACTCTGGAGGTTGGGGTAGAAGGATCCTTTGAGCCTAGGAGTTTGAGGTTGCAATGGTGAGACCTTGTCTTAAAAAATGTTAATCCTGGGCTGGGTGCAGTGGCTCATGCCTGTAATCCCAGCACTTTGGGAGGCTGAGGCAGGTGGATCACGAGGTCAGGAGATCAAGACCATCCTGGCTAACATGGTGAAACCCCGTCTCTACTTAAATACAAAAAATTTGCCAGGCGTGGTGGCACTCGCCTGTAGTCTCAGCTACTTGGAAGGCTGAGGCAGGAGAATCACTTGAACCCAAGAGGTGGAGGTTGCAGTGAGCCGAGATTGTGCCACTGCACTCCAGCCTGGGCGACAAAGACTCCATCTCAAAAAAAAAAAAATCTTTTGATCTTAAAGCTGGGTGTGGAGACATTTGCCTGTATTCCCAGCTACTCGGGAGGATCCCTTAAGCCCAAGAGTTTGAGGCCAGCCAGGGCAACATGGAGACACCCCTATCTCTAACAAATAAACAAATAGGTCAGGGCCCAGGGCCTCATGCCTGTAATCCCAGCGCTTTAGGAGGCTAAGGTGGGCGGAACACTTGAGGGCAGGAATTCAAGTCAGGAATTCCAGACCCGCCTGGGCAACACAGCATAACCCTGTCTCTACAAAAAAAAAGTACAAAAATTAGCTAGGTGTGGTTGCTCTCACCTGTGGTCCCAGCTACTTGGGAGGCTAAGGTGGGAGGCTCAGGTGAGTTCGGGAGGTCGAGCCTGCAGTAAGATGTGATCATGCCACTGCACTCCATCCTGTGTGACACAGTGAGACCCTGTCTCAATAAATAAATAAATAAAAATTGGCCAGGCACAGTGGCTCACACCTTTAATCCCAGCACTTTGGGAGGCCGAGGCAGGCAGATCACCTGAGATCAGGAGTTCGAGACTACCCTGGCCAACATGGTGAAACCCCTCTCTACTAAAACTACAAAAATTAGTTGGGCATGGTGGCGTGTGCTTGTAGTCCCAGCTACTTGGGAGGGTGAAGCAGGAGAATCGCTTGAACCTGGGAGGCAGAGGTTGCAGTGAGCCAAGATCATGCCACTGCACTCCAGCCTGGGTGACAGAATGAGACTCAGTCTCAAATAAATAAATAAAAATAAATAATAAAATTAAAAAATAATAATATTGATTCTTCCGCTAGTGGAGTGCCTCCCTGGAGTCCCACCCAACTTGCTGTTCTTCTCACCCCAAGTTTAAGAAGGATAGAAAGGTGGGGGAGAATGTTTCCGGGCAGGCAAGGAGGGGAGGCCTGGGCAGGAGGCGTGGTGAAACCCACCAGATGTGTCCTCAAGCACCCTCTTTCTCTGCCAGAGGCTGTGGGCTTGGAAGAACCACGTCTCTTCCCAGGGTTTCTTCGCAGCCTGACTTGAGGCGTCCTGGCCTGCCCGCCCCACCAGACAACCTGACTCAATTTGCCCGCTGTGTGCGTGGGCCCTGCGCGTGTGACCCTCCACCATCCGAGTGACTCAGGCAGCCTGGAAGCCCCCTCCCCTGGGGACGCCCAGCTTCCTATGGTGACTTTTCACAGACATGGCTGAAACTGGCTGGCGCCTCCCAGACCCAGACTGGGCTCCTGGGGGCAGCCCAGCAGGGCCTCGGCCCCACAGCCCACCCCCAGAGAGGGCCTAGGGGTGGGGCAGGGGTGGGGAACTCTTCTCAAAGGGCCTTTGTGGGAGCAGCTGGGGGGGCTGCCGGGGGGACCCCGCCCTGTGTGACTCAAGCCTCATTGCTGGGCGGTGACTCACCCCCAGACCCCCCTTCTGCCTGCCCGCAGCAGGTGCTGTGAGCCAGCTTTGGGATAGAGGCCTCTGCAGCCATGGTCGTGCCACCCTCCCCTGGGCCTGTGACTTGCCAGCCACTTCTAGGGGTGCCAGTCTTGCCCTGACCTCCTTGCCCTCCTGAGCTCAGACCACAGAGAAAACCTCCTACACCTCATCCCTCCGTGGGGCAGCAGATGTACTGAAATGTGCCACGCATTGTCTCACCATGAATTCACAGGATTCTCAAACCACCCGAGAGGCAGGGTGTCCTTGCTACTGCCCTGTAACAGATGGGGAAATTGATTCTCCCTGAGGTTGCAGAGTTTCTTTAACACAGGAGATTCACATGCAGAATCTGGGTGTCCCAAACTTGCTGCCCCGCAATGTCACTGCGTGATCATCTCAGCTGCCTTAAACGCCAGTGGTGGGTTACTGCACCCTCCAGTGTCGCTTCTTTTACTGAAGGGTAAACTGAGGCAAGGAGTCAGAAGTCACAGATCAAGAGTCAAGAGTAAGAGGCAGTGCCGGGATTCGAACCGAGTGCGGAGCGCGGAACCTGCTCCGCCGCTTCCCCACGGGCCTCCGGCGCCCACTTGGGGGCTAAGGCGCCCCCGCCTCCGGCCCCCTCCGGACGCGGAGGCCAGCAGAGATCGGGCCGCCGGCCAGGCTGCTGGGCGCCGCGCCCGCCCGCATCACGCCGCGGTGAGTCACCGCGCGCCGGCCTCGGCCCCGCCCCCCCGTGCCAACAAACAGCGCGTTGCTCGGCAACCGCCACCGCCCTCCAGCGCGGCCCTTGGTTCGAGCCTCAGGCCAGGGTGCGGGCTAAGAAGGATTTTGGGACCCCGTAGGCTTCCCCAGATTTGGGGTTCAGATCAGGCCTGTGGTCCTGGTGGGCACGGAAGTGAGGGTGAAGGAGACAGCTGTAGCCCAGTGAAGGTGGGAAGAGCTGAGGGTGGCTCTCTCCAATCCAGACCCACCAGGGCTCCCCAGAAGTGGGTGCTCAGGTCAGGAGATGGCGGCTGGGCCAGAGTTGCAGCTGAGAAGTGGAGGCCATTTTCCTAGAGGGATTTGGGGAGCTGGCCTGGCGGGGGCTGTCAGGAGGGCTGTGATGAGGGCTTTTTTGCATCCTCCCCCGGCCCTGCCAATCCCCCAAAGTAGCTAACACTTAATGAGCACCTTCTATGTTCTAAGCCCATTCTATACATGTGTGGGCCTATGTGTATTAATTCATGTAATGTTCACCATGAGGCTGGGCGCGGTGGCTCACACCTGTAATCCCAGCACTTTAGGAAGCCAAAGCCGGTGGATCACTTGATGTCAGGAGTTCAGGACCAGCCTGGGCAACATGGTGAAACCCTATCTCTACTAAAAATACAAAAATTAGCCGAGCGTAATGGCCAGCACCTGCAATCCCAGCTACTCGGGAGGCTGAGGCAGGAGAATCGCTTGAACTCGGGAGGCAGAGGTTGCAGTGAGCCAAGATTGCCCCACTGCACTCCAACCTAGGCCACAAGAGTGAAACTCTGTCTCAAAAAAATAAAATTAAAATTAAAAATAATGTTCACCATGGCCCTCTGACGTTTCACCGACATTCTCGTTTTACAGATAGGGAAACTGAGTCAACAGAGGGGCAATGTCCTTTGCCAGAAGAGGCACAGCCAAGCTGGCATACAGGCTCCCAAACCTGTCTCAGGAGGGTGCATGCCTGGCCTTGGCCAGGTCATATCTGTAAGAGTCTTCGGGCGTTGTGGGGATAGGTGTCAAGGCTACACTGAAGTGTGGGTAGGTTATACAAGTGGGGATGGTGCCTGATGGGCTCCCTGGGAGCTGTTGACACATAAAGCTGAAGGCTGTGCACTCCAGAGGCTGCACCAGCGCCCCCGCTAGACTTCCCATGCCATCTGAGTGCAGGGAGAGTTTCCCAGAACCAGTATCATTGGATGGCCTGAACTCTGGGCTCCCTGGCACCCCAATAGTCACCACTGAGCTGCCCACAGAATCCTTAAGGGAACTGCCTGAGGGGCCTCCTGGAACCCCAGATCCTATGGGGTGGGGAGAAGAGTAGACACTAGCATCGGAGATGACCAGCTGCCTGGGAAGTGACCAGCTTTGAGTCCTGTAAGATATGTCCATTTGGTTCAAATGACCAAGTCAATCACTCAGATGGTTGAGTCGGGGAGATGGATGAGTTACAGGGATCTTGGACAGTTTAAAGCCAAGAAGGTGAGGAGGCCTTCTTGGAGGAGGTGATAACCTGGGACCTGAAGGATGCTCAGGAGTTGGCGAGTAACAGGCAGGACCTTCCTGCGGGAGAGGTTGGGACATGGAGGAACTTTTCAAAGTGGAAGGTAGAGGGGACGCGTCATTGAATTTAAAGGCTGTCTCTGGAGAATGGATAGAAAGCATAAGGAAAGTCAGAGAGGACCAGGGAAGTGGCTGTTGGAATATATTTAGGCCAGAGATGATGGTGACTTAAGGATACAGTTGGCAGATTTAACAAATAAAAAATACAGGACATCAGTTAAATTTGAATTTCAGATACAGAACAAGTAATTCTTTTTTAGTACAAAACTTTTTTTTTTAGTATAGCGATGTCCCCAAAATTGCATGGGACATACTTATACTAAAAAAAGAGATCCGCTGTGTATCTGAAAAATCAAGTTTCACTGGTGTCCTGTGTCTCATCTGGGAACTGTACTTGGTGGAGGGGGGCGGGTCTTAGGGGCCTCTGGGGAGGGGCAAACGATCATAGCTAACACTCAGGGAAAACATGCACTTTGTTATTCTTTTTTTATGTGTTTTCATTTTACTTATTCACTTTTTCATAGAGATAGGTGTCTCACTATATTGCCCAGGCTGGTCTGAAACTCCTGAGTTCAAGCGATCCTCCTGCCTCGGCCTCCCAAAGTTTTGGGATTATAGGAGTGAGTTAACACTCCTAACCCAACAAATGCACTTTGAAGTGAGTACCGCTATCATGCCCATTTTACAGCTAGGTAAACTGAGGCTTGGAGCAGTTATTGCTTTTGGTGTGTGTGTGTGTGTTTACAAACAAGTTAGGTCAGGATGTGGGTGACCCTCGATTGGAACCTGGGCATGTTGGCTGCAGTCCCTCAGCTCCCAGAGCTTGAACCCTCTCCTCCACGGGATTGGTGGGGGCGGGGGGATTGGACACTATGGTTCCTTGGGTTCCTGGTGACCCAGCTAAGGGCCTTTCTCCTGGGATGAGCTTCCCCAGTCCTCCAGCGCAGCCTAGGCTCTGTGACACCCCTACTTAACCCCCTCCTTCCAGGACACCGAGGCACTGGGAGGGACGGGAGGCGGCCTCAGGGGGCCTCCTCTCCCGGCTGAGGCTCGGCCTCGCCCTCCTCCAGGCTGCGAGGATCCGCCGTCTGCGCCGCCGGCAGGGGGAGGGGCGGGTTATTTTTACCTCCCTCCAGGCAGCCGGGGCGACAGGAAGTGAGCGCGCGGCCCGCCAGATGTGGGGAGCCAGGCAGCTGGGAACAGCCACAGCTGGACTGGCGGCCGGCCGGGAGCGGGGTTGGGGGGAAGGGTGTGCGGAGGGTGGATCCCCAGGCCTCCGGTCCCCTCTTTGTTCCCCGCCGCCCCAGCCTCCCCTCCAAAGACCCCTCGTCCCCATCCCCCGCTCATCTGGGTCGCGGCCTCGCTGTCCCCCATCTGGATGCCAATCCCCTCGCTGGCTCGAGGGCTCTCAGGTCCTGGGCGGGAAGGGGACGCTGCTCCTGGCCCCAGGGACCCCCAGGTCGCAGCAGAGTGGGGGATAGGAGAGAGAGACGGCCCCTCGCCGGCCCCGCCTGCCACCGCCATTGTTTACCCGTCGGCTGCCTCCTAGGAAACTTAACCCGCCCGCGGTAATTTTATTTGGGAACTTCAGCCAGTTGCCATAGCAACCCCCAGTGACGTCAGAGGGGCTGGGGCCCGAAATCCCCGGGAAAGGGGGGTGACAGGATGGGGGGGAGACCCCCAGAAGCGCTCCTCCTTAACCCTCTGCGTACCAGGTCCCAGTCAAGCAGGGACAGCCAGATGTGACACTGCTTGGGTGCCCCCACCAATTCTGGCTTGGGGCCAGGTCAGGGTGGCAGGCCAGGCCTTGATGTCATCGGGAGCTGGGTGGGCGGTGAGTCATTCCTGAGGTGGGGGCTGGGCCAGGCCTGGGGGCTATTCCTGTCTGACCTGCCCCACCAGTGCCCTTGAGCAACACTGGGACCCTTCCCTGGGGATTTCAGGCACCTGGCTGGGGGTCCCCGCAGATCTCTGGGACCTCTCTGTCCCTCTGAACCATTACGTAGGTATACAAAGTCTTTCCTGGTGCTCCAGACACCAGGCGGTTGAGTTTGTTACGGTGAGCTGGGGCCACCGTGTAGTGTCCTTCTCCGGATGTGGGGAGTGGCTGGTGCCCTGGTGAGGGGGCAGGGATGTGGTGGGATCCCGGCTCAGTCCATAACACAGCTGGTCGCCAGGGCGACAGGAGGCAGGGGCCCTGACAGGCATGGGGGGTCACTGCCGCCGGCCGGGGGCTGGGCTGGGAGGAGCAACTCTAACCGCAGTGACGTGGGACTTCCTCGGCAGGGCCTGTTTGATGTCTCTGTGTGCGGCGTTGCTATGGGGCCCAGCAGGCGGCCCTGCATGTGAGCTGGGGTGACCTGTGGGCCGGCTGGGCCTGTCAGGGTCCCTTCATCCAGGTGTGCCTGGTGTATCACTTACTTTCTTTCTACCTGGGATCAGCACATTACACGTCTCACCTCAAAGCCTGGTAACAACTGCAAATTGCACATTTTCAGCCCCATTTTTCAGCTGACAAAACTGAGGCTTAGGAAGTGTAATCGCCTGACCCCAAAGACACGGCAAAGACATCCCAAAGACATCCAGCTAGAAAGCTGGGGTGTAGGGCCTGGCGCCGTGGCTCACGCCTGTCATCCCAGCACTTTGGGAGGCTGAGGTAGGCCGATAACTTGAAGTCAGTAGTTCAAGACCAGCCTGGCCAATATGGTGAAACCCTGTCTCTACTAAAAATACAAAAATTAGTCAGGCGTGGTGGTGGACACCTCTAATCCCAGCTACTTGGGAGGCTGAGGCAGGAGAATCGCTTGAACTGGGGAGGTGGAGGTTTCAGTGAGCTGAGATTGTGACAATGCACTCCAGCCTGGGCGACAGAGGGAGACTCCTTCTCAAAAACACAAACCAAAACAAAACAAAAATTTGTTCCTCTTCCACTCCACTCCCCTCTCTACCTCCATGAAACTGGTCTACTCTGCCAGTTTTCCTATGTTCCAGGCACCGTCCTACCGCAAAGCCTGTGCACTGGCCATTCTCTCCGCCTGGAACTCTTCCTCTTGACGTCTGCCTGGCTTCTCCCTCAGTGCCTAAAATCTTTGTTCAAAGTCACCTCAGGGAGGCCTTTCCTGACCTAAACTTCACTGACTTCATCTCTCTTGCCTTTTTCTAGATTACCCATAGACTTACCACCCAACACATTTTTTATATATA
>NW_016814481.1:359120-386892 GCF_001698545.2 Rhinopithecus bieti | reverse complement strand
CCCTCCCCCCGCGGGTAAGTGGAAGTCGGGAGGGACCCGGGAGGGAGGCTGGGAGCGATCGGCGCCTCGGCGGCAGCGGCGCCGGCAACTTTTCCGCGCCTGGCTCGTGGGCGGAGTGGGGGTGCGCCCGGCGGGTCCCCAAGAGCGTTGAGAGAAGCGGAGGGCGCCGCCCCGCGCGCCTTGAGCGCCCCGCCGCCCGGGGTGGGTCGGGGATCGGGGACAGTGCGCCTGACGGCGGCGGCGGCGGTCGCGGAGTCCCGGGGCGCCCCCTACGGAGCGGGGGAAGGGCGGCCCGGCCTCTACTCCCTTCCCAGGGGCCCCCCCACCCCGACCCCCCAGGAGACGCATGGGAATGCGGTGGGGAGGGTGGGTCCCCGCGCGACTTGGGCAGGTCAAGGTGGACAGAGAGTTGGCAGAGTGGGAGGGCTTGTGTCCTGCTCGGACATGGGGCTTGGGTTGAGGGGCTTGGATAAGCATATGCCTCCCCCACTCCTAGCCCCCGATCTGGCCTTTGGACGGGAAGAATGGGTTGGGGGGGTCTCTCAGAGTTCTTTGGATTGGGGGGCGGGGGTGGATACTGGTCCAAGTTCTTGACGTGCCACCCAGTGGGTAGAGGGAAGGTCTCTTGTTGGGCAGGGGCTGGTGGGAGCTGGGGGGACGTCTCCTTTCCTTTCTGCTGATCCAGGAGAAAAGCGCTCATTCAAGGTTGCATAGGAAGGGAAGCCAGGTTGGGGACCAGCCCTGTGCAGCTCGGGGTCCCCGTGCCTTTTGGCTGCAGGAGGAGGTTAAAAGGGCCTAGACTGAACCCCGACCCCTCTGTCTTAGCCCCAGACCGTTCTCTGATTTTAGTACTAGATTTGGCAGCCCCTAAAGCCCTCAGCCCTAACTGACCTTCCTGCTCTGCCCAGCTCAGCCCAGCCAGGCCCCAGACCCAGGGGCTTCTTGAATGTTTTGGCTGTGCAACTGGCTCCTTGTCACCTGCCCCTTTCCCAACACTCCCCAGCTGGCAGCCCGTGACTCCTGGTCTTTGAGGGTGAGGCTGGGGGCTGTGGGACCCCTGGCATAAGGGGTGTCCTCTGGCAGTCCTGCCCCAGCCGGAGGGCTGTACCCAACAGGTGCCCGGGCTTAGAGGCGAGGTGATGTTGGACACACCCTGTCCGCTCGCCCACATGCCCTGCCCGGGCCAGCCTGGGTACATGTGTTCACATGCCGATGTCCTGGGAAGGCACAGGCCCTGGGGCTGGTGCTAGCTTTGTTCTCTGATCCCATGAGGCATCCATGGCCCTCTGCCCTTGCAGCACGTCCTCTGGGAGCTCCTTCAAGACCCCAACAGGCAGGCCTTGCCCGTGGACCTAGAGGGGGCCCTAAAATAGGTGCCGGCCTGGCCTGGGGCTGGCACGCGGAGCACATGCGTGACAGGGCGTGTCCAGAGGGTCGGGCCTGTCTGTGCTGGCCTGGCCACTGAGCCTCCGCGGACCCTTGCTTGCTGGAGAAAGATAGCAGAGGCGGATGCTTTAGGAGGGACCCCCGTGTCGTGCCCACCCTCTAACAATGCAAGTGGACACCAGATGTTCCATGCAGACCGCAGCTGCGGGGCAGGCCCCCATCCATCGGCAATCCCAGGATAATTGGTCTGCTGGGTACACCGGGGTGACCCGCTCGCCCTGATCTAGGTGGTGCTTTGATACCTCTTAAGGCATTTTTTGGAGTTTGCCCTTCACCTTGGAAAGCTGGGTGGGGGATTCTGTCCTCCATGAATAACGGCGCCAGGAACCTTGGGCCATCTTGGGAAAACTCCTTCCTGTCCCTCTGTTTTCCATGTTGGATGTGTTTTAGGCCACAGTCAGGCCTGGCTTTTTTTTTTTTTTTTTTTTTTTTAAGACTTATTCCGTGACCTTAAGTCCCAATCTGAATCTCTGAGCCTTCGTTATTCTAGCTGTAAATGGAAAGCATTCAGAAATGGGATGGAGAGAAGTGTACACTTCCCCCCTGGCCGCCTTCTTCCCTCCTAGTGTCCTGGGTGGACACAGAGGTGTGTCTGGGGAAGGTGTGTCTTTTAGGGCCGGACGCCTGGGAAGGATGTTGAGCGGAGGGTAGTGGGTGTGGGTGAGAATCCTTGGGCAGAGAAGGGCGCCGCCATGCTGGGCATGGCTGAGTCACGCTCCAGCGACGCCTTGCCCCAGGGTGCTGGAGCTGGCGCCACCCTGGGTGTGGTCACTGAGCTGTGGCCCTGGGCAGAGCAGGGCTGGGTGGTCTAGGATGTGGGGACTCGGTGCCTGGGGAACTGACTTCGAAGATGCCAAGTCCCCGGGCCTCCCGCCTGGCCTAGATTCTGGGGTCGCCCTCCAGGACCGTGGTGGCCCACACCCTGAGAATGCCTTGGGGAGCCTAGGAGCCCGGAGCCTTGGGCCTGGGAATTGGTGCGTTGAGGGAGGTGGATGGGGCCTAGACGCCAGTGACTGCATTCAAGGCCAGTGGACCCCCAAAGCCAGGCCCTCGCTGCAAAATGTACCTATGTGGGGAGAAGGCAGAGGTAGACCTGATGACGGGGTGTACTGTTCTACTAAGGGTTTCCAACATGAAGACGAGGGGCCCCTGGGAATTCTGTGATTGGTTTGGGAAAGATTAAAGTCTAAGGGGGGGGTTAGAGTGGACTGGCCGGACGCAATGGGGGCTGGGATGTCACTTTCATGGTTCCCCTATTTATAACAAGTGATTCAACCCTCACTTACTCACCCCTTCCTGAGCCTCCCCCCACCCCAGCCCTGGGTGGGCAGCGGGGCCCACCCACTTGTCAGTGCCCTGACTTTCCCCACCCAGTGCCAGCCTCTGAGGGCTGCCCATTGGGGCGGTTGTTATTGTCACAGCACTAGGATTGGGGCAGAGGGGCTGGGGGCTGGTGGTCAGGCGGCGCTTGGCCAGGCGGCCCAGGTTGGCGGCTGGCTCGAGGCCCAGCCCACGGAGCTTCTGCTGAGAGTCTGGGCCCATTAGGCAAAGCGTTAGTGACAGGCTGGGAGGGCGGGTGGCGCGGCGGGCAGGGCGGGGCCTGCAGCCCTTGGTATTTTCCGATCCCAGCTGCTCTGTGAGGGTGGAAAGTATTTGGGGACCAGGCTTGGGGGCGGAGGTGGTGGTGGCGCCCCCGGCGGAAGCTGCCCTGATTCATTCTTGGAGCATGGGGTTGGGGGGGGTAGCGGTGCACATACATACCCGTGTGTGTCTGGTCCATGCACACGCTGTCTGGAGGGGGTATTCAGGCATACCCACATGCATTGGCTGGCTGGAGTGTCCTGGTGCAGCCTGGGGCCTGCTTTGCTCCCCAGCCCAGGGGCCCGCCCTCTCCCTCATGCCTACAGCTGCCAGGAGCTTGGTCCCCCTCTGGACACCATCTCCCAAGAGCCTGAGAAGCGCACCGTGATTGGTAAAAGGGAACCCTGGCTCCTGGGCACCTGCATGGCAGCGCCCCTTCCACTCAAGACCCAGACCTTTTGTGCCTGCGAGGATGGGGAGTGGCCTTGGCCCTGGCCCTGGGCTCTGTGCAGGGGAAACCCCACAGGAAATGAGCCTGGCCAAATGGCCGCCCTTCCCGTTCTCGTCCCTGGGACACGAATGTGCTGTCTCACTTCCGGAGGCGGCCCAGGGAGGCTGGCTGCCCTGCGGGGCCTCGCCTGCTCCCAGTTGGCGCCTCCAGACTCTAAGGGGACAGGGCTGGGCTGGGGCCTGATGGTAAAGAGTGACTGGTATGTGTGTATGTGCGTATAGGGAGGGGACAAAACAGGACATCCCTCGCCGCCTGTCTCGAAGTGGTGAGCGCCACCAGATCGGGCGGACACTGGGGTCCTCCGTGGTGTGAGACGTCCATGTTTCCGTTATCCTTTGCCTGGCAAAGACAGCAGCAGTTCTGTCGTGATCATGTTTATCACTCCTGGGGTCCTCACCATGACTTATGAAGTCCATACTTATTATCCCTGTTTTGCACATGGGGAAACTGAGGCCCAGAGAGGTTGAGTGACTTGCCCAGAGTCACTCAGCTCAGAAGCTGCAGAGCTGGGGTTTTCAAATCTGGGCAGACTTGGGCTCCAAAACTGGAGTCTGCTAGCCAGGTGTTGGGCTCTTATCAAAAGAGGCTCCACTTACTAAAGACTTAGGGTTGGCTTCGTGCATTTGTGACTCGGGCAGTCTCACAGCACCTCTGCTTGGAGGGACCTGGAGGTTAGTTTAATATTGCACTGCTGAGGTCATGAAATTTTTTTTTTATTTTTTTTTGTGTCGTCGTGTTGCCCAGGCTGGTCTCGAACTCCTGGCCCCAAGCAATCTTCCTGTCTTGGCCTCCTGAAGTGCCGGGATGACCCACTGCGCTCAGCCTGAAATCATTTTTTTTCTTTTTTTTTAAAAAAAAACTTGTTCTTGTTTATTTTAGAGATAGGGTCTTGCTCTGTCACTTAGGCTGGAGTTCAGTGGCATGATCATAGATCACGGCAGCCCCAGACTCCTGGGCTCAAGCAATCCTCCCACCTCAGCCGCCTGAGTCGCTGGGGCTACAGGTGTGTGCCACCATTCCTGGCTGATATTTTAATAAACTTTTTGTGGGACAAACACTGTGGGTCATGCCTGTAATCCCAGCACTTTGGGAGGCTGAGGCAGGCGGATTGCTTGAGCCCAGGAGTTGGAGACCAGTTTGGGCAACACGGCGAAACCCCATCTCTACAAAAAAAAAAAAAAAAAAATTAGAGCCGGGTGCGGTCGGTGACTCGCTCCTGTAATCCCAGCACTTTGGAAAGCCGAGGCGGGCGGATCACCTGAGGTCAAGAGGTCGAGACCAGCCTGGCCAACATGGTGAAACCCTGTCTCTACTAAAAATCCAAAAATTAGCTGGGCTTGGTGGCGGGCGCCTGTAATCCCAATTACTTGGGAGGCTGAAGCAGGAGAGTCGCTTGAACCCAGGAGGTGGAGGTTGCAGTGAGCTGAGATTGCCCCATTGCACTCCAGCCTGGGCAGCAGGGCGAGATTCTGTCTCAAAAAAAAAAAAAAAAAAAGAAAGAAAGAATTAGCCAGGCATGATGGTGCATAGCTGTAGTCCCAGCTACCCCAGAAGCTGAGGTGGGAGGATCATTTGAACCTGGGAGGCTGAGGCTGCAGTGAGCTGTGATTGTGCCCTTGCACTCTAGCTGTGGTGACAGAGTGAGACCCTGTCTCAAAAAAGAAAAAAAAATTTTTTTTTGTAGAGCTGGGGTCTTGTTGTATTGCTGGTCTTGAACTCCTGGCCTCAGGTGACTCTCCTGCCTCGGCCTCCCAAAGTGCTGGGATTACAGGCGTGAGCCACCATGCCTGGCCTGAAATTCTTAGTTTTCAAACTAGAGGGCCATGTGTTCATTTTGCACCAGGCCCTGAAAATTCTGTATCTCACCCTGGTGCTGGGCACTTACTGAGTGACATACACACTCGGTGACATCTCACTGGGCTGTGCAAAAGAGGCTCTTGGCTCTATTTTACAGATGGAGAAACTGAGGCTTGGAGGGTCTCTGGGAAACTGTGGAGCAAGGATTTGAACTTTGGGCTGTTAGGGTGGAGAGACCTGTATCTTGGAGCTTGGATCCTGTGCTCTGGGGGGCAGGGGATGCGTGTCTAGGAGAAGACGGGGGTGCTTTGCTGCTGGCATCCGCCCTGGTGGGTGTCGGATAAGCCCTGACCACTGAGGAGACCGGGCCACGGGGGGGAGGCCCTGGCGGTTTCCTTCTGCCCTCCAGGCTTCTAGGAAGTGGCGCCAGCTGGAGTGAGATCACTTCCTCACCCGCCTGCCTGCCCCCCCTCGGCTTCCTCTTGCCATGGCCCCATTTGGCCTGCCCAGGGCTCAATGAGGCGGGGGAGCTTGGCCATGCAAGTTGCTGTAGCTTCCTCGTCCTGCCTGGGCCCTCTAGGTATCTCTGCCTCTCCAGTGCTGGGGCTGGAACGGAGGGCACAGCTAGGCTCCAGCTCCCTGTGTGGTGGCTCCTGCATATGAGAAAAGGGCTTCCCTGTGATCGAAGGAAGCGTCTGGGGACCTGGAGGGGAGGTGTCCCCAAATCTCATTACCTCCTTTGCTCTCTCTCTCTCCCCTCCAGGTGCCAGCCTCTGGCTCCGCCCGGTGTCCCCCTCAACCCTGTGCCACGGCCGGCTGGGGTTCCTGGGGATGGGATTTGCTTCCTGTCACAAATCACATTGCCAGGGATTTCCAACCGACCCTGAGCTCTGCCACCGAGGATGCCGCCCGGGGACGGGGTGGCAGAGGCCCCGAAGCCTGTGCCTGGCCTGAGGAGCAGGGCTTAGCTGCTTGTGAGCAGGGTCCACACCAAGTCGTGTTCACAGTGGCTAAGTTCCGCCCCCCAGGCCCTCACCTCCTCCGGCCTTGCCGCCTGTCCCCTGCTGCCGCCTGTCTGTCTGCCATCCTGCTGCCTGGCCCCCCTGGGCTCTGCCTCCCGTGCCTACTGAGCTGAAACACAGTTGGTTTGTGCACACTGGCTCAGTTCAGCAGGAACAGGGGTCAAGCCCCCTTGGAGCCTGCAGCCCGTGGGCTGATGCTTGGAGCAGAGATGAGGGCTCAGAATCAGACCTATGTCTGGAGGAGGGATGTGGTGGGTGGGTCTGGCTGGGCCCAAATGTCTGCTGCAGGCCCTGATCCCCAACTCTGCAACTGGGGACCCCTCCATGGCCACAGCTCAGGCTGGGCTGTGGTGCCAGCGTGGACAGGTGGGTGAGTGGGTGGCCCTTCCATTAAAAGGGAAGCCAGCTGTGTCCTCTCCCAGGAGGCTTGGCCCCTCCTCTCCCAAGCCTGGCAGGGGCACTGGCCTGGCCCACACCTTCCTAGCAGCCAGTTACCCAAGAGGAAGCTGCCTTGGGCCTCGAGACCGTTAAATGCCAACTCCTGGCTTCCGGTATCAGGCTGGGCTGACCAGACCTGGCCCCTTCTTGCTGGGCCCTGCAGTTTTCTAACTTGCGGGGAGGAGCAGTGACACCCACCCCACATGTAGGGCATGGAACAAGGTCCATGTGGACCCAGAAGGGACACAAAAGCAGGTCTGCTTAATCCTGGGGCGCTGGGAACTAAGCTGGGAATAGCTGATCCTCCCTGCCTTGAGGGGGTTCTCAGGGCAGGGAAGAGTTAGGACTCTGTTTTTTTTTTTTTTTTTTTTTTTTTTTTTTTTTTTTTTTTTTTTTTTGGGGGGGGGAGACAAAGTCTCGCTCTGTCTGCCAGGCTGGAGTGCAGTGGCACGTCTCAGCTCACTGCAACCTCTGCCTCCTGGGTTCCAGCGATTCTCCTGCCTCAGCCTCCTGAGTAGCTGGGATTACAGGTGCCTGCCGCCATGCCTGGCTAATTTTGTATTTTAGTAGAGACGGGAGTTTCACCATGTTGGCCAGGCTGGTCTCGAACTCCTGACCTCAGGTGATCTGCCCGCCTCAGCCTCCCAAACTGTTGGGATTACAGGCGTGAGCCACTGCACCCGGCCAATTTTTTTTATGTTTTGTAGAGGCAGGATTTTGCCGTGTTACCCAGGCTGCTCTTGAACTCCTGACCTCAACCAATCCGCTCCTCTTAGCCTCCCAAAGTGCTGGTATTACAGGGGTGAGCCACCATGCCTGGCCTTTTTTTGTTTGTTTCTGAGACGGAGTCTCACTCTGTTGCTCAGGCTTGAAGTACAGTGGCGTGATCTTGCCTCACTGCAACCTCCGCCTCCTGGGTTCAAGCGATTCTCCTGCCTCAGCCTCACAAGTAGCTGGGCTTACGGGTAGGTGCCCACCACTATGCCTGGCTAATCTTTGTATTTTTAGTAGAGACGGGGTTTCACCATCTTGGCCAGGCTGGTGTGATCATGGCTCACTGCAACCTTGAATGCCAGGGCACAAGTGATCCTCCTGCCTTAGCCTCCCCAGTAGCTGGGAGTACAGGTAATGCGCCACTGCACCTGGCTAATTTTTAAAAATTTTTTGTAGAGATGCGGGGGGACGGGTCTCACTATGTTGCCCAGGCTGTTCTGGAACTCCTGGCCACAAGCCATTCTCCCACCTTCGCCTCCCAACGCGCCGAATTACAGGTGTGAGCCACCGTGCCTGGCCTCTCTCCATTACCTTGAAATCAGATGGGAGGAGGCTTTTTTCTGGGTGGGACTGAGGAGGCACAATGAAGTCCCCCAGGTCATCGGGACTAGGCCATTGCCCTTTTCCCCACCCTGGGTAGGCGTGGACAGAAGCTTGCTTGGGATGGGATGGAGAGGAGAGATTGTGCTGTGTGTTATGTCTGTTGTTCAAGTAAATAAAAGTTGCCCTGACTTCATTCCTGAAGATCTGGTCTGTGATTCACTCCTGCCTCCCATCGCTGGAGTTTCAGCTTTTGATTGGCCTGAATTTACCGTCCTGGCACTCTGGGCTCCTGCCTGCCCATCCCTACCCCACTTGCTCTGAGGACAGCAGCAGGGTGCCCCGTGCTTGGAAAGGTGACCTTGGGGGGGTCCTGGATTGTGGGGTGACCATGAGGGAAACCCTGGACTGGAGAGATTTTCACATCGCTGATCAAGGGAGGACGGAAGCTGATCTGAAGTGGTGGTGGTGGGGTGACCCTGAGGGAAACGCTGAGCCTGAGGGGTGACATGTGGCGATAACTAGGATTTGAGGGTCTTGAGCTAGTGACATTTGGGGGCAACTTGGACCTACGGGATTACTCGGGCCTCAGGGGAAGATTTGGGGTGCCTGGTATCTGAGAATGCTTGGGGGGGAACTTGGGTGTGAGGGATGTGACATGAAGGAAACCCAGTTCTTAAGGGGGACATTTGGATGTGGCTGGGACCTGCGTGATGCCCTAGGTACCTGGGAACATTCGTGGGTGAGTGACACCTGAGGGACACAGTAAAGAGTCCTCCAGGTCCGAAGGCGGCAGGGACCACAAGGGGGTGCACTCCGGGATCTCCACCCACCTCCATCGTCCCAGACCTTCAGGCGGCGCCACGGAGCGCGCGGGGCAGTCCCGGGTCCGCCCGCACATACCTGCGGGATTACGCGCGGCGGGGCAGGAGGTGGGGCCGTCTCCGATTGGTCCACTCGAGCGGAGGGGCGGTGCCAAAGGCCAATCCCCGTGCCCAGCGTCGCCAAAGTTCCGCCCCCGACTGTGGGCTCCGCCTTCTAGCGGCTGGCCCCGCCACTCCGGGAAGCCTCTGTCCTCTCCTGCCCCGGCTCTGACAGTGATCCAGACACAGTACCTCCATTCGTCCAAAAGGGAGGAAGGCCCCGAGGAAACTGCTTCTCGGGGAGCCAGGGACTTTACACAACCACGGGCTTTCTCGCCGTTCCTTGGATCCCTCACTCTATTTGGCGATTGGGAGCCTCTTCAGTGGCGCAAGATCCCAGACACGCCCTGGCCACGTCCCCTGGCGAGCATCCACGCGCCGACCACGCCCACTCCGTTTTTCTTCTCTTGGCCAGCGCCCCGCCCACCGAGGTCGAGTCTAAACTCGGAGTTCCCGCTTTTGATCGGGGTGTCTTCCACATCCAGCTGCACCCAACACTTGCCACAGCCTCCCATGCTCAGCAATTTGGAGACAAGGACCCCCAATATTGGTGTCTGGAGCCAGGGCGCTCCCCACCCCCATCTTGACCCTTCCCAGGGGCTCAAGGGCCCTGCAGCCAGGGGTGGGAAGGGGTCAGTGGCTGCAACCAGGTCCTAAATCAAACGTCCTAGCTGGTGCCCCCTTTTTTTTTTTTTTGAGACGGAGTCTCGCTCTGTCGCCCAGGCTGAAGTGCAGGGGCGCGATATCGGCTCACTGCAAGCTCCGCCTCCCGGATTCACGCCATTCTCCTGCCTCAGCCTCCCGAGTAGCTGGGACTACGGGCGCCCACCACCACGCCCGGCTAATTTTTTTCGGTATTTTTAGTAGAGACGGGGTTTAACCGTGCTAGCCAGGATGGTCTCGATCTCCTGACCTCGTGATCCGCCCGCCTTGGCCTCCCAAAGTGCTGGGATTACAGGCGTAAGCCACCACACCCAGCCGCTGGGTGCCTTTTCTTTCCACTTTGCAACCTCAGTTTTCTCATCTGTAAAATGGAAAAGATAATCCTACTAACTCATAGGGCTGTGGTGACAATTAAATGACAGCGGTAACTCATTCCGCCCTGTGCTCCCTCATGGTGAGCTGTCCATCCGTTTTGAAATATTTACATAAGGCCGGGCACAGTGGCTCACGCTTGTAATCCCAGCACTTTGGGAGGCTGAGGAGGGCAGATCACCTGAGGTCAGGTGTTTGAGACCAGCCTGGCCAATATGGCAAAACCCCGTCTCTACTAAAAATACAAAAATTAGCCGGGTGTGGTGGCACATGCCTGTAATCCCAGCTACTCCAGAGGCTAAGGAGAATCGCTTGAACCTGGGAGGCAGAAGGTTAGAGTGAGCCCACATCACGCTACTGCACTCCAGCCTAGGCAACAGAGCAAGACAATTAAAAGAGAAGTATTTACATAAGTACCCTGGAATGAAGCCAGCAGTCGCTCCCATCCCACCCCTTGCTTGACGCTGCACCGAGAAATGAGGCTTTGTGTGTGTGTGTGGAGGAAACGGGGTTGGGGGTGTGAGTGGCTCTAGAGACACACCCCAGTCTCAAAATTAAAAGTTCTGTTCAGTCTTAAAAAAAAAAAAAGGACATATAATACACCGTTCAATAAATAGAAAAAAAGTTACAAAATGATGTGATCTTTTGTCCTTAATATACAAGAAGGGAGATGTGGGGGTGACTGGGGGGGTGATGTTCTCCCTTCTCCTCCCTGGGTCAAGGTAGGGGAAAGGAAGGAGGGCCAAAGACAGACGGCGACAGGGACTTAGGTGCAGAGAGAAAGGCAGGTAAGTGCCAGGAAAAATGAAAACAGAGGAAGATGAAGGGGCGAAGCAGAAAGACAGGAGGAGAAAGGGTGAAGAGAGAGCCAGAAAAACGCCAAGATGCAGGTCTCTTTCCTTTCCCGATCGGGGGTGGGGTCTCTGGCTCTCTCTCATTTGTGTCCCCCGACCCCAGGTTGGGAGGGGCAGTGTGAGCCTCGCTCAGTTCCTGAGTTGTACGTCCAGTGACTAGCAGGTGAGAGGAGACGGCAGCGATGACTTCCCTAACCCTGAGCCCACCCTGGGACCCTAGTGCCCAAGGAAATGGGGGTCCTGGCCACACAGGAGGATAAGGGGGTGAGGTATGAGGCTGAGGCCTGAGGCCTCTTCAATTCCTTCAGTGGGGGTGAGCCATTGGTCCGGGCTGGGCAGCCACTTTGGAGGTGGCATAACGGGGGGCCCTGAGGAGTAAGGGGTGGGGGAAGACCCTTGGCCACCCAGGGTGGGGTTGGGGAAAAATGTGCTACATTGATTTAGAGGGCCGATTTCTGGAAAGTCCTGCCTCCCAGCTTCCCTCCCAGAGCCCAAGCCAGTCCGGGTAAGGGGAGTTTGTCTATTGCTTTTGGGGTACCCAAAGTGGGGTCATACCAGCAGCCCAAGCACACACCCCTTCCAAGCTTCTGGGGGGCAGTATGGCTTCTGCTTCTGGAGTCTTGCACACTTGCTCACACACTCCCAGGCACACACGTGGCAGGATGCCCCTTCCCCTGCCTCCCATCTCCAGCCGGGCTCCTTCCCTGACTTAATAATACTGAAATGCCACGTGGGCCTAATTGGAGAGCAAGGGTGGGGGCCGCAGGGGCGAGGGGGATCTCCACTCCCACGCACCCCACTGCCCCTCAACCAAAACGCTCCCGCACCAAAAGCATGAGTTTCTTCTTGCCCTTGTAGGTCTGTTTGAGGTTCTCCAAGAACTGTGCGAACTGGAGGTGCCCGTCGGGCGCCAGCAGGAAGGTCTCCCGGGCCTTGCCCAGGAATTCAATGAAGTCCCCATAGTGCCGCGGACTGATGTGCGTGAGGCGCGAGTGGCTGGTGGTGATGTAGGCAGTGACTGCCGCATCCAGGAGCTGACAGAGCGGCGCCCGGTCAGCACCCAGTGGCTTGGCGGCCCGGCGTGCCCCTAAGGGGCCCAGGCCGGGCGCCGAGAGAGTCCAGCGGCGCAGAATATCGGACAGCATTGGGGCACAGTGGATGCTGCGGATGATGAGGGGGACGATGGCGGAGAGCTCATGCCGGCCCAGGGAGTGGCTGAGCGAGCAGGCCCAAAGCACGTCGTTGACGGCAGGATGGCTGTCCTGGTTGAAGGCAATGCTGAGCTGCGCCAGGGCCAGCGTCGCCAGCTTGTAGGCCCGGAGCGGCAGCCCGCGGTGCTCCATATAGCGGGCCACAGTGAAGAGGTGGGCGTGGCCCAGGCCTCCGGCCGCCGCGTCCAGCACGATCTGGTAGGCCGCCTCGAAGGCCGAGTGGTTCTTCTCACACAGGGTCAGGGCAGGCAAGGCGCAGTTCTGAGGGTCCTTCATGGCGCACTGCAAGGCCAGGGTGCGGGCGCAGGCCCAGAGCTCCTCCCTCCGGGGTGTGTCCAGCTGAAGTCGCAGCAGAGTGGCGTGTGTGGTGCCCGTCACTGCTACGATGGTGGCCGCCTCCACCGGTGTGAATAGGGAATACCAGTTCTGCATGATATTCATCAGGGCTTGCGGGCCTGGTGGGAGGTGAGGAGGGAAATCCGTCAGGAGAGGGGGCAGAGACATGTATATGTATGCGTGGGTTAACCATGGCACTGTCACCTCCACTTCCACCTCCACACCACGCTGAACAGAAACTTCCTTTCCAAATCGTCAGGGTGCAGCTGGACCAGGTGGGAATGACCTGTGTAGAAGGCTAAGCTTTGGAGCCTCTTTCTGCACCCCCCTCACCCCGCTGCAGCCATATTAGCCTGGCCAGTCTCTAGGCCTTTGTCCAGCTCCATCAGCTGGCTGGCCATTCCCTCCTGGCCAAGCCCTGAGCACAGGCTGGAATCGGGGAAGAGTCTCTACTTCTCTTTCCTTTTTTTTTTTTTTTTTTTGAGGTGGAGTCTCGCTCTGTTGCCCAGGCTGGAGTACAGTGGCGGGATCTTGGCTCACTGCAAGCTCCGCCTCCCGGGTTCAAGCCATTCTCTTGCCTCAACCTCCTGAGTAGCTGGGACTACAGGCGCCGGCCACAATGCCCAGCTAATTCGTTTGTATTTTTAGTAGAGACGGGGTTTCACCGTGTTAGCCAGGATGGTCTTGATCCCCTGACCTTGTGATATGCCTGTTCTGAGATGGAGTCTTGCTCTGTCACCCAGGCTGGAGTGCAGCAGCAAGCTCTTGGCTCACTGCAACCTCTGTCTCCTGGGTTCCAGAAATTCTCCTGCCTCAGCCTCCTGAGTAGCTGGTATTACAGGCACATATCACCACACCTGGCTAATTTTTGCATTTTTAGTAGAGATGGGGTTTTGCCATGTTGGCCAGGCTGATCTCAAACTCCTGACCTCAAGTGATCCACCTGCCTCGGCCTCCTAAAGTGCTAGGATTACAGGCGTGAGCCACGGCGCCTGGCCCTCTTTATTTTTATTAAACAATTTTTTAGAGACAGGGTCTCACCCTGCCACTCAGGCTGGACTGCAGTGGCACAGTCACAGCTCACTGCAGCCTCAATCTCCTGGGCTCAAGTGATTTTCCCACCTCAGCCCCCCCGATAGTTGGGACTATTATAGGTGTGTGCCACCACGCCTGGCTTGCTTTTTTTTTTTTTTTTTCCCCAGAGGGGGTTTTCCTCTGTCGCACAGGCTGGAGTGCAGCGGCACAATCATGGCTAACTGTAGCGTTGATCTCCTGGGCTCAAGCAATCCTCCTGCCTCAGCCTCCCAAGCAGGTGGAACTATAGGCACGTACCACCATGCCCAGCTAATTTTTAATTTTTTGTAGAGATGGGGTATCACTATGTTACCCAAGCTGCTCTTGAACTCCTGGGCTCAAGTGATCCTCCCGCTTTGGCCTCCCAAAGTGCTGGGATTACAGGCGTGAGCCACTGTGCCCAGCTGCTTCTCTCTTTCTTGTCTGCCTGGTTCTCTCAGTGCCCTCTGCAGAACCAGAACAGCGAGGTGGGTTGCAGCTCCCGTTAGGGGCTCTCACCAATCTCTGTGGCACAGCTGACCAGCCAGCGCACCATCTCCCTCCGCCGCCAGGTCATTATGTTCAGAGTCATCCGCATCACCTGCAGGGTAGGGGTGGGGAGAAGGGGGTTAGCCCGAGTCTTGGGCTGGCCTATGGAGGGGCATTGGGAGATGGAGGGCCCCAGAAACACTTGGAGGTTAAAGCTGATCCAATGAACCTGGGTAAGTGATCTCAACTATCTGGGCATCAGTTTCCTTACCTAGAAAATGGAGATAAAATAGTATCTGTCTCATAGGATTGTTGTTTTGCTTTTTTTGTTTTTGGTTGTTTTTTGAGATGGTTTCTTTGTTTTGTGAGATGGAATCTTGTTCTGTCACCCAGACTGGAATGCAGTGACGCGATCTCGGCTCACTACAACCTCCGCCTCCCAAGTTCAAACAATTCTCCTGCCTCAGCCTCCCAAGTAGCTGGGAGTACAGGCGCCTGCCACCATGCTCAGCTAATTTTTGTATTTTTAGTAGAGACGGGGTTTCACCGTGTTAGCCGGGATGGTCTCCATCTCCTGACCCTGTGATACGCTGGCGTCAGCCTCCCAAAGTGCTGGGATTACAGGAGTGAGCCACTGCGCCCGGCCTTTTTTTTTTTTTCCTTTTTGAGACGGAGTCTCGCTCTGTCACCCAGGCTAGAGTGCAGTGGTTTGATCTTGTCTCACTGCGTGCTCTACCTCCCAGGTTCAGGCCATTCCTCCTACCTCAGCCTCCTGGGTAGCTGGGACTACAGGCACCTGCCACCACACCCAGCTCATTTTTTGTATTTATTTTAGTAGTGACGGGGTTTCACCGTGTTAGACAGGATGGTCTCGATCTCCTGACCTCGTGATCCGCCCACCTTGGCCTCCCAAAGTGCTGGGATGACAGGCATGAGCCACTGCGCCTGGCTTTTTTTTTTGAGGGTCTCACTCTGTCACCCAGGCTGGAGTGCAGTTGTGGTCTCTCGGCTGACTGTAACCTACACCTCCTGAGTTCATGTGATTCTCCTGCCTCAGCCTCCCAAGTAGCTGGAATTACAGGCACCCACCACCACCTGTGGCTAATTTTTGGTAGAGATGAGTTTTCACTGTGTTGGCCAGGCTGGTCTTGAACTCCTGGCCTCAAGCGATCCACCTCGGTCTCCCAAAGTGCTGGGATTACAGGTTACAGGTGCAAGTCACAGCACCTGGCCCCAATTTCTTTTCTCTTTTCTGCTTTTTCTTTTAGAGTTGGGGTCTTCTTGCTCTGTAACCTGGGGTGCAGTGGTGTGATCATAGCTCACTGCTGCAGCCTCAAATTCCTGGCCTCAGGCAACCCTCTTGCCTCAGCCTCCTGAGGAGCTGGGACTACAGGGGTGCACCATCACATCTGGCTAATTTTTAAAGTTGTTTTTTGTTTGTTTGTTTGTTTTTGAGACGGAGTCTCGCTTGTCACCCAGGCTAGAGTGCAGTGGCGCGATCTCGGCTCACTGCAAGCTCTGCCACCCGGGTTCACGCCATTCTCCGGCCTCAGCCTCCTGAGTAGCTGGGACTACAGGCGCCCGCCACCATGCCCGGCTAATGTTTTGTATTTTTATAGAGATGGGGTTTCACCGTGTTAGCCAGAATGGTCTCGATCTCCTGACCTTGTGATCCACCTGCCTCGGCCTCCCAAAGTGCTGGGATTACAGGCATGAGCCACTGTGCCCGGCCCTAAAGTTTTTTTTTGTAGAGACAGGGGTCTCACTATGTTGTCCAGACCAATCTCAAACTCCTGGCCCCAAGCAATCCTTTCACCTTGGCCTCCCAAAATGCTGGGATTAAAGGTGTGAGCCACTGTGCCCAGCCCTATTCCTTATCTTCTTAGTGAACTTCTGCCACCCTCTGAGGCCCCACCTCCACAGGTCTCTTACCTGTGTATTCCTGCAGTCTCCGCCCTCCTCCAGATCCCATGGGGCCCATACCCTACGGATGACTTCTTTCCAGCAAGCTGCACCCAAGATTTGCCCTTGCAGTACCACCCTTTGTTTGGCTCCTGGGGATAACCCAGACACTCAGCTGCAGGCCCTGCATATAGGACTTTTTTTTTTTTTTTTTTTTCATGAGACAGAGTCTTGCTCTGTCCTTCAGGCTGGAGTGCAGTGGCGTGATTTCGGCTCACTCCAACCTCTGCCTCCCGGGTTCAAGCGATTCTCCTGCCTCAACCCGAGTAGCTGGGATTACAGGTGCGTGCCACCACACTTGGCTAATTTTTGTATTTTTAGTAGAGATGGGGTTTCATCATGTTGGCCAGGCTGGTCTCGAACTCCTGGCCTTGTGATCTGCCTGCCTCGGCCTCCCAAAGTGCTGGGATTACAGGTGTGGGCTACCACACCCTGCCGCATACAGGACTCTCAACCACAGACTCCACCCCTAGAGTTGGCGTCTCGTCTTCAGGACCTTACCCCGGGCCAGCCTCTCAGTGGTGAATCCCTTTCCATAGATGGGCAATCCTCTTCAGGCCCCGCCCCCAAGGAAGCTCCTTATTGGTAGGCTCTGTCCCACCCTCGGCTTCAAACCCACCCACCCATGATCCTTAACCAATGGCACATCACTCCCAGGCCCCACCCCCAGACTTCGCTTGCTATCCATCCGCTGGCTTGCAGGCCCTGCCTCTCTGCTCCAGTGACAACTCTCCCCTAGACCTCAGTCTCTTCCATAGGCGGATTCTATTAATAATTCATAGGCTTCACCCCTAATGGGGACCCCATTCCCACACTCCCAAGCCTTACAGACCTTGCCCTTCTGTGGCCCTGCCCACAAAGGTGAGGTTGACAGGCCCCACCTGCAGAGGTGTGGCCCACATGCAGACCCCATCCCCAGAGACAGGATTCATCTAGTCCCCATTCCCAGGGGAGTGGCTCACTCATGCCACGCCCCCAAGGAAGTGGCCCACACATGCCACGCCCTCAGAGGTGTGGCTCACTCACAGTCCCCGCCCCAAGGGAGTGGCTCTCGCTCAGGCCCCACCCCTGAGGAACAGCTGTGGGGGGAAAAAGCTGGGGCCCCCGGCGAAGTGGCTCACTCGTAGCCCATGCCCCCGGAGGCGCAGCTCACAGTCAATCCTGGCCCGAAGCCAGCATCGCCCTCCCGCATCCACCTGGCCGCCCTCACCTGCAGCCCCAGCTCCAGTGCGATGCCCAGCAGCGTGGTGTCTGGTGGGGCGCTGACCGGAGTGGCTGTCTTGCAGGCGTCTTGCGCCAGCTTGAAGAGCAGGGCCGGAGAGTGGATGTTCTGCTGGATGGAGCCTAGTACCGCGTGTAGCCACTTGGGGTCTCCTGGGTGAAGGGAGGGATAGAGGACACCATCAGATACACCCCAGCACCAGCCTTTGACAACCACCCGCCCTGTTCACACAGATCCTTCCACCCAGGGACACGTGTGAGTGTAGAGGGATGTGTACTGGGCAATGGTTCTGTGAAGATTCAGACCTCAGCACCCCCAGTCCTTGCCAATTATCTCCTCTGTGGCCCTTTTCTGTTACAGAAAGCCACCTGGGGCAGGGCACAGTGGCTGCTCACACCTGTAATCCCATCGCTTTGGGAGGCCTAGGTGGGCGGATCACTAGGTCAAGAGTTCGAGACCAGCCTGGCCAACATGGCAAAACCCCGTCTACAAAAATTAGCTGGGCATGGTGGCGGGCACCTGTAATCCCAGCTACTTGGGAGGCTGAGGCACAGAATCGCTTGAACCCGGGAGGCACAGGCTGCAGTGAGCTGAGATTGCACCACTGCACTCCAGCCTGGGTGACAGAGCGATATCCACCTCAAAAAAAAAAAAAAAAAAAAAAAAAAAAAAAAAAAAAAAAAAAAAAGAAAGCCACCTAGGGATCCTGTGGACCTCTCCCTCATCTCAAGGGCATCGGGTGCACACCCAGAATGCCAGGGTTCAAATTCTGGTCCTGCCACCCACTAGCTGTGTGACCCTGAGTAAGTCACTTCACCTTTCTGTGCCCTGGCTGCCCCATCTGTAAAATGGGTAACACTCAGGTAATGGAATCCACCTCACAGGGTGGTGGTGGGCCCATACTTGGCAAGGCCTTAACATGGCAAGGAGCTGCTCAAATGTTAGCTTTTATTATTATTTTGAGATGGAGTTTTGCTCTTGTTGTCCAGGATGGAGTACAGTGGTGCAGTTTCGGCTCACTGCAACCTCTGTCTCCCGGGTTCATGCGATTGTCCTGCCTCGGCCTCCCAAGTAGCTGAGATTACAGGTGCCTGCCACCACGCCTGGTTAATTTTCGTATTTTTAGTAGACACAGGGTTTCACCACGTTGGCCAGGCTGGTCTTGAACTCCTGACCTCAGGTGATCCCCCTGCTTTGGCCTCCCAAAGTGCTGGGATTACAGGTGTGCGCCACTGTGCCTGGCTAATTTTTGCATTTTTAGTAGAGATGGGGTTTCACCATATTGGCCAGGCTATTCTTGAACTCCTGGCCTCAAGTGATTTGCTGGTCTTGAACCCCGGCATCAAGTGATTTGCCCGCCTTGGCCTCGTAAAGTGCTGGGATTATAGGCATGAGCTACCGTGCCCGGCTAATAATTAGGTGTGGACGAGGTCATGAAGTTCAGGTACTCCTGAGAGGGTTAGTGACCTTAGAAGAAGATACACTGGAGAAATTTAACTTTTCCTCTCCTCTCTCCCTCTTCTCTTTCTTCTCTCTCTCCTCTCTGTCACCTGACTCCTCTCTCTATCCCCCCCTACTATCTCTTTGTCCTTCTCTCTTTCTCCCCGCCTCCTCTCTCTCACTTTCCTCTCTACTCACCCCTCCACTCCCCCCAACTCTCAACACAGCAAGAAGGCAGCCATCTGTAAGCTGGGAAGAGAGCCCTCACCAGGAACTAGCCATACTGACATAGTGATCTTAGACTTCTAGCTTCCAGAAATGTGAGAAAATAAATTTTTGTTGTTGAAGTCACGCAGTCTCTGGTGTTTTGTTACGGCAGCCTGAGCTAAGACACCAGGTACCTGCATGGCTCCATCTCACCTTCCAGTCTCTGCTTAAATGTTCACCTGTTTTATTCCACTCCATGGTACTTGTTCCTGTCTCATTTACTGCATCACTTGCTTCTCCCCACTAGAATGTCATTCCACAGGGCAGGGGATCTGGGACAGTTTTGTCACCTGCTACATCCCCAGCACCTGAGACAGTGTCTGGTATATATAGGAGGCACTCAAGGGATGTGGGTGGAATTTCGTGAAAGGATAAGAGGAAGTAGGAAAGTTAAGAGGGAAGGAAGAAGGAGATGACAGAGGAGGAAGATAAAGGAATCAGGACAGCTGCCACCCTCACCCTTGGCGGCTGTCAACATGGTGGAAGCCAGTTCACACTGGCGGGTCTCCAGGTGGCCAAGGATGAACCAGCGGGGGAAGCGGTTGCTCATGATGGAGTCCAGCGGGCTGGGATGAGGTTCTCCAGCAGGAAATGCTGTCTCCAGTACAGGCAGCCTGGGTAAGAGGAGAAGTGAGCCATGGCGAGGTGGGTCTGTTGTCCCCATTCTCTCTAGGAGACAGAGAAACCTCCTGTCTCGGCCTCCCCACTTCAGCCAGCAGAGCCCTGACAACTCAAGATGATGGAAGATGTGTGTGCAAGATGTTCACTGCAGTGTTGTTTATAAATTGATACATTTACTTATTTTAGAGACAGGGTCTCACTCCATCACCCAGGCTGGAGTCCTGTGGTGCAATCATAGCTCACTGCAGCCTTGAACTTCTGGGCTCAAGTGATCCTCCCATTTCAGCATCCTGAGTAGCTGGGACTCAGCATGTGCCACCATACCTGGCTTTTTTCTTTTCTTTTTTTTTTTTTGAGAAGGAGTTTTGCTCTTGTTGCCCAGGCTGGAGTGCAATGGCGCAATCTCGGCTTACCACAACCTCACCTCCCTGGTTCAAGCGATCCCCCTGCCTCAGCCTCCCGGGTAGCTGGGATTATAAGCCATGTGCCACCATGCCCGGTTAATTTTGTATTTTTAGTACAGATGGGGTTTCTCCATGTTGGTCAGGCTGGTCTTGAACTCCTGACCTCGGATGATCTGCCTGCCTCAGTCTCCTAAAGTGCTGGGATTACAGGTGTGAGCCACCAAGCCCAGCCCTTTCTTTCCCTTTCTTCTCTTCTCCCCTTCCTTCCTTCCTTCCTTCCTTCCTTCCTTCCTTCCTCCCTCCCTCCCTCCCTCCCTCCCTCCCTCTCTCTCTCTCTCTCTCTCTCTCTCTCTCTCTCTCTCAAGATGGGGTCTTGCTATGTTGCCCAGGCTCAAGTGATTCTCCTGTCTCAGCCTCCTTGTAAGCTGTATTGCTAAGTGGCTCACCATATATGCAGTTTTGTGTTTAGAAAGTTATTCAAGGCCAGGCAGTGGCTCATGCCTGTAATTTTAGCACTTTGGTAGACTGAGGCAGTCAGATTGATTGAGTCCAGGAGTTTGAGACCAGCATGGGCAACACAGCAAAACCCTGTCTCTACAAAAAAATACAAAAATTAGTTGGGGGTGGTGGTGGGCTCCTGTAGTCCAAACTACTCAGAAGGCTGAGGTGGGTGGGAGGATCGCCTGAGCCTGGGAGTTCGAGGCTGTGGTGAGCTGTGACAGTGCCACTGCACTCCATCCAGCCTAGGTGACAGAAAGAGACTGTCTCAACAAAAACAACAACAGCAACAACAAAAAAAGTTATTCAAAGTTGCCCAATGATGGGATTAACAGCATGCAATAGAACTCAGGCTAGCCTCATTCCAAATATTACCTAAACTTCCTTGCTGTTCCTGTAGATGGAAAATGAGAGTAAACATACTTATTTTGCTAGGTTGTTTTGAAGATTATATAAGGTGCTGAGTCATGGACTCAGACAAGAGGCTAGCTCATTTTTTCTTCAAAGGGCTGGACCACTGATATTTTGGGCTTTGCAGAGTCTTTAGTCTGTATTTCTTGTTTTTTCTTTTCTTTTCTTTTCTTTTCTTTTCTTTTCTTTTTTTTTTTAAGAGAGTCTGCTCTGTCATCCAGCTGGAGTACAGTGGCATGATCTTGGCTCACTGTAACCTCTGCCTCCCAAGTTCAAGCAATTCTCATGCCTCAGCCTCCCGAGTTGCTGGGATTACAGGCGTGCGCCATCGTGCCCGGCTAATTTTATATTTTGTTTTATTTATTTATTCTTTTGAGACAGAGTTTTGGTCTTGTTGCCCAGGCTGGATTGCAGTGGCACAATCTCGGCTCACTGCAACCTCTGCCTCCCGGGTTCAAATGATTATCTTGCCCCAGCCTCCTGAATAGCTAGGATTACAGGCGTGCACTACCGTGCCCAGTTCATTTTGTATTTTTAGTAGAGATGGGGTTTCTCCATGTTGGTCAGGCTGGTCTCGAACTCCCGAACTCAGGTGATCCGCCCACCTCGGCCTCCCAAAGTGCTGGGATTACAGGCGTGAACCATGGCTCCTGGCCCTAATTTTTGTATTTTTAGTAGACATGGGGTTGCATCATGTTGGCCAGGCTGGTCTTGAACTCCTGTCCTCAAGTGATCCACCCCTCTCAGCCTCCCAAAGTGCTGGGATTACATGAGCCACCGTGCCTGGCCACTGATCTGTATTTCAACAACTTAATTCTGTCATTGTCCTGCCAAAGAAGCCACAGACAATTCACAGATGAATGGACATGGCTGTGTGCCAATAAAGCCATTTCTGGACACTGAAATTTGAATTTCACATATTTTTCATGTGTTATAAAGTATTCTTTTGATTTTTTTCAACCGTTTATAAATGTAAAAACAATTCTTATCTCATAGGCTGTACGAAAACAGGTGGCAGGCCAAATTAGGCCCCACGGGCTGTATTTTGCTGAGAAAAAAATTTTTGCATAGAAAAGTCTGTTGTCTAAATCTTGGCTCTTACATGCTGTTCTCTCTAAATATTCTGGGAAAACATTCCAAACTCTGTGTGTATGTGTGTGTGTGCGCGCGTGTGTGTGTGTTTTAAAGAGATGGGCCAAGGTGAGAGGGTCGCTTGAGACCAGGAATTTGAGACCAACCTGGGCAATGTAATGAGATCCCATCTCTACAAAAAAAAAAAACTTAAAACTAGGCCGGGCACAGTGGCTCATGCCTGTAATCCCAGCACTTTGGGAGGCCGAGGCAGGTGGATCACGAGGTCAGATCAGACCATCCTGGCTAACACGGCTTGTCTCTACTAAAAATACAAAAAATTAGCTGGGAGTGGTAGTGGGCACCTGTAGTCCCAGCTACTCGGGAGGCTGAGGCAGGAGAATGGCGTGAACCCGGGAGGCGGAGCTTGCAGTGAGCTGAGATAGCACCACTGCACTCCAGCCTGGGCAACAGAGCGAGACTCCCTCTCAAAAAAAAAAAAAAAAAAAAAATTTTAAAACTAGCCAGGTGTAGTGACGAGTGCCTGTAGTCCTAGTTACTTGAGAGGCTGAGGTGGGAGGATCCTCTGAGCGCAAGTATATGAGGCTATGAAGAGCTATGATCCTGCCATTGCATTCCAGCCTGGACAATGGAGCGAGACTCTCTAAAAGGACAAAAAAAAAAAGAGACAGATGGGGTCTTGCTCTGTTGCCCAGGCTGGAGTGCAGTGGCAATTCATAGGTGGGATCGTAGATCACTACAGCCTTGAATTCCTGGCCTCAAACAATCCTCCCTCCTCAGCCTCCCAAGTAGTCGGGACCATAGATGTGTACCACCAGGCCGGATCCCAAGTTGTTTGCAGGTATCTCTGAAGGATGGTTTCAGAAGGCGTGGAATAGGCTTCACCTTGTTGGGCATGGTTTACTATGGAGTTGGTCTTTTTTTTTCTTGAGACAGAGTCTCCCTCTGCTGCCCAGGCTGGAGTGCAGTGGTGCAATCTGGGCTCACTGCAAGCTCCGCCTCCCTGGTTCACGCCATTCTCCTGCCTCAGCCTCCCTAGGACTATAGGCGCCCGCCACCACACCCGGCTAATTTTTTTGTAGTTTTAGTAGCGATGGGGTTTCACCGCTTTAGCCAGGATGGTCTCGATCTCCTGTCCTCATGATCCGCCCTCCTCGGCCTCCCAGAGTGCTGGGATTACAGGCGTGAGCCATCGCGCCCGGCCCCAACTGGTTCTTTTATGATGTGTCCTTATAATGGAAGACTACGCAGTGATTCATGTCCTGTGTGATACGACAAATCCTGTAAGATGCAAAGCTCAATGAAAAAAAGGTGCAAAAAATAGATACAGGATGTACCACTGGTATAAAAGGAGGATCAGCGTTCAATTTCCAGATTCTGGGTTTGCAGAAACCTCCATTCTTGCGGCATAGATACAAAAGTGATAACAATGCTTGCCTCCAGAGAGATCTGGGTAGGCTGAGATAAACCTGCCTAGAAAAGATCTCAGCTTTGTGTACCTTTTCATGTATCATGTGAATATTCTCAAACTCAAAATAACATTACACATTTAGCCAGGTGCGGTGGCTCACGCCTATAATCCCAGAGCTTTGGAAAGCCAAGGCGGGCAGATCACTTGAGCTCAGAAATTCGAGACCAGTCTGAGCAACATGGTGAAACCCCGTCTCTACAAAAAATACAAAAATTAGCCCAGTGCAGTGATGCACGCCTGGAGTCTCGGATACTCAGGAGGCTGAGATGGGAGGATCACTTGAGCCCGGGAGGCAGAGGCTGCACTGAGCAGAGATTGCACCACCTTACTCCGGCCTGGGTGACACAGCCAGACCCTGTCTCAAAAACAAAAAACAAAAAAGTCACATTTATACTTAACAATAGAAAGCACAGCTGTGCGAGGTGGTTCATGCCTGTAATCCTAGCACTTTGGGAGGCCAAGGCGGGTAGATCATGAGGTCAGGAGTTCAAGACCAGCCTGGACAATATGGTGAAACCCCATCTCTACTAACAATACAAAAATTAGCCGGGCGTGGTGGTGCATGCCTGTAATCCCAGCCACTTGGAAGGCTGAGGCAGGAAATTGCTTGAACCCAGGAGGTCCACGTTGCAGTAAGCTGAGATCATGCCACTATACTCCAGTATAGGTGACAGAATGAAAAGCACATGGCATCATCAAATGCCAGGGTGAGGGAGAATCAATTAACTAGACTGTGAGTTCAGGCTGGCCGGGTGGGGCTCTGAGCTCCCCTCCCATGCCCGCCCCTCTTCCCCCCAGCTCCCCCGTCCTGGCCACCTATCCTCACCTCATGGCTCGCAGTGCGAGGCGATAGGCCAGGTCGGGGTCATGAGGCAGCAGTGCAGTGAACAGGTAGCGGGCACAGGTGTGCATGGGCACGCTCTCCCGGAACAGCACCTCCCCGAAGCCACTGAAGGGACCCCCTGCAGGAATAGCCTGAGCTCAGTCCCCAGGTGTGGGCTTGCCTCAGCCCCTCCCCAGGTTTCACAAGACCCCAGGCTTTAAGTAGTGGGTGGGCTGGCCCCCGGGTAGAGTGGCTGTGGCTAGATGGGTCCCCGGGGTAGGGGTTCAGGGCTGAGACTGAGACAAGCTCTGGGTAATACAAATAAAAGAGGAGGCCAGGCTGGGCGCAGTGGCTCATGCTTGTAATCCCAGCACTTTGGGAGGCCGAGGCGGGCGGATCACGAGGTCAGGAGTTCGAGACCATCCTGGCTAATAAGGTGAAACCCTGTCTCTACTAAAAATACAAAAAAAATTAGCCAGGCGTGGTGGCGGGCGCCTGTAGTCTCAGCTACTCCGGAGGCTGAGGCAGGAGAATGGCGTGAACCCGGGAGCAGAGGTTGCAGTGAGCCGAGATCGTGCCACTGCACTCCAGCCTGGGGCACAGCGCGAGACTCTATCTCAAAAAAAAAAAAAATTAAATAAAAGAGGAGGCCGGGACCGCGGCTCATGCCTTTGGGCGGATCACTTGAGGTCAGGAGTTTGAGACCAGCCTGGCCAACGTGGGGAAACCCCATCTCTACTAAAAATACAAAAATTAGCTGGGTGTGGTGGCGCATGCCTGTAATCCCAGTTACTTGGGAGGCTGAGGCAGGAGAATCACTTGAACCCAAGAGGCGGAGGTTGCAGTGAGCCGAGATCGCGCCACTAGAAAAAAGGAAAAAAAAAAAAGAAAAGAAGAGACTCCAGGCACACTCCCAGGTGAGGAGCAGGGCTCAGATGCAAGGTGGGGCCAGAGGGTGGAGGTGGGGCTGCACCTGCCTTGCAGAGCGGAACCAGCGGCCAAGACCAGCAAGTCCGATAGCGTAGAGGGCCTGGAAGGGGCAGGGATAAGCGGCTCCCTGCGGCGCTACGGGACGGAGTCTCACAACACACAGGCCAATAGGACCCGGCCATGGGCGGGGCTCCTGAGGAACAGGCCGGGCCAGGGGCGGTGCCTAAGTTGCAGATGAAGGTGGGACGCCCTTGCTTTAACATCAGCCACTTGGCTCACTGGCTCCCGGGAGGGAAGGGGGCGGTGCCTCAGCACAAGCAGCAGTTACTGGCTGGCAGCACGCATTAGGTGGTAGGAAGAAGAGCTGGATCTCTCGTTTTAGAAACTGCCAAGGTATGACTGGACAGTATGACCAGGAGGCGGGGCTAGGGGCGGGGCTGAGGCGGGGCCTCCCATCTTGCAGCAACCGGGCCGCTACAGGACCAGGGACAGGACCCTACCTTTCAGGAACAGCCAGGCCTAGGGGCGGGGCCTCACCTTCCAGCAGCAGCCCCGCCTGTTTGCGCAGCACCTGCACCAACCGCTCATCCAATTCCACCTCCTCCAGCAGGGCCAGCAGCTGCTCCTCGTTGCGCACCACCTTGTCCTGGGCGTACAGCCCCTCCGGCAGGGCCCGCTGCTGCCCCAGCCCCAGCAGTGCCACCTCCAGCGCCAGCACCAAATAGGACTCTCCAGGGCTCCCGGGCACAGGCACGTGCTGGTAGGCCACCTTCCGCTTCTCGGGGCCTGAGTCTGGGGAAGACAGGGCCAGGGCTGCTGGAGACAGCTCCCCTTCCCTAAGACCCCCGTAGCCCTTGGCCCCAAGCATGGAGACTTGGGCACAGGGTAGATTTTAGAGGGAGCCCAAAAGCTCCCAGCACTCACGGGGTTGGGGGAGCGCAGGAGCCCCACCTTCTAGCAGCAGCTAGGCCTATGGTGGCCTCACTTTCAGGAGAAGCTAAGCCTACTGGCTCTGGGCACTGGCCAGGGGAGGTAGCCAAGGGTAGGGGCGTGGCCAAGGGTAAGAGTCTGGGAGTTACCTTATAGGGGTACTGGGCCAGGAGGCATGGCCAGCGAGGCGGGGTTGTCCCAACTCCTCCAAGAGTCCCCCATGTGAGTACCTGGGTAAAGGGTAAGTGTCTCCTCCTCCAGGCGACAGGCCTCCAGGAGCGCCCTGCAGAGGCAGCCAATGGGGTCCAGGGGGTGCCCCACCCATCCTTCCGTGTTGGTGATGCAGGTGGAACCCTTCTGGAGCAGCTCTGCAGGTGGAAAGATGGGGCTCAATGCCCACACACCTGCCCAAGTCTCTAGGAGGGAGGGGTATTCCTCCTCTTGAACTGCTGTCCAGTCTAGCCCCATAATGCCCACCACCTGCTCACCCGATGGTCACCTTCAACTTTTTGTTTGAGGTGGGGTCTCGCTCTATTGCCCAGGCTGGAGTGCAGTGGCCTAATCATAACTCACTGCAGCCTCGACCTCTGGAGCTCAAGCGATCCTCCTGCTTCAGCCTCCCAGAGGGATTACAGGCATGGGCCACCATGCCTGACTACTGGACGCTTTTTAAAACACCCAAAGTGTCATACCCCTCCTCATTGCCCTTATTCCTCTCCACCTCTCTGAAGATAAGGCCCCAACAGCCTTTAGGGCCCCCAAGGACCAGTATGAAGTTTTTTCATATACTGGTGACCTGTCTCATCTGGAAGCCAATCCTTCAGACTTGTCCTCCAAGCCACGTACTCTCTTCCCTCCTGGCTCCTGTTGATGGTATTCCTTCTATTCTGAGCACTTGCTCCACCCCCTTCTCCTGGGTAACTCCTGCACATTCTTTTAATTTTTTTTTTTTTTTTGAGACGGAGTTTCACTCTTGTTGCCCAGGTTAGAGTGCAATGGTGTGATCTCAGCTCACCGCAACTTCCAGGTACCTCCCAGTTCAAGTGATTCCCCTGCCTCAGCCTCCTGAGTAGCTGGGAATACAGGTACGCGCCACCAGACCTGGCTACTGTGTTTTGGATTTTTAGTAGAGATGGGGTTTCACTATGTTGGCCAGCCTGGTTTCAAACTCATGACCTCAGGCAATCCGCCTGCCTCCACCTCCCAAAGTGCTGGGATTACAGGCGTGAGCAACCTCGCCCGGCCATGCACATCCTTAAATACTCAGCTAATTAGCCACCTGGCTAATTTTTAAAATCTAGGTGCCTTTCACTCATGCTGCCAAGCCTGGTCAGAGCTCTGCTCGGGTCCCAGGGCCCCCATGTTTCCTCCATCACACGCTTTCCTTTGTTCAATTTCCTGATAGCTGATCCATCAACCCCATCAACCAGCTCTCTCAACTGGTGGCCTCCCTCCTGTCCCCCACCCCCATATCTAGTACACAATGTGGGTTTTGGGGCTCATACAGCCTCCTTCCCTCCCTCCCTTTCTTCCTTCCCCTCTATCTCCCCCCATCTCTCTCTCTCCCTCACCCCCTTTCTTCCTTCCCCTCTCTCTCCCCCCATCTCTCTCTCTCCCTCCCTCACCCCCTTTCTTTCCTCTTCTCTCTCTCCTCACTCTTTTCTCTCTCTTTTTTTTTTTTTTTTTTTTTT
>NW_016814481.1:354472-358831 GCF_001698545.2 Rhinopithecus bieti | reverse complement strand
GAGTAGCTGGGACTACAGGCGCCTGCCACCTCGCCCGGCTAGTTTTTCGTATTTTTAGTAGAGACGGGGTTTCACCGTGTTAGCCAGGATGGTCTCAATCTCCTGACCTCGTGATCCGCCCGTCTCGGCCTCCCAAAGTGCTGGGATTACAGGCTTGAGCCACCGCGCCCGGCCTCTCTCTCTTTTTTTTATTTTTTGAGATGGAGTTTCGCTCTGTTACCCAGTCTAGAGTGCAGTGGTGTAATCTTGGCTCACTGCAACCAACCTCTGCCTCCCAGATTAAAGCAATTCTCATGCTACAGCCTCCCTAGTAGCTGGGAATACAAGTGTGCGCCACCAAGCCTGGCTAATTTAAAAAATATTTTCACTAGGCCGGGCGCGGTGGCTCAAGCCTGTAATCCCAGCACTTTGGGAGGCCGAGACGGGCGGATCACGAGGTCAGGAGATTGAGACCATCCTGGCTAACACGGTGAAACCCCGTCTCTACTAAAAATACGAAAAACTAGCCGGGCGAGGTGGCAGGCGCCTGTAGTCCCAGCTACTCCGGAGGCTGAGGCAGGAGAATGGCCTGAACCTGGGAGGCGGAGCTTGCAGTGAGCCGAGATTGCGCCACTGCACTCCAGCCTGGGCGACAGAGCGAGACTCCGTCTCAAAAAAAAAAAAAAGAAAAAAAAATTTTCACTAGGACAGGCATGGTGCCTTATGTCTGTAATCCCAGCACTTTGGGAGGCTGAGGTGGGTGGATCAAAATGTCAGGAGTTCAAGACCAGCCTGGCCAACGTAGTGAAACCGTCTCTACTAAAAATAGAAAAATTGACTGGGTGTGGTGGCGGGTGCCTGTAGTCCCAACTACTCAGGAGGCTGAGGCAGGAGAATCGCTTGAACCGGGGAGGTGGAGGTTGCAGTAAGCCGAGATTACACCACTGTACTCCAGCCTGGGTGACAGAACAAGACTCTGTTGCAAAAAAAAAAAAAATTTGCCAGGTGCGGTGGCTCAAGCCTGTAATACCAGTACTTTGGGAGGCCAAGGCAGGCAGATCACCCGAGGTTGGGAGTTTGAGAACAGCCTCACCAATGTGGAGAAACCCCATTTCTACTAAAAATACAAAAAAAATTAGCCAGGCATGGTGGCACATGCCTGTAATCCTAGCTACTTGGGAGGCTGAGGCAGCAGAATGGCTTGAACCTGGGAGGTGGAGGTTGCGGTGAGCCGAGATCGCTCTGTTGCACTCCAGCCTGGGCAACAAGAGTGAAACTCCATCTCAAAAAAAAAAAAAAAAAAAGAAAAAAAAGAGATGAGGTCTTGCTCTGTCACCCAGGCTAGAGTGCAGTGGTACAATTATAGTTCACTGCAGCCTTGAACTCCTGGGCTCAAGTGATCCTCCTGCCTCAGCCTCCAGAGTAGCTGGGACTACAGGTGTGAGCCACCATATCAACCAATTTTTTTTTTTTTTTTTGTAGAGACATTGTCTCACTGTGTTGCCCAGGCTGATGTTGAACTCCTGGCCTCAAGCAATCCTACCGCCTTGGACTCCCAATGTGCTGGGATCACAGGCACGAGTCCCCGTGCCCGGCTGAGGCTGACCTTTTTTCTGCTGCTTGTAGCTCTCCAGCTGATGCCACCGCTGCAGCCGGAGCGTGTTGATGATGGCACTTGCCAGCCGCAGGGCCTGCTGGGGGTATCCGTGGGCACGCAGGGTGTCCACACGGGCGCAGGCAGTGGGGAAAGGTTCTCCCAGCCACAGTGGGCGGCCCTGGGGGTCGAAAGTCTGTTTGTCCCCACCCACGCTGCCTGTGAGGCTGGGCCCGTAGGAGTCACTGGCCAGGATCCTCTGCAGGTAGGCGTCATTCCAGTGCAGCTCTCCAGCCAGCAAGGCGCGGCCAAATACCGTGTGGCGGGGACTTGTGGCTGCCACCTCTTCCTCTTCCTCCGAGCCTGCAGAGAGGCACCCAACATGGCCCAGTGAGGGGTTTCCCTATAGCGGTTGAGCTGTGGCCGGCTTTCTCCACCAAGTACTAATTGGGGTTTAGGCCTGGGCAAAGCTATCAGCATACACCGTCTCCCCAATCCTTGAAGCCACCCTTCAAAGATGCCTGTGTGGGCTGGACATGGTCGCTCATACCTGTAATCCCAGCACTTTGGGAGGCTGAGGTGGGAGGATCACATGAGGCCAGGAGTTCAAGACCAGCCTGGCCAACATGGCGACACCCCATCTCTACTAAAATTAACCCTGGTATGGTGGTGCACGCCTGTAATCCCACCTACTTGGGAGGCTGAGGAATGAGAATTGCTTGAACCCGGGACGCAGAGGTTGCAGTGAGCTGAGGTTGCGTCACTGCACTCCAGCCTGCGCGTCAGAGTGAGACTGTCTCAAAAAAAAAAAAAAAAAAAAAAAAAAAAAAAAAAGGAAGTGTGTATGTGTTAGGAACTAGTGCAGTAGTGCAGGCCCATCACACTGATGGAAAACAGGTTGAGCAACTAACTGGCTATCTGTCTTTCTCTTCCTACTTGCTATTTTTCTTTTTTTTTTTTTGAGACAGGGTCTCACTCTGTTGCCCAGGCTAGAGTGCAGTGGTGCGATCTCGGCTCACTGCAACCTCTGCCTCCCAGGCTCAAGTGATTCTCCCATCTCAGCCTCTTGAGTATCTGGGATTCCAGGCATGTGTCACCGCACCCAGCTAATTTTTGTATTTTTTGTAGAGACAAGGTCTCACCATGTTGCTCTGGCTGGTCTCAAACTCCTGGCCTCAATGAATCTGCTTCCCTCAGCCTCCCAAAGTGCTGGGATTATAGGCATGAGCCACTACGCCTGGCCTGTACTTGCTATACATTTTTTTTTTCCTTCTCTCCTCATTCTCTCTGTCTTCCCTCCTATCTACTCCTCTGTCTGCCTCTCTCCCTCTCTCTATCCATCTCTGCCTCTCTTCACTTGTCTCTCTCCTCAGTATCTCACTTTCTCCTGTTTGATTCCTCCTATCTTTTTTCCTCTCACACCATCTCTTCGCTCCCATAGCTAGAAGGAGGCCAAGCCAGACCAGCCCAGGACTGCAGGTGTTTTAAGCATTTTACTTCACTTGTCCACTTGGGCTGCCATTGCTCCTGCCCTCGGCACTCACTCTTTCCTGGCTGGACAAGTTGGGATTAGTCCTGGGAGGACAGCCAAGGACTGGGGTCCGCTTTGCTCTGCCCCACTCTCTCTCTCTCCTGGGAAGAGCACCATGATGATAAGTGGGGCCACAGTTAGTAGTGATGGTTTTAGGGGGGCATGGTAAAGACCCCTCTCTCCTACCTGGGATGGGGGCCACGGTGGGCTGCAGGCTGGGGCCGTCGAAGGAGTAGTTGCCTTCTTCCAGTGGGCACACGTCGAGCTTGTCCCACCTGCTGAGCAGCTGGAGCCAGCCTGCCCTTTCCTCTGGTTTGCAGTGGGGGCTCAGGACGACGCAAACCCACAGGGCCCCTGAGGAGGCACGGGGCAGGCTCAATATTCCTGCCAACAGCAGCAGTGACACACACTTCCGCAGTGCCCACTGTGTGCCACTTGATGATATGCTAACCCCTCACCTCGACCCTCGGAAGCTGCAACTCACAGCCTTTGCACCTTACAGACAAGCAAACTGAGGCACAGAGATGTAACACGGCTTGCACAGGCTCACACCGCTGGTAAGTTAGAAGTTGGGATTAGAGGGTCAGGTGCAGTGACTCATGCCTGTAATCCCAGCACTTTGGAAGGCTGAGGTGGGCGGATTACCTGAGGTCAAGAGTTTAAGAACAGCCTGGCCAACACGGTGAAACCCTGTCTCTACTAATACAAAAAAAAAAAAAGGCCGGGCATGGTGGTAGGCGCCTGTAATCCCAGCTACTTGGGAGGCTGAGGCAGGAGAACAGCTTGAACCTGGGAGGTGGAGGCTGCAATGAGATGAGATCACACCACTGCACTCCAGCCTGGGCAAAAAGAGCAAAGCTCCATCTCAAAAAAAAAAAAAAAAAAGTTGGGATTACAACCCAGGCCTCTGTAGTCCTAGCTACTTGGGAGGCTGAGGCACATGAATCGCTTGAACCCAGGAGGCGGAGGTTGCAGTAAGCTGAGATCACACCACTGCACTCCAGCCTGGGCAACAGAGTAAGACTCAATTTCAATAAATAAATAAATAGCTGGGCGCAGTGGCTCACGCCTGTAATCCCAGCACTTTGGGAGGCCGAGACGGGTGGATCACAGGTCAGGAGATCGAGACCATCCTGGCTAACACGGTGAAACCCCGTCTCTACTAAAAGTACAAAATCTAGCCAGGCAAAGTGGCGGGCGCCCTGTAGTCCCAGCTACTCGGGAGGCTGAGGCAGGAGAATGGCGTAAACCCGGG
>NW_016814481.1:347449-351245 GCF_001698545.2 Rhinopithecus bieti | reverse complement strand
AAAAAAAAAAAAAATAAAATAAATAAATAAATAAATAAATAAATAAATAAATACCAAACCAGGCCTCCAGACTCCTCTCAAGGTGTTTTGGGGTTTTTTGGGTAGCACTTATCACAATCTAACACAGGGGTCAGCAAAGTAGCAAACCACTGCCCATGGTGAAAACTGAACCACCCTTTATTTTTGATTAGTCTGCCTGCCAAGATTTATTTTTCCATTTTTATTTGTATTTGTTTTTTATTTATTTATTTTTTGAGACAGAGTCTCAGTCTGTCACCCAGGCTGGAGTGCAGTGGTGCAATCTCAGCTCACTGTAACCTCCACCTTGGGTTGAAGCGATTCTCCTGCCTTAGCCTCCCGAGTAGCTGGGATTACAGGCGTCTGCCACCATGCCCGGCTAATTTTTGTATTTTTAGTAAAGATGGGGTTTCACCATGTTGGCCAGTGATCTGCCCACCTTGGCCTCCCAAAGTGCTGGGATTACAGGTGTGAACCACTGCACCTGGGCCTATTTTTTCATTTTTAAATGGTCAGGGAAACAAAACCAAGATTATTTTGCAACTTGTGGGAATAATATAAAATTCAAATACATTAATAAGTATCCATAAATAAAGCCGGTCTTTAAAAAACTTTGAGACAGGGTCTCACCATGTTGTCTAAGCAGCACTCGAACTCCTGGGCTCAAGTAATCCTCCTGCCTCAGCCTTCCAAGTAGTTGGAAGTACAGGATCCCACCACTGTGCCAAGCCCCTTTTTGTTGTTTTTGTTGTTGAGACAGGGTCTTGCTCTGTTGCCCAGGCTGGAGAGCACTGGCACGATCGTGGCTCACTGCAGCCTCAACCTCCGGGGCCCAAGTGATCCCCCTACCTCCCCACAAAGTGCTGCGATGACAGCTGTGAGCCACTGCACCTGGCCTCCCAGCTCTTAAAGTTTTATTGAAATGCCACCATGCCCGTTTGGTATATATGTCTGTGTCTGCTTTTTTTTTTACTATAATGGACAGAGTTAGGTCGTCATGACAGAGATCAAATGGCCTGCAGGGCTGAATAACATTAACTCTGTGGCTCTTACAGAAAACATATGTTGGCTGGGTGTGGTGGCTCACGCCTGTAATCCCAGCACTTTGGGAGGCTGAGGTGGGTGGATCATGAAGTCAGGAGTTCGAGGCCAGCCTGATCAACATGGTGAAACCCCGTCTCTACAGGTGGCACACGCCTGTAATCCCAGCTACTCAGGAGGCTGAGGCAGGAGAATCACTTGAACCCAGGAGGCAGAGGCTGCAGTGAGCCGAGATTGTGCCACTGCACTCCAGCCTGGGAGACAGGGTGAGACTCCATCTCGAAAAGAGAAAAACAAACAAACAAACATATGTCAGCTTTGTGTGGTGGCTCACGCCTGTCATCCCAGCACTTTGAGAGGCCAAGGCCAGAGGATCACTTGAGCCCAAGAGTTTGAGGTTACGGGGAGCCATGATTGTGCCACTGTACTTCAGCCTGGGCACACAGTGAGATCCTGTCTCTAACAAAAGAAAAAAAGAAAGAAAGAAAACATGTAGGCTGGGCGTGGTGGTTCATGCATGTCATCTCAGTACTTTGGGAGGCTGGGCCAGAGGACTGCTTTGAGTCCAGGCGTTCAAGACCAGACTTGGCAAGATAGTGAGACCCTGTCTCTTCAAAAAAATTAAAAATTAGCTGGATGTGGTGGTGTGCACCTGTAGACCCAGCTACTTGGGAGGCTGAGGTGTAGGATAACCTGAGTCTGGGAGGCAGAGGTTGCAGTTAGCTGAGATTGTGGCACTGCATGCCAGCCTGGGCAACAGCGTGAGACCCTGTCTCAAAACAAAGAAAACATGTGTATCAACGCCTGGGCCAATGACATTTGATTGCCTGTGCCTATCAGATCCACGTGAACAGGATTTTGACTCTCTTGTTCTCTGCTGACCACCAGTTCCCAGTACCATGCCTGGCACTTTAGAGGCGCTCATACATGTTTGCCAAACGAATGGAGGGCGGATTCAGGGAACAGACCCTAATCTCGGAGTGGGCCAGCCCCCATGGGAGCCGAAGTCCCAGTGTCCACCCCGCACGGGGGTTCGGGCCTCACCCAGCTCATCCCAGAGCTGCCGGCACTTGTCCGTCATGCCGGCGCCCTGCTGCCGCCACAGGGCCAGGCGCGGGTCCTGCAGGAACTGCTCGGTCATGAGGATCAGCATGCGCGCCCCGTTGGAGTCCCGCATTCGCAGCATCTCCCGCACCTGTGCCGGGGACAGGGTGGTGAGGAAGGGCTGGGGCGTCCACTGGGGCCTTTGCACCCCGCGCCCCGCGCCCCGCTGGTCCGCACGGCACCTTGCTGAACATGGAGCGCAGCTGCTGGCTAGCCCCGTAGTAGCCGCCGTTGGACAGCAGTTGCTTCACCTGCTCCTGGATCTGCTCCTCGTCCAGGTGCCAGCAGTTGGCGTCCTCGATTCCTGCGCCAGCGGTGGGGTCTGGGGCGCCTGTGGGGAGGGAAGGAAAGGAAGCTGAGGCTGGGGCTGGGGTTGGGGGTTGGGGAGAGACAGCGACTGCCCCTGCCATCTGTCTTTTTTTTTTTCTTTTTTTTTTTTTGAGACGGAGTTTGGCTCTTCTGGCCCAGGCTGGAGTGCTGTAGCACGATCTTCGCTGACTGCAACCTCTGTCTCCTGGGTTCAAGTGATTCTCCTGCCTCAGCCTCCCAAGTAGCTGGGATTACAGGCACACCCCACCACACCTGGCAAATTTTTTTGTTATTTTTAGTACAGGTGGGATTTCACCATGTTGGTCAGGCTGGTTTCAAACTCCTGACCTCAGGTGATCCACCCACCTTGGACTCCCAAAGTGCTGGATTACAGGCATGAGCCACCACACCTGACCCATCCATCCATTCTTCCAAGTCACCCAACCCATTCCAAAGTTCCATCCATCCCACCTAAACCCCACCCACCCACTTGTCCATCCCACCCGAACATCTATTTATCTATTTATCCATCCATCCATCCCTCCATCAATCCATCTATCTTGTCTTAAACATGACTAGCTCATTCATCCATTTTCTCGTTCATCCATTTAGTCATCTCATATGGTTTGGTTCTGTGTCTCCACCCAAATCTCATGTTGAATTATGATCCCCAGTGTTGGAAGTGGGGCCTGGAGGGAGGTGATTGGATCATGGGGATGATTTCCAATGGCGTAGCACCATCCCTTTAGTGTTGTCTCATGATAGAGTTCTCATGAGATCTGGTTGTTTGAAAGTGTATAGCATCTCCCCCTTTGCTCTCTCTCTTCTGCCAGCCATGTGAAGATGTGTTTGCTTCTCCTTTGCCTTCTGCCATGACTGTAAGTTTCCTGAGGCCTCCCCAAATGCAGAAGCCTGTGTAGCCTGCAGAACTATAAGCCGATTAAACCTGTTTATTTTAAATTACCCCATTTCAGGTATGTCTTCATATCAGTGTGAGAACAGAGTAATACATCACCCATCCAATTCATTCATCTATCTCACCTGAAACACAACACACCCACACACCCACACACCCATCCATCCATCCATGCATCCATCCATGCATCCATCCATCCATCCATGCATCCATCCATCCGTGCATTCATCCATCCGTGCATCCATCCATCCGTGCATCCATCCATCCATCTGTGCATCCATCCATGCATCCATCCATCCATCCATCCATCCATCCATCCATCCATCCATGCATCCATCCGTGCCATCCATGCATCCATGCATCCATCCGTGCATCCATCCATCCGTCCGTGCATCCGTCCATTCATCC
>NW_016814481.1:342796-346029 GCF_001698545.2 Rhinopithecus bieti | reverse complement strand
CCGTCCATCCATCCATCCATCCATCCATCCATCCATGCATCCATCCATCCATCCATCCATCCATCCATCCACGTATCCATCCATCCATCCATGCATCCATCCATCCATGCATCCATCCATCCATCCATGCATCCATCCATCCATCCAACCATCCATGCATCCATCCATGCATCCATCCATCCATGGATCCATCCATCCATCCATCCATCCATCCATCCATCCATCCATCCTGTCCAAAACACTACCAGCTCATTCATCCATTTGCTCATTTATCCACTGAGTCATCCATCCAATCCATCTATCTCATCCGTAATAATATTCATCCATCCATCCATCCATCCATCCACCCACCCATCTTGTCCAAAACACCAGGAGCTCATTCATCCATTTGTTCATTCATCCATTTACTTATCCATTCAATCCACTCATCTATCTCTCCTGAAACACTACACATCCATCCATCTACCCATCCACCCATTCATTTACCCATCCCACTCAAAACACCACCCACCCATCTGTTTACTCACCTGTCTCATCTGAAACACCACGTGCTCATCCACCCCCACCCAAGTCATGACAGTCTCTATCTACTTGGCTGTGTCTCCCATATTCATACCCCTTAAACAACCACCTACCCCATCAGTCCATCATCCACCTTACCCATAATTCCCACCCATCTACTCATCTTATTGATCTATCTGCCCACTCACCCCTTTTAACTTTCCAATCCATGTGAACCAACCACTCAGAATACCCACCCTCCCATTTGTCCACTGACTCACACAAGTACACTATCCACCCCACCTAATAACTATCATCCAATAACTAACCCTAGTTATCTAGGTGATAACTATTAGTTATCACCCAGTAACTAGCCCTAACTCTCTATTCTTCCATTAAACCATCCATTCATTATCAAACCATCCATTCATATGTACCTCTCAAAACACCCACTATCCCATTCGTCCATCCATCCACCCTACACAAAGCGCCCGCCCACTCGGCCCACCCACCATGTTGATCCACATATATGAACCTTCCATTCACCCATCTACTCACTCCCAATCCATGTACCCATTGGATCTTTCATTCTTTCACTGACTTCATCTGTCCACCACTATCAGTCTACCTTAAGCCCACTAGTCAAAGCCCTCCCCACCCAACCACTTATCCTCACCTCCAATCACCATCAATTCCGGTCTTCCGGTCTTCCCTTCTTTTTTTTTTTTTTTTTTTTTTGTCAGGGTCTCAGTCTGTCATCAGGTTGGAGTTTTAGTGGTGTGATCATAGCTGACTGCAGCCTTTACCTCCCAGGCTCGTGATCCTCCCATCTCAGCTTCCCAAGTATCTACAGGCGTGCATGTGCCATCACACCCAGCTACTTCTGTTTATTTTTTGTAGCTCATTATTTTGCCCAGGCTGGTCTTGAACTGCTGGTCTCAAGTGATCCTCCTTCCTCAGCCTCCCAAAATGCTGGGATTACATGTATGAGCCACCATACTTGGCTTCCAATTCCCATTCACCTAACGGCATTCTTAATATCCCATCCAGGCCGGGCATGGTGGCTCACGCCTGTAATCCCAGGACTTTGGGAGGCTGAGGCAGGTGGATCACCTGAGGTCAGGAGTTCAAGAGCAGCCTGGCCAACATGGTGAAACCCCCATCTCTACAAAAATACAAAAATTAGCCGGGCATCATGGTGTGCGTCTGTAATCCCAGCTACTTGGGAGGCTGCGACAGGAGAATTGTTTGAACCCAGGAGGCAAACTGCACCACTGCACTCCAGCTTGGGTGACAGAGGAAGACTCGATCTCAAAAAAAAAAAAAAAAAAAAATCCCCCACCCACCCATTCGTTTTCCACACCATCAGTTGCCCCAGCGCCTGATCATGAACACTTTTTTCTTTTTGGAGACAGGGTCTCACTTTATCTCCCAGGCTGGAGTGCAGTGGCATGATCTCAGCTCACTGCAACCTCCGCCTCCCGGGTTCAAGCAATTCTCCTACCTCAGCCTCCTGAGCGGCTGGGACTACAGGCACCCGCCACTACGCCTGGCTAATTTTTGTATTTTGGTAGAGATGGGGTTTTGCCATGTTGTCCAGGCTGGTCTCGAACTCCTGACCTCAACTGATCCACCCACCTCGGCCTCCCAAAGTGCTAGGATTACAGGTGTGAGCCCCTGTGCCCGGCCAATCATGAACACTTTCTGTGCCCACCCAGCACCTCCCTCCGTCATCCATCCATGCCTCCACCTTCTACTCATCTTCCCCATCCTAGCTAGGCAGCCCAAGCCCCTCAGAACCCCCCAAACCCTCTCAGCCCTCACCACACCTCCTGGTGTATCCCCTCACCCATAACTCCTCTGACATCCACAAATGTCCCACATTCCCTTCATGTCCCCCTCCTCTCCTCCCACACCCAGGATGCTCCATCGATTGACACCCCCAGCCCTGGGGCTGGACCTCCCACTTGCCCTCTAACGCAGGCTCTCCCCTCCTGCCCTCGCCCTCCGCCCATAGGCTGATTTGCAACTACTCATCCGTCCTGTGGCCAGATGATATCTGGGATCTGCCACTCACCAGGTGGATGACCTCAGATGATGCAGGCCATGGCACGTTTTCCGACCCCGCCCCCACAACTTCCTGTAAGTGACCAGTGCTGGGCACATAGCAAGTGGCGTGGCTGTGCGCTTGGGCATCCTCTCCCCACCAGACCCCCGGGGTGCCCTTACCATGCACCAAGTTGATCTCAGAGCCCAGCAGGAGGATCTCATCAGCCAAGCGCTGAGCAGTGGGCAGCACCTCAGTGTGGTGGGCGCTGATGAGGTACTGCACGAACTTCTGCAGCTGGTCCCGGTTCATCTGGGAGAGCGTCTCGGAGATGGGCAGCCGTAGCTCCACCTGGCGGGCATGCCGAATGCGGTACAGGGACAGGGCCACGACGTGGGCGCAGTAGAAGAGGTCGCGGTTGTCACAGCCGCAGCTCACGGACGTGATCTTGCAGCGATCAAAGCTGATAGAGACGTGGTAGAGGCGCTCGGGCTCTCCAGGACCCCCTGGCTCACGGATGTTTCCGCTCAGATGGAATCCTAAGATCAAAGCCAAACTGTCGCATCTGTGTCATCCCAGAGACAGGAGGTGTTTGTGACGCACAGCAAGACCCAGTTGCAAAGCCCAGCCAAGTCACTTCACTAGTGCAAGTCACTTCACTCTCTTTGCTTTTTTTTTTTTTTTT
>NW_016814481.1:329217-339721 GCF_001698545.2 Rhinopithecus bieti | reverse complement strand
AAATTCTAGGTCAGGCATGGTGGCTCACACCTGTAATCCCAGGGAGGCTGAGGCAGGTGGATCACCTGAGGTCAGAAGTTCAAGACCAGTCTGGCCAACATGGTGAAACTCCATCTCTACAAAAATACAAAAATTAGCCAGGCATGATGGCGGATGCCTGTAGTCCCAGCTACTCGGGAGGCTGAAGCAGGAGAACCGCTTGAACCCGGGAGGTGAGGTTGCAGTGAGCCGAGATTGTGCCACTGCACTCCAGCCTGGGCAACAGAGCGAGACTCCATCTTGAAAAAAAAAAAAAAGAATTCTAAACTTCTACTCTACATTCCCACCTCAGCCCTGTCGCCTGAGGTCTAAGACCATTGCCCAAAAATAGCTCTAATCCTTTGAAATCCCAACCTCTCTGCCTGAGGTCTAAGACTCTCACCTCTGGCTCTAAAGCTTTCTGTCCAACTCCCACCTGGGCCCCGCTGCCTGAGGGCTAGGATCATTCTTACCTCTGGCTCTAAAGCCCTGACCCAAAGCATCACTGGGTCCCTCAGCCCGAGGTCTGGAGCCTCCTCTCACTTCTGGCTGACAGCTGCTCCTCTGATCCTCACCTGGGACCTGCTCTTCTCCCCGTCTCACTACTTCATTCCCCGTTCCCCAGCTCAGCAGCCTGAGGTCTAGGACTCTAGAAGCACTTTCCACCTTCAGCTCATAATCCCGAACCCGACCCCATCTGGGCCTGAAGCCTGAGGTCTGGCACCTTCACCACCGTGTCTCAACCTCTATCCTCGTCTGTAGAGTGGCCCTCACCCATCTTCCTTTTTTTTTTTCTTTTTTCTCTTTGAGACAGGGTCTCACTCTGTATCCCAGGCTGGAGTGCAGTGGTACAATCAGAGCTTACTGCAGACTCGAACTCTCGAGCAAAAGTGATCCTCTTGCCTTGGCCTCCCATGTAGATGTGACCACAAGCACCCACCACCATACCCAGATCATTTTTTGATTTTTTTTTGTGCAGACAAGGTCTCACTGTGTTGCCCAGGCTGGTCTTGAACTCTTGGCCTCAAGCCATCTTCCTGCCTTGGCCTCCCAAAGTATTGAGATCAGAGGTGTGAACCACCACATCTGGCCTCACCCTTCCTTTACATGGGCTCTGCTGCCTAAGTTCTGGGATCTCCCCTCCCCTGATTTCTGGTTCACCATCCTCTCCCCCACTCCCTTGTCTAAACCCTGCTGTCTGGGTTCTAGGGTGATCCTTGAGCTTTTGCTCAAAACATCTTGTACAGGCTGGGCGTGGTGGCTCATGCCTGTAATTCCAACACTTTGGGAGGCCGATGCAGGCGGATCACAAGGTCAGGAGTTCGAGTCCAGCCTGGCAAACATGGTGAAACCCCGTCTCTACTAAAAATACAAAAATTAGCCGGGTATGGGGGTGCACGCCTGTAATCCCAGCTACTCAGGAGGATGAGGCAGGAGAATCGTTTGAAGCTGGGAGGCAGAGGTTGCAGTAAGCCAAGATCACATCACTGCACTCCAGCCTAAGCAACAGAGCGAGACCATCTCAAAAAAAAAATCTTGTACAATCCTACCTGGGCCTCGAAGCCTGAGGTCTGTAACCTCCCTTCCCCTGGCCCCAGGCCTCCCTCCAGTTCCTCCATTTCCACGCCTGGTATGGACCTCCTGTCCTCCCCAGCAGGAGCGAGGGACAAAGACTCACCCACTTGCAACACACGGTCCACGGCCCCGCTCTGGAGCAGGTGCAGCCCGCGGGTAAAGGGCACCCGGGCGTCGTGCTCGCCCTCTGGGGGCGGATAACCCAGCGACGAGTACATACATATTTCCCGTTCACTGCGTGGGAACGACCAAAACACGATGCGCTTCTGGACCGGCTCAGGCACCCGGGAGAACCGCTCCTCCACCTGTAGGAAGGGCCACTGGGTTAGGAGCCTGGGGTTGATGTAATCTTAGCGCTTTGGGAAGCTGAGGTGGGAGGATCGCTTGAGGCCAGGAGTTCGAGACCAGCCTGGGCAACATAGAGAGGCTCCCACGTTTACAAAAAAACTGGCCGGGCACGATGGCTCACGCCTGTAATCCCAGCACTTTGGGATGCTGATGCAGGCAGATAACCTGAGGTCAGGAGTTCAAGACCAGCCTGGCCAACATGATGAAACCCTGTCTCTATTAAAAATACAAAAGTTAGCCAGGTGTGGTGGTGCACGCCTGTAGTCCCAGCTACTCAGGAGGCTGAGGCGGGAAAATCGCTGGAACCTGGGAGGCAGAGGCTACAGTGAGCTGAGATCCCACCACTACACTCCAGCCTGGGCGACAGAGGGAGACTCCATCTCTTAAAAAAAAAAAAATACAAAAAAATCCCACAAAAAAGTAGCCAGGCATGGTGGCATGCGTCTGGAATCCCAGCTACTTGGGAGGGTGGGGCAGGAGGGTTACTTGAGGCCATGAGTTTGAGGCTGCAGTGAGCCATGATTGCACCAGCTGCACTCCAGCCTGGGCAACAGAGCAAGATCCTGTCTCAAAAAAAAAAAAAAGGTCAGGGCAGTGGCTCATGCCTGCCATTTCAGCACTTTGGGAGGCCAAGGCAGGTGGAGCCCTGGAGTTCAGGAGTTGGAGAGCAACCTGGCCAACATGGCGAAACCCAAACATACAAAAATTAGCCAGGCGTGGTGGCATGCACCTATAATCTCAGCTCCTCGGGAGGCTGACGCACGAGAATCACTTGAACCCAGGAGGTGGAGGTTGCAGTGAGCCAAGATCGCGCCACTGCACTCTAGTCTGGGCCACAGAGCGAGACTCTGTCTCGAGTAAATAAATAAACAAATAAAAATGAAAAAAGAGAGAAACCAGGCTTGAATCCTAGTTTTGCTATTTAGGAGCACTGTGACCCCAGAAAGTCACTTGGCCTCAGTGTTCTCAGGTGTAAAGTGGGGAGGTCCACGGCACCAACCTCTTGAGGATTGTGGAGAGTAAATATGCATTATGGTTATAAAGAGCTTATAATAACACCTGGCCCATAGTTAGCATTCTGGAACTTTCTTGCAGTTTCCCTCCTGGATCCTCCTAGCTGCAGGGTCCTGGGATTCTGGTGTAAGATCTTCCCACCCACCAGGCTTTGATGGAGCAGGAAGAAGTTAGGAAAAAGTGATAGGCAGGGCGCGGTGGCTCACGCCTGTAGTCCCAGCACTTTCGGAGGCCGAGGTGGGCGGATCACGAGGTCAGGAAATCGAGACCATCCTGGCTAACACGGTGAAACCCCATCTCTACTAAAAATACAAAAAAATTAGCCGGGCGTAGTGGTGGGCGCCTGTAGTCCCAGCTACTCGGGAGGCTGAGGCAGGAGAATGGCGTGAACCCGGGAGGCGGAGCTTGCAGTGAGCCGAGATTGCACCATTGCACTCTAGCCTGGGTGAAAAAGCAAGACTCGTCTCAAAAAAACAAAAAAGAAAAGAAAAAAGTGATAATAATGATTAAGATGCCCATCTTGACTGGACACGTGTAATCGCAGCACTTTGGGAGGCTGAGGCGGCAGCATCGCTTGAGCTCAGGCGTTCCAGACCGACGTGGGCAACATACCGAGACCCCATGTCTACACACACGCACAAAATTAAAAATTAGCCAGGTGTGGTGGTGCGTGTCTGGAATCCCAGCTACTCAAGAGGCTGAGGCAGGAGGACTGCTTGAGCCCAGGAGTTTGAGGCTGTAGTGAGTTATGACTGTGTCACTGCGCTCCAGCCTGGGTGACTGAGCAAGACCCTGCCTCAAAAAAAAAAAAAGAAAAAAAAAAGAAAGAAAAGAAAAGAATGCACACACTGTGCTGAATGCTTTATGTATGTAATTTCCAAATTCTCACAGCCACCTAGTGTGAGCTTGTCCAACTCACGTCCCACGGCCCTGGCCCGTGATGACTTTGAATGCAGGCCAACACAAATTCGTAAGCTTTCTTAAAACATTGTAAGATACGGCCGGGTACGGTGGCTCATGCCTGTAATTCCAGCACTTTGGGAGGGAGGCCGAGGCGGGCAGATCACTTGAGGTCAGGAGTTTGAAACCAGCCTGGCCAACATGGTGAAACCCCATCTCTACTAAACATACAAAAAATAGCTGGGCATGGCGGCCCACAACTGTAGTCCCAGGTACTCAGGAGGCTGAGGCGGGAGAATTGCTTGAACCCAGGAGGTAGAGGCTACAGTGAGACGAGATCGTGTCACTTGCACTCCAGCCTTGGCAACAGACTGAGAGTCTGTCTCAAAAAAAAAACCCGGCGGCTCAAGCCTGTAATCCCAGCACTTTGGGAGGCTGAGACGGGTGGATCACGAGGTCAGGAGATCGAGACCATCCTGGCGAACACGGTGAAACCCCGTCCCTACTAAAAAATACAAAAAACTAGCCGGGCGAGGTGGCAGCGTCTGTAGTCCCAGCTACTTGGGAGGCTGAGGCAGGAGAATGGCGTGAACCCGGGAGGCGGAGCTTGCAGTGAGCCAAGATAGCGCCACTGCACCCCAGCTTGGGCGACAGAGCGAGACTCCGTCTCAAAAAAAAAAAAAAAAAAATTCTTTTTAAGCTCATCAGCTATTGTGTTAGCGTATTTTATATGTGGCCGACGATAGTTCTTCCAGCGTGGCCTAGGGAAGCTAAAAGATTGGGCACCCTTGATGGCGCATTGATACTAAATCATGACCCTGTTTTATAGCTGGGGGAATCTGAGACTCAGTGGGGTGAATTCACTTGTTCAAGGTCTCAGAGCTGTGAGTTCTTTCAACTCCTAAGACAGACTCTGTCGTTCCTCAGTTTCCCTTCCATGCCCCATCCCTGGGAAGGGGCCCCAGGAGGGGAGGGGGTGTCCTGGCCACCACTGTGGGCTCTGGGCAATGCAATGAGCTGGCTGAGCCTGCCTTCCAATCTGGACTTGCTATTCCCTGGCTGGGTGACCTTGGGCAAGTTTCTCAACTTCTCTGTGCCCCAGTTTCCTCAAAGTGGGAACGAGAACAACTCCCAAAGGGTTGCAGAGGATTCCATGAGCTTCTGTGGGTCAAGAACTCTGAGGGCTTGGCTTGGCCAGGGCAGGTTTGTGGGAGACTTTTCAGATTATTCTGTGTGTCTGACATGCAATGAAGGGGCAGCGGACCTCCTTAGCCCTCATTCCCACCTGGGTTTCTAGGGGAAGTGGGAGAGGCAATGACCAGCCCAGGCCTCAGGGACAGTTGGCAGATGACTAAGGAGGGATTTTCCAGTCCATGAATCAGAGCCTGCCCGTCCACACTTGGCTCAAACCCATCTGTCCAGGCCGACTTCCTAACTCCAGAGAGAGCGGGCAGGAAAGAACGCCCCCTGAAGCTGGACAGAGGATAGAGCCCGTGTGTGCTTCCTGTTCAGGTCTGGGCCATGTCTCCAGCTCCTTGGGAGGCCCACACTGAAGCTGAAAAAGGGGACTTAAAGGGCCCCAGCTCTGGGACATTCTGGCAGTGCCCCCAGAAGCCAAAGAATAGAGGTTCTAGGTGCACCTGTCCCGGGACCACCACCCAGGCTCTGCCCCTGTTTTCCTCTGGGAAGGGATAGGATAGGAAGGGAGGATGAGTGGGGGAGGAGGAGGGACCCTGGCACTTGAGTAATCCCTGCTGCAAGCCAGAAGCTGGGCAGCCCTGAGAGAGGAATCTGGAGGAGTAGAGAGGAACAGGTGGAATCTGGAGGCCTGAGGGCAGGAATGAATGGGGAAAAAAGGGGTGTCTTGAGCTGGAATCTGGAGAGATGGGGGAGTTATTTACTTGGGGTGTAGGGTAGTGAGCTGGAGAGCAGGAATAGGGTAGTGTGAGTCTCTAGGGGCTATGATGGAGGGAGACAGGGTGTCCCCAAGCGGGGGGCTGAAGACTGAATGGGGTGCCCTGAATGGAGAATAAAGATGCGGTAGGAAAAGAGGGGTACCATTGGGGGATGAGGTGGGAAAAGAGGGGTGCCTGGGGTTGTAGGCGGACCATGGGGGCCGGATCTCAGACATCTGGGGTTGGTAGGAGAAGAAGGAAGTGTCCTGACTTGGGATCTGGGGCGCTGAGGGGCAGAGACGGCAGAGAAGGGATGGGGATGGGTTATTGGGTTTGAAGGACAGAAATAGGAGGATGAAGGGTTATTTCCGGGCAGGGTTAAGGGTCCTGGGGGTGGAATCTAAAGGGGTGTCTCTGATTGGGGTAGCTCTGGAGTCTGGGGATTGGGGAGGAGAAGATAGGTAGGGAAGGCGTTGGGGGTGCGTCCCTGTCCCTGCCCCGCCCCTTCCCCGCGGTCACCTGCTCGAAGGCCCAGCTCTCGGCTACCCGCTTGGCGCTGAGGTCCAGCAGCGCCTCGGGCCGGCCCTGGCCACGCGCGGCCCCGGCCCCAGCATCGCGCTCCTCGGGTTCCGCGGGGCAGCCCCTGCTCCGCTTGGCTGCGGGGGGTTCCATTTGGCCGGGCCGGGGCCAGGGCCGGGGCGGGGCCTCTTTGGGGGTGTCGGTCCGATGCCTGTTCCGCTTCGTCGGCTCCCGCGCCCCCTGCCCGCCTTTCCGTCCGTCCTCTGCTCTTAGCCGCCCCGGGACCCCTGCCGCACCCACCCCCGACCCGCGCCGGGCAGGCCGGGTGATGCGGCCCCTTTAAGACTCTTCACAACAATGAAGCTGCTTCGGCCGCCGCTTTAGCTCCGCCGTCGTCCCGCCCCCGCCGCCGGTCCCCATTGGCACCCCCCTCGGCCTCAGCGGCCCTCCCCCGCCATTGGCTGCGCCGCCAGACCCGTCTCCAAGCCTCGCTGTTCACTCGATGACTGCGATGCCAGTCTTTTCGTGTTTACCCAACCAGAGCGCGAAGCGAGGGACGCTGTCAATCACGGGGCACCAGAGGCCAATCAGAGCGGAAGGAACCCCCGCGGCCCAGGCCTTTTGCGGAGTTTCGGGGCGGGCCCGGGGTTCATTCACAACATTCCTCCCCCGCCTCCCTTGGGCTGGACTGCGCGCCCCGGGCTGCCGGGGCTGCGCCCACACACGGCTTTGTTTACTGAGGGTCGCTTCCGGGCGCCGCGAGGGGACAATCAACATAGTCCGGCCGGTGAGCGAGACGGAGCCGCGGGATCCCTTGGCAGGGCTCAGCCCCTCGTCCCTCCGAGCTGTGCGACCTGAGAAACTCACTCAACCTCTCTGGGCACTGGCTCAAGTTTTGGATCTGTGGGGGCGGAGGGGTCGCAGGCTCACTGAGGGAGCTCATGGGGCCGCGGACCCCCTCTCCAGAAACAGAGCTCGGTTATGGGGTTCATGGGTCATCCCTTGAGCCTCAAAACTAGTACCCCGCCCCTCCTTTCCATGCCCTAGATACTACCTTGGGTCATGTGAAATTGCTAATTTTGTTACCATTTTTGGCCTGTTAAAATGGCAATTCCATGAGGTTCAGCCTAACACTTACCAAACCCCAGCACCTCTGAGCATTTTTTCTGACTCAGCTTGTCTAGGCCACCATCTCTGGCCTGGAAGCGGGCCATGGCTTCCATCACCCGTTCCCGTCCCGGCTCCTTGCCAGTGTCCTCAGAGAACCCTGCATTTTCCCTTCCTCATACTTCTCACCATTACCATTTATTTATCTGTTTTGGCGTTTTGTTTTTGTTTTTGAGACCGTCCATGCTGGGGTGCAGTGGTGCGATCTCGGCTCACTGCAACCTCCGCCTCCCGAGTTCAAGTGATTCTCCTGCCTCAGCCTCCCAAATAGCTGACATTACAGGCGCCCACCACCACGCCCGGCTAATTTTTGTATTTTTGGTAGAGACGGAATTTTGCCATGTTGGTCAGGCTGGTCTCGAACTCCTGACCTCAAGTGATCTGCCTTTGGTGGTTGCTTAATTTGATCTCTCCCTCTCCACTGAGCCTCAGGAGGCAGGAGTTGGTCCCATCTGTGCTTCACTGTACCGACAGCACCTGGAAGGTAGGCGCTCAACCTAGTTGGCTGAATGCATCAACCAACTCATGCTTTGCCTCCATTCAGTTAAATGATAGGCACAGCAGAAAAAAACAAAACAAAACAAAAAAAAACACAGTGATTATCCGCCCATCCATATGGAAGCCCTCGCTTTTTCCTGGAGAAACTTTGAGTCTCACAGCTGCACCCTCTGGCCAGTCTTCACCCACTCCCCCCGCCATCCCCTCAATTAATCGAACTCCCCTGCAGACCTGCACTGTCCAGTATGGTCACCAATGGCCACAAGTGGTCTCACTGAGCCCTTGAAATGGGACTAGCTGGAATTAGGTTGTGCTGAAAAGGTAAAATACAGAGTGGATTTTGGAGACATAGCAGGAAGGGAACGAGGAAAATATCTCTTTTTTTTTTTTTGAGACGGAGTGATTTCAGCTCACTGCAACCTCTGCCTCCTGGTTTCAAGCGATTCTTCTGCCTCAGCCTCCTAATTAGCTGGGACTACAGGCACCCACCACTACGCCCAGCTAACTTTTGCATTTTTAGTAGAGATGGGGTTTCACAATATTGGCCAGGCTGGTCTCAAACTCCTGACCTTCTGATCCGCCTGCCTTGGCCTCCCAAAGTGCTGGGATTCCAGGCATGAGCCACCACACCCGGCCTAAAATGTTTCATTAAGAATGTTTGGCCAGGCGTGGTGGTTCACGCCTGGAATCCTAGCACTTTGGGATGGTGAGGTGGGAGGATCACTTGAGCCCAGGAGTTTGAGACCAGCCTGGGCAACATGGCGAAAACACATCTCTATTAAAAAAAATAAGAAAATTAGCTGTGCGTGGTGGCACAAGCCAGTAGTCCCAGCTACTCTGGAGGCTGAGGCAGGAGGATCTCTTGAGCCCAGGGGGTCCGGGCTACAGTGAGATATGATTTTATCACTGTGCTCAAGCCTGGGTGACAGAGTGTGACCATCTCAGAAAAAAAAAAAAAAAAAAAAAAAAAAAACGAGGCCAGGCAAGGTGTCTCACGCCTGTTAATCCCAGCACTTTCAAAGACTGAGGCAGGCGGATCACCTGAGGTCTGAAGTTCAAGACCAGCCTGGCCAACATGGTGAAACCCCATCTCTACCAAAAATACAAAAATTAGGGCCTGGCACAGTGGCTCACGCCTGTAATCCCAACACTTTGGGAGGCCAAGGCGGGCGGATCATGATGTCAGGAGATTGAGACCACCCTGGCTAACACGGTGAAATCCCATCTTTACTAAAAATACAAAAAAATTAGCCGGGCATGGGGGTGGGCGCCTGTAGTCCCAGCTACTTGGGAGGCTGAGGCAGGAGAATGGCGTGAACCTGGGAGGCAGAGCTTGCAGTGAGCTGAGATGGCACCACTGCACTCCAGCCTGGGAATAGAGCAAGACTCTGTCTCAAAAAACAAAACAACAAAAATTAGCCGGGCGTGGTGGCAGGCACCTGTAATCCCAGCTGCTTGGGAGGCTGAGGCAGGAGAATCACTTGAACCTGGGAAGCAGAGTTTGCAGTGAGCCAAGATTGCACCACGGCACTCCAGCCTGGGCAACAGACTGAGACTGTCTAAAACAAAAAAGAGAACAAAAGAAAACAAATGTTTAGTGTTATTAACATGTTGAAATTATATTTTAGATAAATTTGGTTTAATAAAATACGTTATTAAAATTGATTTTATACATTTCCTTTTACATGGTATCAGGACATTTAAATTACATATGTAAGCTGGGCACGGTGGCTCAGGGCTGTAATCCCAGCACTTTGGAAGGCCAAGGCGGGCAGATTATCTGAGGTCACAAGTTTAAGACCAGCTTGGCCAACATGGTGAAACCCGTCTCTACTAAAAATACAAAAAATTAGCCAGGCATGGTGGTGCGTGCCTGTAATCCCAGCTACTTGGGAGGCTGAGGGAGTAGAATAGCTTGAACCTGGGAGGCGGAGCTTGCAGTGAGCTGAGATCACACCACTGTACTCCAGCCTGGGCGAAAGAGTGAGACTCCATCTCAAAAAATAATAAACAAAATAAAGTAAAATAAAATAAAATAACATGTGACAGGGCACAGTGGTTGGTGCCTGTAAACCTAGCACTTTGGGAGGCTGAGGGGGGAGCAGTACTTGCGCCCAGGAGTTGTGACCAGGCTGGGTAACACAGTGAGATGCTATCTCAAAAATAACTAACTAACTAACTAAATAAAAGTATATATGCGTCTCGAGTTGTATTTCTTTTTTTTTTTTTTTTTTTTTTTGAGACAGAGTCCCGCTCTGTCACCAGGCTAGGGTGCAGTGACACGATCTCGGCTCATTGCAACCTCCACGTCTTGGGTTCAAGCAAGTCTCCTGCCTCAGCCTCCCAAGTAGCTGGGACTATAGGTGTGTGCCACCACACCCAGCTAATTTTTGCATTTTTAATAGAGATGGGGTTTTACCATGTTGGCCAGGCTGGTCTTGAACTCCTGACCTCAAGTGATCTGCCTGCCTCGGCCTTCCAAAGTCCTGGGATTACAGGTGTGAGCCACCATGCCTGGTTAAATTTTTTTTTTTTTTTTTGAGACGGAGTCTCGCTCTGTCCTCCAGGCT
>NW_016814481.1:324325-329160 GCF_001698545.2 Rhinopithecus bieti | reverse complement strand
TTTTTTTTTTTTTTTTGAGGTGGAGTTTCACTTTTGTTGCCCAGGCTGGAGTGCAATGGCGCGATCTTGGCTCACCGCAGCCTCCATATCCTGGGTTCAAGCGATTCTTCTGCCTCAGCCTCTGCAGTAGCTGGGATTACAGGTGCCTGCTGCCACGCCCTTCTAATTTTTGTATTTTTAGTAGAGACGGGGTTTCTCCATGTTGATCAGGCTGGTTTCGAACTCCCGACCTCAGGTGATTCGCCTGCTTTTGCCTCCCAAAGAATGAGGATTGCAGGTGTGAGACAGCACGCCTGGCCAATTTTTTTTTGAATTTTAATAGAGAGGAAGTCTTGTTATGTTGCCCATGATCTTGAATTCCTGAGCTCAAGCAATCCTCCCACCTTGGCCTCCCAAATTGCTAGGATTACAGGCGTGAGCCACCACATCCGGTTTGAGTTGTATTTCTGTTAGACAGTGCCCGTCTTGAGAAACCACAGCCTGCCACAGTGACAGCAACAGAAACAGCAGTAATGGTAACGTGCTGAGTGCTCATGCAATGCCCGCAGCTATGGAGATACAGGCTGACGTGTAAGCCGTCAAAGTGTTACAAAGTGGGGATTGTCACTTCCTTTTCTTAGAGGAGGAAACTGAGGCTTGGAGAGGCTGAGCCACTTGCTTGAGGTCACCCAGCAGTAGGAGCTGGACTAGTGGAACTCAACTGGGGGCTGCTTTGGAACCCTAGACTTACTGGGGTATCTCCTTGCAAAGGATTTGGGACAATGATAGACCTATGGGGAAGGAGTAACTGGGGTCAGAGGACACACAGGGAGGAGTTCAAGCAAAGGATGGCCGGGTGCAGTGGCTCACGCCTGTAATCCCAGCATTTGGGGAAGCTGAAGTGGGAGGACTGCTTGAGTCCAGGAGTTCAAGACCAGGCTGGGCAATATAGCGAGACGCCCCCCCTCATTTCTAAACATTTTTTTGATGTTTATTTATTTATTGTATTTATCTATTTATTCTTTGAGATAGAGTCTTACTGTGTAGCCCAGGCTGGAGTGCAGTGGTGTGATCTCGGCTCACTGCAACCTCCACCTCCCGGGTTTAAGTCATTCTCCTGCCTCAGCTTCCCGAGTAGCTGGGGTTACAGGCATGTGCCACCACACTCGGCTAATTTTTTTGTATTTTTAGTAGAGATGGGGTTTCACCGTGTTAGCCAGGGTAGTCTCGAACTCCTGACCTTATGATTCACGCACCGCAGCCTCCCAAAGTGCTGGGATTACAGGCGTGAGCCACTGCACCTGGCCTATTTATTTATTTGAAATGGAGTCTTGCTCTGTTGCCCAGGCTGGAGTGCAGTGGTGAGATCTCAGCTCACTGCAAGCTCCACCTCCTGGGGTCAAGCAATTCTCCTGCTTCAGCCTCCTGAGTAACTGGGACTACAGGCGAGTGCCACCAAACCCAGCTAATTTTTGTATTTGTACTAGAGATGAGGTTTCACCATGTTAGCCAGGCTGGTCTCAAACTCCTGACTCGGCCTCCCAAAGTGCTGAGATTACAGGTGTGAGCCACTGTGCCTGGCCTAAATTTTTTTTTTTTTTTTTTTTTTTTTTTTTTTTTTTTAATTAACCGGGTGTGGTGGTGCGCATCTGTAGTCCCAGCTACTCAGGAAGCTGCGTGGGAGGATTGCTTGAGCCCAGAAGGTTGAGGCTGCAATGAACCATGATTGCACCATTGCACTCCAGTCTGGGCAACAGAGCCAGACCCTGTCTCAAGAAAAAACAAAAATGAAAAGCATCTCTTTCTGGTGCTCCCCTTGCAAACAGGACCTCAGGGCTGGCTTTTCCCAGCAGCCCTCTTCAGCGTCTGACATGTGGCTATGTCAGCTAAGTCTAGCCTTGAAAGGGCTCCAGTGTATGTCCTGCAATGCTGAATCAGAGAAGTCACTCTAGGCTGGTGCGTAGACTTTAGGAGGAACAGAGAATGGGGTATCAGAGGGTGAGAATGTCTTATTTAATTCTCTAACAGATACTAATATATATATATATGTGTGTGTGTGTATATATATATATAGAGAGAGAGAGTGTCTCGCTCTGTTGCTCAGGCTGGAGTGTAGTGGAGCGTTCTCAGTTCACTACAGCCTCCGCCTCCCGGGTTTAAGCTGTTTTCCTGCCTTAGCCTCCTGAGTAGCTGGGATCACAGGCCACACCCGGCTAATTTTTTTATTTTTAGTAGAGACAGAATTTCACCATGTTGGCCAGGCTGGTCTCCAACTCCTGACATCAGGTGATCCACTCACCTCCGCCTCCCAAAGTGCTGGGATTACAGGTGTGAGTCGCTGCGCCGAGCCTCTAATATTTAACATCAAGCCCATCTCTCAGGTGAGAAGACTAAGGCATGGTCTCAGGTGAGAAGACTTAGGCATGGAACGGCCATGCGGCTTACTCAAGGTCCACAGCTGGAAAGGGTAGGGTCTGCACAGAATTTGGAAAGCAAGACTATTCTGCTCACCTCCTCTGATTTTACAAGCGAGGGAAATGAGGTCAAGAGGGGTTGGAAAGCTGCCCAAGGCCACCCAGTGGTCCTGGGACAATGTGGGAGGTTGGGGCCGTCCTCAGGATGAAATCTCCAGGTTTATTGCCTGCCTCCATTTCCTAGCAATTTTTAGGAAGGGAGAACTGGGCATGGTGGTGCATGCCTGTAGTTCCATCTATGTGGTTTTTTTTTTCTTTTTTTCTTTTTTTTGAGACAGAGTCTCACTGTGTTGCCCAGGCTGGAGTGCAGTGGCTCGATCTCGGCTCACTGTAAGCTCCGCCTCCCAGGTTCACGCCATTCTCCTGCCTCAGCCTCCCGAGTAGCTGGGACTATAGGAGCCTGCCATGACATCCAGCTAATTTTTTGTATTTTTAGTAGAGATGGGGTTTCACCGTGTTAGCCAGGATGGTCTGGATCTCCTGACCTTGTGATTCGCCCACCTTGGCCTCCCAAAGTGCTGGGCTTACAGGCGTGAGCCACCGCGCCTGGCCTTCTTTTTGGTTTTTTGTTTTGAGACAGGGTCTCGCTCTTTTGTCCGGCTTGAAGTGCAATGGTGTGATCACGACTCTCCCGCGCTCAGCCTTGTGAGTAGCTGAGAATACAGGCATGTAACACTATGACTGGCTAGTTTTTTAAAACAATTTTTTTTAGAAGAGATGGGGTCTCACTGTGTTGGCCAGGCTGATCTTGAGCTCCTGGGCTCAAGCGATGGATCCTTCCACCTTGGCTTCCCAAAGTGCTGGGATTACAGGTGTGAGGCACTGTCCCCAGCCAGTCCCATCTACCTGAAAGGCAGAGGAGGTAGGACCGCTTATGCCTCGGAGTTCAAGACCAGCCTGGACAATATAGCAAGACCCTGTCTCAAAAAAAAAAAAAAAAAAAGAAAATAAAGGGAGTTTGATGGGGGTAGTTCCAACCACTTGCGTCCTTCCTTCTCAGTAAAGCCAGCAAGCTTGGGCTTTAGGGAAATGGAAGCCACATTGATCCTGCCCACGCCCAGCGTGAGCTCACTGTCTAGGCATGTACAGCTCCTGACCCCAAACCACGTGTGCTCTCAACCTGTGGGAGATGGGGCTACCCTGGGGGCTCGGATGAAGGCGGAGACAAGGATCCCCAGCTCTGTGGATGTCTCCACCCCAGCTTTCTGAGGGTCCCTCCCTTCTGCCAGCCCCCTGCAGCACCCCAAGCCCCCAGTTGACTCAGGCAGGAAACCAGCTGGGTAGGCTTCGCTTGCTTCCGGTCGTGACGACTCAGCCCCTCCGGCATGCCCAGCTGGCAAGATTTCCTTCTTGCATTTCTTTTCTTTCTTTTTGAAACAGAAGTTCATGGACAAAGTGTCAGGGCCCTGCCGGGAGAAGTGGGCGTGCCAGGTCGAGGTGGGGGAAGGTGGAGGCAGAAGAGAAAAGCTTAGGCAAGAATAACCATATCTTTTTTTTTTTTTTTTTTTGAGATGGTGTTTCGCTCTTGTCACCCAGGCTGGAGTACAATGGTGTGATCTTGGCTCACTGCAACCTCCACCTCCCAGGTTCAAGTGATTCTCCTGCCTCAGCCTCCTGAGTAGCTGGGACTACAGGTGCCCGCCACCATGCCCAGCTAATTTTTGTATTTTTAGTATAGAGACGGGGTGTCACCATATTGGCCAGGCTGGTCTTGAACTCCTGACCTCAGGTGATCCACCCACCTCGGCCTGCCAAAGTGCTGGGATTACAGGCATGAGCCACAACGCCCGGCCAATAACTGTCTTGAAAAGCCACATTTAATAACCCCCCTGTCCCTGGGAGAGGGGAGCTAGGGAGGGACAGAGAGGACAGGGGATGGCAGGACTTGGGTTCCCACCCACCCTGCCCCCAGCACACAAGCGCAGCTCCTAGTCACATTGGTCTGTCCCGCCGGGTGCAGTGGCTCACGCCTGTAATCCCACCACTTTGGGAGGCCAAGGCGGGCAGATCACAAGGTCAGGAGATGGAGACCATCCTGGCGAACATGGTGAAATCCCATCTCTACTAAAAAATACAAAAAAATTAGCCAGGTGTGGTGGTGGGCGTCTGTGGTCTCAGCTACTCGGGAGGCTGAGGCAGGAGAATGGCGTGAACCCGGGAGGCACAGCTTGCAGTGAGCCAAGATCGTGCCATTGCACTCCAGCCTGGGCGACTAGCGAGACTCCATCTCAAAAACAAAACAAAACATAAAAACAAAATTAAAAAACTGGTCTGTCCCTTATCCTTAGGCTCCTGAATTCACACTGAGGGGGAGTGGGGGGATCCCAATGTAATAGATAAACTGAGGATCAGAAAGGTTTTAATTTTTTTTTTTTTTTTTTT
>NW_016814481.1:320405-324008 GCF_001698545.2 Rhinopithecus bieti | reverse complement strand
TTTTTTTTTTTTTTTTGAGACAGAGTCTCACTCTGTCGCCCAGGATGGGGTGCAGTGATGTGATCTTGGCTCACTACAACCTTCGCCTCCCAGGTTCTCCTGCCTCAGCCTCCTGAGTAGCTGGGACTACAGGCGCCCGCCACCACGCCCGGCTAATTTTTGTACTTTTGGTAGAGACGAGGTTTCTTCATGTTGGCCAGGCTGGTGTTGAACTCCTGACCTCAAGTGATACGCCGGCCTCAGCCTCCCAAAGTGCTGAGATTACAGGCGTGAGCCACCGCCCCAGGCTGAGGCTCAGAAAGGTGAAGGGACTTGAAGCTCACACAGCTGAAAAGTGGCAGAACATGGCAAAAACTCAAGGTGTGGGTTCTTCCGGAGTCTGGGGCTCCTGGCTCCAGCACTCATGAGGGCTTGGGGGAGTGCAGGAGGGAAAGGTCACCCAGGAAAGTGAAGGGGAAAATGAGGCTGTTTGGGGAGGCCCGAGGGGAGAGGTGAAGGGAGAATGGGTGAGTGGACATTCCAGACCCCATACCCGCAGTGCCTGAAAGCCCTTCCTTGCCCCTGGGGTCCTTCTCGAAGGGGCTGGCGTCAGAGGCACAAAGGGAGCCAAATTGCAGGATTCCTGGGCTGGTCGGGACGCCACCACCCTGCGGGTGGGCTTAGCCCCGGTTAGAGGCGCCTCCTGGTGTCCAACTCCGGTGCCACATGGCACCCAGAGCCCACCCCGTCCTGGCTTCTTGCCTTTCTGATTCCAGGAAGCTAATTTTTCGAAGAGGGCGAAATCACCACTCCCTTAACATATAAAGATGAATGGGTGCTAAAATGTTTATTTCTTCCTGTTCACCAGGTCAGAAACGTTTTTTACTTTGTTTCTTCTTTTTGTGTTTTTTTGTTTCTTCTTCTCTTTTTTTTTTTTTGAGACAGAGCTTGCTCTGTCACCCAGGCTGGAGTGCAGTGCAGCGATCTTGGCTCACTGCAACTTTTGTCTCCCGGGTTCAAGCAATTCTCCTGCCTCAGCCTCTTGAGTAGGGACTATAGGAGCGTGCCACCACGCCCGGATAATTTATTTATTTTTAGTAGAGACGGGATTTCACCGTGTTGGCCAGGTTGGTCTCGAACTCCTGGCCTCAGGTGATCTGCCTGCCTTGGCTTCCCGAAGTGCTGGGATTACAGGTGTGAGCCACCGCACCTAGCCTTGTTTTTTTTTTTAATTTCACTGATGTGGGGAACAGGCAGATGTTATGTTCAAGTCTGAAAAATATATTTTTTATTTATTTATTTTTTTTTGAGATGGGGCCTCGCTGCATTACCCAAGCTGGAGTACAGTGGTGCGATCTCAGGTCACTGCAGCCTCAACCTCCTATGCTCAAGTGATCCTCCCAGTTCAGTCTCCAGCGTAGCTGGGACTCCAGGCATGCCCCACCACACCCAGCTAATTTTTAAAACTGTTTTGCAGGGAAAGGGTCTTGCTGTGTTACCCAGACTGGTCTTGAACTTCTGGCCTCACGTGATCCACCCACCTCAGCCTCCCAAAGTGCTGGGATTAGGCCGGGTGCAGTGGCTCACACCTGTAATCCCAGCACTTTGGGAAGCCAAGGTAGGCAGATTACTTGAGGTCAGGAGTTCGAGACCAGCCTGGGCAACATGGTGAAGCCCCGTCTCTACTAAAAATACAAAAATTAGGCGGGTGTGGTGGCGCGCGCCTGTAGTCCTAGCTACTTGGGAGGCTGAGGCGGGCAAATCGCCTGAACCCGGGAGGGGGAGGTTGCACTGAGTAGAGATCATGCCATTGCACTCCAGCCTGGGTGACAGAGGGAGACTATCTTAAGCAACAACAACAACAAAATCCACACACAAACACACACAAGGTGCTGGGATTGCAGCTATGAGCTAAGGTGCCTGACCTTGAAAAAGACACTTTACAAAGCAAGCTATTCACGCAAAGGTGTGAATGGAGGCAAATTGGGTTTTCCACAGGGGAATAAGGGCTGTCAACTGAACCTTTAGGCTGGACAGGATATGACATTTGCATGTCTGTAGATAAGACCTATTTTGTATTGCTAGCAGTTCTCACAACTTAGAGAGTTGTAAAATAGTTCAAAGACAATGATATGAATCAGGTACTCCGGAAGGGTGTGTTGTTTGTAGCTAACAGGCTGAAGGAACCATTGAAGAATCATAACTCATTCACTGAAACAAAAGGTTGTAGAAGGAACCATTCCTTCATTCAATAAACACCTGCTCTTCCAGTGCCTGTTGTGAGCTGCTCTAGGTGCTTGAGATACAGCCCTGAACAGCGCCGGGGCCCTTGAGAAGCAAGGTAGAAACAGAGGAAAGTCGCAGAAAGTGACCCTGGCTAAGAAGACAAACAGGCCACTTCTGGGGGCAGGGGACAAGGAAGGCTTCCCTGAGGTGACGTCCCCGGGGGAAAGGAACTGTGGGCGCAAAGGCAAGGAGGACGGTGGCCTGGATAGAAAGGGGATACAAACTTGGTGGTGTCCCTTTTATCTGTTGTCACTAGAATGTCAGTTTTTTGTTGTTGTTTTTTTGAGACAGAGTCTCGCTCTGCCACCTAGGTGGAGTGCAGTGGCACCATCTCAGCTCACTGCCACCTCCGCCTCCTGGGTTCAAGCGATTCTCCTGCCTCAGCCTCCTGAGTAGCTGGGATTACAGGTGCCTGCCACAACGCCGGCCAATTTTTGTATTTTTAGTAGAGACGGGGTTTCACCACGTTGGCCAGGCTGGTCTTGAAGTCCTGACTTCAAGTGACCAACCTGCCTCAGCCTCCCAAAGTGCTAGGATTACAGGCGTGAACCATCACGCCCGGCCTGAATGTCAGTTCTTAGTTCTGCCTAGAACAGAGGTTGGCATGAAGTAGTCACAATAGCTGGGTGTGGTGGCTCATATCCATAATCCCAGCAGTTTGGGGAGCTGAAGTGGGAGGATGGCTTTAGGCCAAAATCGGTCTGGGGAACATAGGGAAACCCTGTCTCTGTGGAAAATAAAAAAATGAGCTGGGCGTGGTGGTGCATGCCTGTGGTTCCAATTACTTGGGAGGCTGAGGTGGGAGGATCACTTGAGTCTAGGAGTTTGAGTTTGCGGTGACTTATGATCACACCACTGCAGTCGCGCGACACACCAAGATGCTGTCTCTGAAAAAAAATAAAGTAATCACAATAAATACTGAACGAGGAGAACTTCGTTTCTCGACTTACCCATCTGGCCCTCTTCCAAATTATACTTTCCTTCTTTCCTTATTGTTTTCTTTTTTGAGACAGAGTCTCGCTCTGTCGCCCAGACTGGAGTGCGGTGGCCGGATCTCAGCTCACTGCAAGCTCTACCTTCCGGGTTTACGCCATTCTCCTGCCTCAGCCTCCCGAGTAGCTGGGACTACAGGTGCCCGCCACCTCGCCCGGCTAGTTTTTCGTATTTTTTAGTAGAGACGGGGTTTCACCGTGTTAGTCAGGATGGTCTCGATCTCCTGACCTCGTGATCCACCCGTCTCGGCCTCCCAAAGTGCTGGGATTACAGGCTTGAGCCACCGTGCCCGGCCCTCCTTATTGTTTTAAAGCTTTTTAATAAACTTTTATTCCTGCTCTGAAA
>NW_016814481.1:310183-318535 GCF_001698545.2 Rhinopithecus bieti | reverse complement strand
ATATTTATTTATTTATTTTTTATTTTTTTTTTTTGAGACGGAGTCTCGCTCTGTCGCCCGGGCTGGAGCGCAGTGGCCAGATCTCAGCTCACTGCAAGCTCCACCTCCCGGGTTTACGCCATTCTCCTGCCTCAGCCTCCCAAGTAGCTGGGACTACAGGCGCCTGCTACCTCGCCCGGCTAGTTTTTTGTATTTTTTAGTAGAGATGGGGTTTCACCATGTTAGCCAGGATGGTCTCGATCTCCTGACCTCGTGATCCGCCCATCTCGGCCTCCCAAAGTGCTGGGATTACAGGCTTGAGCCACCGCGCCCGGCCACCCAGCTTAGTTTTTGTATTTTTAATAGAGACGGGGTTTTACCCTGTTGGTCAGGCAGGTCTTGAACTCCTGACCTCATGATCTGCCTGCCTCAGGCTCCCAAAGTGCTGGGATTACAGGCGTGAGCCATTGCACCTGGTCTGGTCTGTGTCCATCTTTTAGCTATCGTAAGCAGTGCTGCTATTTACATGGATATGCAAATCTACAAGTGAACACACCTGTCTTCCATTCTTCTGGGAATACACCTAGGAGCGGAATTGCTGGGTCATATGGTAACTCCAGAATGAATTTACTGAAGAACCACTTAACTGTTTTTCCCCCTTAAAAAGAAAAAAAAAACATAGCCTGTAATCCCAGCACTTTGGGAGGCTGTGGTGGGTGGGTTACTTGAGGTCAGGAGTTGAGACCAGCCTGGCCAACATGGTGAAACCCCATGTCTACTAAAAATACAAAAATTAGCTGGGCGTGGTGGCGCATGCCTATAATCCCAGCTACTCAGGAGGCTGAGGTGTGAGGATCGCTTGTCTGGGAGGTGGGGGTAGCAGTGAGCCAAGATCATGCCACTGCACTCCAGCCTGGATTACATAGAGCAAGACTCTCTCTTAAAAAAAACAAAACAAAAATAAGCAAAAAAAACCATTGTTAGTCTTGACTGTCACTGTGTGGAACCCAGAAAACACACTTGGGATGGGGTTTGGGGGCAGCTGCTGGTGACCCAGCACCTCTGTGTCCTTGGTAGGTGAGGTGGCCAGGAGAGGGTAAGATTGTAGGGAACCAGTCACCCTACCCCGTCTCAGGCTAGAAGCTGACTGTATGCACAGGTACCACTCCCCAAAGAAAAGATGGGCTGTAGTTCAGTATCACCCTGACTACAGCCCATCTTTTCCCTGTGCTATGACCTTGACCTGGATCCAGCAGAGGGAGAAAAGGTCATCAGACCAGAGATCCCAGAATATTCCATAGGCACTGTGTGGCACAACAGACTCAAACAATTTGGAGGTGGAGAAACCCCAGGATGGGCAGAAGTGAATTCTGGTCTTGTGACAGTGACAGGTAGCAGAGGGCCAGCTGAGAGCATGGATCGGGACTCTGCCAACTACAGGTTTAATTCTACTCTAGAATGTTATGCAGGACCTACACAGGGCATCCTGCTAGATGACATGTATAAAGCATTAGAACTGGTGGGGCGTGGTAGATCACACCTGTAATCTCAGCACTCTGGGAGGCCGAGGCAGAAGGATCACTGGAGGCCACAAGATTGAGACCAGGCTGGGCAACTTAGCAAGACCCCACCACTACAAAAAACAATAAATCAGCTGGGCATGGTAGTGCATGCCTGTAGTTCCAACTACTCGGGAGGCTGAGGTGGGAGGATGACTTGAGCCTGGGAGATGGAGGCTGCAGCGAGCTATGATTGTTCCACTGCACTCCAGCCTGGGCGACAGTGTGGCCTGGCTCACAGGTAGTGCTACCGCTGGCTGTCCTCTCTCCCTTACAGTTGGCACTTTTTTTTTTTTTTTTTTTTTTTGGAGACAGAGTCTCACTCTGTCGCCCAGGCTAGAGTGCAGTGACCGGATCTCAGCTCACTGCAAGCTCTGCCTCCCGGGTTTACGCCATTCTCCTGCCTCAGCCTCCCGAGTAGCTGGGACTACAGGCGCCCACCACCTTGCCTGGCTAGTTTTTTGTAATTTTTTTTAAGTAGAGACGGGGTTTCACCGTGTTAGCCAGGATGGTCTCAATCTCCTGACCTCGTGATCTGTCCGTCTCAGCCTCCCGAAGTGCTGGGATTACAGGCTTGAGCCACCGCGCCTGGCCAGTTGGCACTCTTTATCCAGGTAGCACCATGTGGTTTCCAAATGCATTCCAGTTCAATCAGCACCGTGGTCCTGTGAGGTGGCATCTGACCTACTGATGTCCAGCTTGACTCTGGTTGTGTCCCCAGGGCTGAGGACTCGCCAGGAGGAGGGAGTGAGTCACCCGGGGTTAAATGGAGAAAAGACTTTCCCGGCTCTCAGGCTCAGGGTGGGGGGTGCAGAAGCCCAGTTGTCCTCTGGGCACGTGGCTGCTAAAGGCGGTGGGGTGGGGTGGGGCACGCCGGGCCACGTCACTCATGGAGACTTGTGGGCTCACCCGGCCTGCTCACCTGAACACAGGACTGCAAGAGGGATGACAAAGCCAGGTTTATTGTTCTGGGTTAAACCTGTGGAGGCAGGAGCTGGGAAGGGGCATGGGGACAGATGAAGCTGGTGACTGTATCTTCCTGGTCATTGCTGGGTTCTCAGCACCCTTGGTCCCCACTGAAGTTCTAGGTGAAGTCCAGTGCTGGGGGATGGGTCCTCTTCCTGACAGTGCCGCTGTGGGACCTTGGTAAGGACCACATGGACGGTAGGGTGGGGGTTGGCCTGCGCTGGGGCAGCGTCCTCAGGAAGGGTGTCTTGGAGAGGTGGAGGTGCAGCCGCCCCATTTCTTTCTTGCCGGGTCTTCAGCAGTGCCAGCTCTTGGTGCGGCTGCTGCTGGTTTCATCACCGACGTCATGTTCGATCATTACTTCCGGATTCCGACTTCTAGGTTCTGAGGGACAAGCACAGGGAGTCAGACTGGTGACCTGGGGCCTCGAGAGGGCCTTGACCAGTCACCTCTTCCCAGCTACAGCTCGCAGGCGGTTAGATCAGCAACTATCCCCTCGAACTGCCCTGACTGTGGGTCCTGGTGGCTGGTTAGTCCTGCTATTCTCTGGGCCTCACACAACACCAACATCCCTCACCTCTGCACTTGACTCCTAACCATCCTGCTCATGCCGTTTATGGATGGGGAACAGACTGCTGCAGCCAGGAGGCAACTGGTTGGCAGCGTCCCTAAAACCAGATAGGTCCAGCGTGCCTACAGCCTCCTCGTCCACTTTAGGTGGGGCCTCCTCTGGCCCCAGGTCATCTCCTGCTTTGCAGACGCAAGCCTGAGGATCTGAGGGGTGGAGGGAGCGGCAAGTAATGGCACAGATGTGGGACAAACCAGCAGTGTGAACCCAACTAGTGCCAGATCGCCTTCCCCAGACTGCCCTGCCCTGCGGCTATGAGTTCCAATGGCTGGGTGTGGTGGCTCAAGCTTTGTAATCAGCACTTTTCAAGCGGAGGCAGAGATCCTTGAGCCCAGGAACTCGAGCCTAGCCCTGGGCAACATAGCGAGCCGCATCTGTACCCAAAATAAAAAAATTAGCCCAGTTGTGGTGGTGCGTGCCTGTTGTCTCAGCTATTGTGGGTGGTCGAGCCCAGAGGTCCACGGCTGCAGTGAGCTGGTGGATGCGTTCCACTACACTTGCAGCTGGGGGACAGCGTGAAGACCCTGTCTCAAAGAAAAAAAGTTTCTGGTGGGTCCGTGGCTGTAATTCAGTACATGGGAAGGCCGAGGCGGGCGGATCACCTGAAGGTACGGGACTGAGCCCAGGCTGGCAACACGGCGAAACCCAATCTGTCTACCTGAAACACAAAAACTACCCAGGTGGTAGTGGCAGGCGCCTGTAATCCAGCTACTTGGGAGCTGAGGCAGGAGAATTGCTTAACCGGGGGGCAGAGGTTCATGAAGGCCCAGACCAAGCAGCACCAAACTCAGCCTGGGCCGTTAAGAGTCGAACTCCATCCTCCTCTCAAAAAAAAAAAAAAAAAAAAAAAAAAAAAAAAAAAAAAAAAATTCCAAATGAACACAATCACCAGCATTGGGACAGCTAACCAGGTACCTGGGCGCAGGGGTCATGGAGCCGGAATTCAGTGCGTGTACTGGGACAACATAAGCGTCAGTGGTGTGATATGTTACACCGTTAAAGGATGGTTAAGTGCACTTTGACAAAAAGGAAACAGGAGTGAGGAGGAATGGGTACAGGTTACCATCAAGGCAGACCTCTCTGAAGTGAGCTGGAAGAAGGCAGCAGTGTGGATTATTGGGAGAGGAATCCAGGCAGACGAAGAAACTGCCAGTGCAAAAGTTCTGAGGTGGGACAAGGAGCCCAGGAAGGGCTCCGGGAGGGAGGAGACAGGGGCCAGTAAGGCTAGAGGGAGTGGAAGCAGACGAGGGCCGATTCTGCAGGGCCTTGGGGCTGAGTGAGGACTGGGCCTTTTTCCTGGGTGAGGTGGAAGCCATGGAGGATTCTGAGCCAAGGAGGGAGGGAGCCGACTCAGGTGCTCATGGGCACTCTCTGGCTTCTGTGAGGACCAGGTGGGATCCAGGAGACAACAGAGAAGGTAGCTGCACTGGTCCAGGTGGAAAATGATGTGGATGGGACCAGGTAGGGGCCAAGGAGGTGGGAGGCAGGTGGATTTTGGATTGATTCTAAGGGCAAAATATGGGCGAGCCCAGTGGCTCATGCCTGTAATCCCAGCACTTTGGAAGGCCGAGGTGGGCAGATCAAGAGGTCAGGAGTTCGAGACCAGCCTGGCCAACATGGTGAAACCCCACCTATACTAAAAATACAAAATAAATAAATAAATAAATAAATAAATAAATAAAATAAAATAAAAATAAATTAGCCGGGCATGGTGGTGCACCTCTGTAATCCCAGTTACTCGAGAGGCTGAGACAGGAGAATCGCTTGAACCCAGGAGGCAGAGGTTGCACTAAGCCAAGATCACACCATTGCACTCCAGCCTGGGCGACACAGCGAGACTCCATCTCAAACAAAACAACAAAACAGAACAAAACAAAACAACTAAGGGCAAAATGGATGGGACGGGACCGGGATGTGAGAGAAAGGAGGGATTCAAGGATGACCTATGGCATTTGGAAGGAAGTGATCACAGGTGGAGGAGGGCAGAATGGGAAGGGAGGATCAGGAACTTGGTTTTGGACATGCTGAGTATGAGGTTCCCCACCCCATGGAGGTAAGCCGGCCGCTGGGTACCCAGTTCTGAGGAAACTGATACTCTGGGGAGACGAAACAATTTGCTCAAGATCACTGGGCAGTTTCAAACCAGTTTGAGTACAATTCAAACCCAGGTTTGACTCCCACCAAAACCAATTTTAAATCTCTTTCCAACTTCTTTACAAGTTCAGCCTTACCCATCTACACATAAATATTGCACTTAAAAACAACCACAGGGCGGCTCACGCCTGTAATCCCAGCACTTTGGGAGGGAGACGCAGGAGGATGGCTTGAGGCCAGGAGTTCAAGACCAGCCTGAGCAGCATAGTGAAACCTGTCTCCACCAAAAATACAAAACAAAATTAGCCGCGTATTGGCGCACACCTGCAATCCTACCTACTAGGGAGGCTGAGACGGAAAGATTGCTTGAGTCCAAGAGGTTGAGGCTGCAGTGAGCTATAAATGGGGCCACTGCACTCCAGCCTGTGCAACAATGAGATCCTGACTCAAAAAAAATTACAACCAACGCACCTCACACTTCTTTGAGCCCTCTGCTGTTGTTAGAGGTTTACAAAGCTGGGCTTTCAATTCCCTTCCCATGCCACCTCGCTCCCTTCCTGAGTTCCATTAAAGAAAACAGTAACAGGCCGGGCGCGGTGGCTCACGCCTGTAATCCCAGCACTTTGGGAGGCCGAGACGGGTGGATCACGAGGTCAGGAGATCGAGACTATCCTGGCTAACACGGTGAAACCCCGTCTCTACTAAAAAATACAAAAAACTAGCCGGGCGTGGTGGCGGGCACCTGTAGTCCCAGCTACTCAGGAGGCTGAGGCAGGAGAATGGCGTAAACCCGGGAGGCGGAGCTGAAGTGAGCTGAGATCCGGCCACTGCACTCTAGCCCGGGCGGCAGAGCGAGACTCCGTCTCATAAAAAAAAAAAAAAAAAAAAAAAAAAAGGAAAACAGTAACAGCAAGACGCTGACGTTATTGGAACACTTTTTGCGCCGCAGGTCTTGCTTCTACGAGGCTCTGTTGAAGCGGTAAGTGGTGTTCCTGCACCCCTTGCACAAGGAAGAAAAGGGAGGCTCACAGAGCTGGGAGTCCTCCAGGTCTCATCCCTTGCCCTTTGCCGATCCCTGTGCTCCTTCCCTCGCCGGCGTCCAGGTTTCATCCCTCGTCCCTAGCACGTCCCCCAGCCCCTATCCCTCGCCAGCTTCCATCTCTTGCCCCTCTGCGCCCCGGGCTCCATCCTTCGCTCCTAACGCGGTCCCTGGCTCTATCCCTCGCTCCTAGCTCGTTCCCGGGATTCATCCTCTTTCCTCACCGACCCCCGGGGTCCACCCCTCGCCCCTCGCCGTCCTCCGGGCTCCACCCTTCGCCCCTCGCCCCTCGCCGTCCTCCGGGCTCCACCCCTCGCTGCTCGCCGCCCTCCGGGATCCATCTCTCGCCCCGACACACCTTCTTGAGCTTTTGCTGCTGCACGACGCGCGCCTTCTTGGGAGCGATAACACGACCTGGGGAAAGATGCGCTCACGTGAGGCCTGGAAGCCGCGGGTCCACCTCTCCCCCAAGTCCCCGAGCCGCTCCTTACCGCCTTTTCTCGGGCCCCGATTCTTTTCAGAGGCCGCCGCTGCCGTCTTGCTCTTTGCGGGCTTTCGCGCCTGGAACTTGCGTTGCCCCTGCGCCATGATCCGGCACGCAGCGGAAGAGGCGTGGCTGTAAGCAGTAGTAGCCGGAAGGCACGGGGAACCATGGGATACAGCGGGGCGGAAAAACGCAAGACCTCACCGGATACAATGTGGCACAGAGTTAAAGAGACAGTATCCCATGAGAGTAGTGGATCACAGCCGGAGTTTTCAAACATTACCAACAAAAAGGTGACAATGATAAAGCTAACGTTTATTGAGTGCTTATGTGTTTTAGAAAACTTACAACGTTTTATGATCTTTACACATAAAAACTCAGACTAGGTTTAGGGTGCGGCACTCACCTCTGGTGCGGAATTTAAGAAGGTCCAAAAACTTTGGTAATCATAAACAATATTTTCAAGACTTAAAAAATATTTTAATATCCAAAATAATGAAATTGTCAAACTACATCCTGCAGACCGGCAGCATAATTATGTAAATAAAATTAGAGTGGAACCAGGGTATTGAGGTCAGTAAGCTCAAGGCACAAGTGCAGGGTTCCAGCCTCTTCAAAATTTCATTTAGGCCGGGCTCAGTGGCTCACGCTTGTAATCCCGCACTTTGGGAGGCCGCGGTGTGCGGATCACCCGAGGTCAGGAGTTCGAGACCAGCCATGACTAGCATGGTGAACCCCTGTCTCTAATAAAAATACAAAAATTAGCCAGGCATAGTGCCGGACTCTGTAATCCCAGCTACTCGGCAGGCTGAGGCAGAAGAATCGCTTGAACCCAGGAGGTGGAGGCTGCAGTCAGCCGAGATGGCGCCACTATACTCCAGCCTGGGCAACAGAGTGCGAGATCCTGTCTCAAAAAAATATTTTTTTTGTTTTGTTCATCATGGATTTTTCTTTTTTTTCCAAGAGATGGGGTCTCACTCTGTTGCCTAGAGTGAAGTGCAGTAGTGCAATCAAAGCACACTGCATCCTTGAACTCCTGGGCTCAAGCCATCCTCCCACCTCTGCCTGAGTAGCTGGGGCTAGAGGTGTGAGCCACCATGCCCAGCTCATTTTTAAAAAAATTTTGTTTGTAGAGACAAGGTCTCACTATGTTACTCAAACTGGTCTCAAACACCTGGGCTTAAGCAATCCTCCCACCTTGGCCTCCCAAAGTGCTGGAATTACAGGCATGAGCCACCAAGCCTGGCCTCATCATGAATTTTTGCATTAATTTTGATTTTTAAAAAATACTGCTATAAGGCCAGGTGCAGTGGCTCATGCCTGTAGTCCCAGCACTTTGGGAGGCTGAGGTGGGGGGGATCATTTGAGGTCAGGAGTTCGAGACCAGCCTGGCCAACATGGTGAAATCATGTCTCTACTAAAAATAGAAAAATTAGCTGGGCATGGTGGCGCATGCCTGTAATCCCAGCTACTCAGGAGGCTGAGGCAGGAGAATTGCTTGAACTGGGGAGGCACAGGTTGCAATGAGCTGAGATCACACCACTACACTCCAGCCTGGGTGACAGAGTGATACTCTGTCTCAAAAAAAAAAAAAAAAAAAAAA
>NW_016814481.1:303869-309902 GCF_001698545.2 Rhinopithecus bieti | reverse complement strand
AAAAAAAAAAAAAAAAAAAAAAACCAAAAACAAAATATTGCTTTAAAATATTTTTTATCTTGGTTGCTGAGCATTTTTGGTGTCTTCTTAAAATTCTGCCCTGCAGGTGTTACCCTAGCTCCAGCTCTGACCTTAAGAGGGAGGTACTAGTGTTATCCACATTTGTTTTTCATTTTTTAATTAATTCTTTTTTTTTTTGAGATGGAGTCTCGCTCTGTGGCCCAGGCTGGTGTGCAGTGGCGCGATCTCGGCTCACTGCAAACTCCACCTCCCGGGTTCATGCCATTCTCCTGCCTCAGCCTCCCGAGTAGCTGGGACTACAGGTACCCGTCACCACGCCCGGCTAATATTTTGTATTTTTAGTAAAGACGGGGTTTCACCATGTTAGCCAGGATGGTCTTAATGTCCTGACCTCGTGATCCGCCTGCTTCGGCCTCCCAAAGTGCTGGGATTACAGGCGTGAGCCACCACGCCCAGCCTGTTATCCACATTTTATAAATGAGGAAACCAAGGCACAGAGAAGCGAAGTGACTTGCCCAGGATCATACAGTGGAAAAGGTGGCAGAGTCAGGATTTGAATCTGGGCAGCCTGGCTTTAGATGCAGGGTTCTAGATGGAAGGCCCTGTCTGAGCTTCCTGAACTAGGAACAAGTGTGGTCAGGGGCAAGAAGGTCAGCTTTTGGGTAGCTGTTCAAGAAATGTATTAAAAAACCTAGAGAGGCAGGCTAGGGAGAGCTGTGTTGATTACATCTGGGGTCCATCTAGGGTTCCATTCCTGGAAGAGATGGTGGTGGTTAGGGCTGCCCGGAGCTCCTCAGGGGCAAAGACCCCCAGTTCTGTGATGATGCCGCCAGTGATGAGGTCATGGGGGGTGACATCGAAGGCAGGATTCCAAACTCCAATCCCTGCAGGGGAGAGAGGGGAGCCAAGGAGGCAGGAATTTGCTTCTGTGAGAGTTCTCAGGTTGTGGTCACCTGTTTCTATCACAGTGGTTCTTGGTATTGGGGAGTCCTTGAAAACCTAAGGATTCTCACCCCAAAAGTACATGCAGGCACGGACATTGTACCCAATAGTAAGTTTAGACTCACCACTGCTCCTAGACTGTCACTGCCTAAGAAGAATTCACAGTCCTATACACATCTATCCCACTTATTTTTTTATTTTTTGTGAGATGTAGTTTCGCTTTTGTTGCCCAGGCTGGAGTGCAGTGGTGCAATCTCGGCTCACCGCAACCTCCACCTTCTGGGTGCAAGCAATTCTCCTGCCTCAGTCTCTCGAGTAGCTGGGATTACACGCATGCACCACCATGCCCGGACACTATTTTTAGTAGAGATGAGGTTTTTCCATGTTGGTCAGGCTGGTTTCAAATTCTCGACCTCAGGTGATCTGCCTGCCTCGGCCTCTCAAAGTGCTGGGATTATAGGCGTGAGCCACCGTGCCTGGCCTATCCCACTATTTTTTTAGTTTTATTTTTAATTATTATTATTATTTTTTGAGACAGAGTCTCATTCTGTCACCCAGGCTGGAGTACAGTGGTGTGATCTCGCCTTAGTGTAACCTCTGCCTCCTGGGTTCAAGCGATTCTCCTGCTGCAGCCTCCTGAGCAGCTGGGACCACAGACAGCTGAGCCATGGTGCACCACCATGCCTGGCTGTTTTTTTGTTTTTTGTTTTTTTTTTTGAGGTGGAGTCTCGCTCTGTCGCCCAGGCTGGAGTGCAGCGGCCGGATCTCAGCTCACTGCAAGCTCCGCCTCCCAGGTTTATGCCATTCTCCTGCCTCAGCCTCTCGAGTAGCTGGGACTACAGGCGCCCGCCACCTCGCCCGTCTAGTTTTTTGTATTTTTTTTTTTTTTAGTAGAGACAGGGTTTCACCGTGTTAGCCAGGATGGTCTCGATCTCCCGACCTCGTGATCCGCCCGTCTCGGCCTCCCAAAGTGCTGGGATTACAGGCTTGAGCCACCGTGTCTGGCCTTTGTTTTTTTGAGATGGAGTTTTGCTGTTGTCACCTAGACTGGAGTGCAGTGACATGATCTCAACTGTGTCTCCCAGGTTCAAGATATTCTGCCTCAGCCTTCCAGGTAGTTGGGATTACAGGTTCTTGCCATCTCGTCTGGCTAATTTTTTTTGTATTTTTAGTAGAGACGGGGTTTCACCACATTGGCCAGGCTGGTCTCGAACCCTGGACCTCAGGTGATCCCCCCACCTCAGCCTCCCAAAGTGTTGGGATTACAGGCGTGAGCCACTGTGCCCGGCCTTTTTTTTTTTTGTGAGACAGAGTCTTCCTCTGTCGCCCAGGCTGGAGTGCAGTGGTGCAATCTCGACTCACTGCAAGCTCTGCCTCCCAGGGTCATGCATTCTCCTGCCTCCTGAGTAGCTGGGACTACAGGCGCCCGCCACAACGCCCAGCTAGTTTTTTGTATTTTTAGTAGAGACGGGGTTTCACCGTGTTTGCCAGGATGGTCTCGGTCTCCTGACCTTGTGATCTGCCCGCCTCGGCCTCCCAAAGTTCTGGGATTACAGGCATGAGCCACCACATTCGGCAATTTTTGTATGTTTTTAGTGGAGACATGGTGTCGCTCTGTTGGCTAGGCTGGTCTGGAACGCTGACCTCAAGTGATCCGCAGGCCTCTGCCTCCCAAAGTGTTGGGATTATAGGCGTAAGACACCGCATCCGGGTGCATGGACTAATATTTAAAGGGCCAGTCATTGATCTAAATGTCCTGTGGGTTAATTCACTGATGGCCGTTGGGTTTATGCAGCAGGTTCTAGCCAAAGCCCATTTTACAGATAGGATCAGTGAGGATCTCAGGGAATTAGAGAATTTAGGGAACTTGCTAATGGTTGCACAGCCAGGAACTTGCTAATGGTTGCATAGGCAGCTAAGAAAAGTCTTGCAGCAAGGCATGGTAGCTCACACCTGTAATCTCAGTGCTTTGGGAGGCTGAGGCAGGAGGATCGCTTGAGGTCAGGAGTTCGAGACCAGCCTGGGGAACACAGCGAGACCCTATCTCTATGAAAATAAACAAATAAAAATAAAAATAAGTCTAGAAATATCTTGTTTTTTCTTTTCTTTGTTTTTTTTTTGAGACAGAGTCTCACTCTGTTGCCCAGGCTGGAGTGCAGTGGCGCAATCTCAGCTCACCACAACCTCCGCCTCTCAGGTTCAAGTGAGTCTCCTGTGTCAGCCTCCTGAGTAGCTGGGATCACAGGCGGATGCCACCATGCCCAGCTAATTTTTGTGTTTTTAGTAGAGACAGGGTTTCACTATGTTGACCAGGCTGGTCTCGAACTCCTGACCTTGCGATCTCCCTGCCTCGGCCTCCCAAAGTGCTGGGATTACAGGTGTGAGCCACCTCGCCTGGCCATCTTGGTTTTTCTTTACCAACACGTGGCCAGGCAGATATTCTTATTTCCTCTTAAGAAAACCTGAGTGGAGAATAGCAAGACAGTTGTTCAAGACCATTCATATAACCGGTTAGTTGTAAATTCTGATGTTGGATCTGACCTCCAGGATGCACCTGTTAGAAGAAGCGGCTTGGGCCAGGCATGGTGGCTCACACCTGTAGTCCTAGCGCTTTGGGAGGCAGAAGCAGACTGATTGCTTGAGGTCAGTAGTTTATAACTAGCCTGGTCAACATGTTGAAACCCCATCTCTACTAAAAATACGAAAATTAACGAGGTGTGGTGGCGCCCACCTATAGTCCCAGCTACTCAGGAGGCTGAGGCAGGAGAATTGCTTGAACCCGGGAGGTGGAGGTTGCAGTGAGCTGAGATCACACCACTGCACTCTAGCCTGAGGGACAGAGCAAGACTCCATCTCAAAAAGAAAAGAAGAAGAAAAAGTGGCTTGTAGGAGCTGTGTATGTTCCAGAAGGATGACAAGGCCCTGCATATCACCTGCCTCCATGAAGTGCCCAGAAGCTGGGGTGTCGCCTGAGGGGGTGGCTTACCGGGTGCCGCAATCCGGACCCCATTAACATCAGTCAGCTCCTGGGCTGGTCGCTCTTCAATAATGATCTCCTTGCCGGTCTCCAGACGGAGGTCACATGAGGAGCTGGGGGCAGCCACGTAGAAGGGAATGCCGTGGTGCTTGGCGACAATGGCCAGCTGGTAGGTGCCCACCTTGTTGGCTGTGTCACCATTGGCAACCACGCGGTCAGCTCCCACGACCACGGCTGGGGAGGGGGGGCATGAGAAGTTGGGGGTCACTACCTGGCCCCATGCCCCAGAGCCCCACCCCCAGGGCTTACCCCCCAGGACTTTCTGTCTGCTTACCTGACACGCCCCTATGGGCCATGGCAGCAGCCACCATGCTGTCGGCGATAAGGGTGGCGGGGATCTGCTCATAGACCAGCTCAAAGGCCGTCAGCCGGGCTCCCTGGTTATAGGGCCGGGTCTCCGTGCAGAAGGCGTGCTCCAGGCGGCCCAGGCTGTGCAGTGAGCGGATCACACCTGTGGGGGCCCCGCACACCAGGAGAAGGCCCCGGGGAGGGGCAAACAGACAAGGTGGTCCATTGGTTAGGGGTGCAGGCTCCTAGACTGGGCGTGGATTGTCCAAGGCTTACCGAGCACAGTCCTACCCAGGGGCCTTCGCAGTGGCAGTTCTCTCTGCCTGGTACGCTCTTCCCAATGCTCGCATACTTCTGTTTCACGTCTGTTTAAAGGACACCTTCTCGGTGAAGCCTTCTCTGATCTCTCAGTTTTGCATAGCAATCCCCACACTTCCAGTGTCCTGCTGTCTGTCTTTAGCATTTATCACCTTTTTTTTTTTTTTGAGATGGAGTCTCGCTTTGTCACCCGGGCTGGAGTGCAGTGGCACAATCTCGGCTCACTGCAAGCTCTGCCTCCCGGGTTCACGCCATTCTCCTGCCTCAGCCTCCCGAGTAGCTGGGACTACAGGCGCCCGCCACCACGCCGAGCTAAGTTTTTGCATTTTAGTAGAGACAGGGTTTCACCATGTTAGCCAGGATGGTCTTGATCTCCTGACCTCGTGATCCACCCGCCTCGGCCTCCCAAAGTGCTGGGATTACAGGCGTGAGCCACCACACCCGGCCCCAGCATTTATCACCTTCTAACACCTCAGGTGTACAGGCAGTCCCCCTTTTCTGTGGGTTCTCCATCCATGGACTCAACCACGTGGATTGAAAATATTTGAAAAGAATCGCTGGAACCCAGGAAGCAGAGGTTACAGTAAGCCGAGGTCGTGCCACGGCACTCCAGCCTGGGTGACAGAGCAAGACTCTGTCTCCAAAATAAATAAATAAATAAAAAGCAATCCTCCCATCTCAGCCCCCTCCTGAATAGCTGGGACCACAGGTGCATACCACTACACCCAGCTAATTTTAGTATTTTTTGTAGAGATGGGGTTTTGCCATGATGCCCAGGCTAGTTTTGAACCCCTGAGCTCAAGTGATCTGCCTGCCTTGGCCTCCCAAAGTGTTGGCATTACAGGCTTAAAAATAGAGACGGCGTCTTGCTATGTTGCCAAGGCTGGTCTAGAACTTCTGAGTTCAAGCAATCCTCCCACCCCAGCCTCCTGATTACAGGCCTGCACCACCACTACACCTAGCCAATAACAACAATATACATAGTATTTACATGGTACTAGCTATGATATGCAATCTAGAGATGTTTTAAAATATAGGGGTGGGCTGGGCGTGGTGACTCATGCCTGTAATCCCAGCACTTTGGGAGGCCGAGGCTGGCAGATTACCTAAAGTCAGAAGTTCAAGACCAGCCTGGCCAACATGGTGAAACCCTGTCCCTACTAAAAATATAAAAATTAGCTGGGTGTAGTGGCTCACGCCTGTAATCCCAGACACTCAGGAGGCTGAGGCATGAGAATCTCTTGAACCTGGGAGGTGGAGGTTGTAGTGAGCTGAGATCATGCCACTGCACCAGCCTGGGTGACAGAGCAAGACTATCTAAAAAAAAAAAAAAAACAAAAAAAAAAAAAACAAATATCGGGTTGGGCCGGGCGCGGTGACCAAAGCCTGTAATCCCAGCACTTTGGGAGGCCGAGACGGGCGGATCA
>NW_016814481.1:294779-302279 GCF_001698545.2 Rhinopithecus bieti | reverse complement strand
CTGGGGCCGACAAGGAGTTTTCAGCACCAGCCACCAGGCCCCGGGGCCCAGGCCAACCCCTTCTCTCTGCCCAGCGCTGCTGTCCTGGAGCCCTCCTGCTCAAAGCCTTTCATTGCTGTGGGGCCTGGACCCTTCCGCCACGGCCACCGAAGTGTCACTCCATTCATCCAAACACATGTATACGGAGCAGTTCCAGTGTGACTCAGCAGTAAACACGACAAAAAAAATCTCTGCCCCTATGGAGTTGACACTGGGGTGAGGGAACCAGTTGATGAATAATAAAATGAAGGAAAGGACGGTGGAATTACGCAACAGAGAGAGGTGGGCGAGCTGGATCGTATAGGATGGTGGAGGAGGGCGCTATGGATACCTGGCCTGCACCAATGGCACGTGCAAAGGCTGTAAGGCAGGATTGAGCTTGGTGGGGTAAAGTGACATTGCAGGGAGGGGCTGGAGCAGAAGGGAAGTGGGGGAAAAAAGATGGCAGGAAGGGGATCAGCACAGGAAAAAAAGTTCCTCAAAAGCAGAAACCAAGAGGACAAGGTGACACCAAAAAGGGCCTCCAAGGGCGGATAAGGGGTTGGGTGTATTCAGGGGAGGCACGATTAAGGAGTTGGGTTTCCGGGCCAGGCTGACCAGGCTAGACTCCGGGCTCCATCTTTGGGGCAATGGACAAGGGACTTAAGGGCGCCGTGCCTCAGTTTCCCCATCTGTATAATGGGTCACTGTACTTAAAAAGAGTCAATATGATATCTGCTCAGCACAGTGCGTGGTACCAGATCCCCGTACCTCTCCCGGACTGCCTCCTCCGTAGCGCCCTCCCGCTCGGCCTCCCGGGCTGCAGCGTCAGCCAGGTCGCGGGCGGCGCGGGCCATGTTGACAGCGGTGGGCCGGGCGGTGACGAGGAAGCTCAGCTTGTCGCGTACGAAGGCCACGAGTGCGGCGAGTCCTGGACCCCCGGCGCCCGCCTGCAGCTCCACGGCGAGACTGAGACAGCCTACCAGGGCTATGGCCGGGGCGCCCCGCACCTGCGGGGAGCGATTCGGGGGTCGGAGGCTGCAGGCGCGAGCGCATTCCCACCGCCAGCCCTGCCGCCCCGCCGCCCCGCCGCCCCGCCGCACCTTCATGGCGCGGATGGCTTCCCAGGCCTGGCGCACCGAGCCCACCGCCTCGTAGCGGCTCTGCTGGGGCAGCAGCAGCTGGTCTAGGATCTGCAGGGAGCCCCGCGAGTAGCGGATCGCCTCCAGGGTCATGGTGCAGCAACCAAGCCCAGCACAACCCACGGGGAGTGGGAGTTCAGCGCGCACTTGAGGGGGCGGGGCCGTGGGCGGAGCCTCCCCCGGAAAAAGGGACATGCGCATGCGCATCCAACCCGACCCCCCACAGGTTCCCAGGACTCGCAGTCCACGTGGCCGAACCCACTGCATGTCTCCCGCCAAACCCGGACGGAGTGAGCCGCCTCCTCGGAACCACAAAAGTGGCAGCATTTATGGGACGCCTACTGCATACCAGGTCCTGTGTTTAGCATCCTGCAGTCTAGAGTTAAGGGTGTATCCCCAGTGGCAAGGTAACATCAAGTGTTCAAACGAAAGAATTTGTTAAATGATCTTCCTTCTTCAAGGTTGAGGGGGAGGCAGTGGGGGGTCGTGTGCCCCTTGATGGATGCACGGCTGTTTCTGGGCCATTTTCTGCTCGGTTTCATTCAAAAGTAACATGCAGGATGGGCGCTGAGGCTCACGCCTGGAATCCCAGCACTTTGGGAGGCCGAGTGGGGCGGATCACTTGAGGTCAGGAGTTCGAAACCAGCCTGGCCATCATGGTGAAACGCCATCTCTACTAAAAATACAAAAAATTAGCCAGGCGTGGTGGCGGGCACCCATAGTCCCAGCTACTTGGGAGGCTGAGGCCGAAGAATCACTTGAACCCAGGAGGCAGAGGTTGCAGTGAGCTGAGATTGTGCCACTGCACTCCAGCCTGGGTGACACAGAGCGAGACTCAGTCTCAAAAACAAAACAAACAAAAAAAACCCCAAAAGCAACACGCATGGGAGGCTTTTCCATGGGCCACCCCCGGGCTGGGGATAATAAAAAGCTCACACCTGTGTGCTCCAGCCCCCGCTGCATGTGGCACAGATCCTGGGTACCCCGTGCACCTTGTCCCTGGCCTTGTGTGTGTGGTTCCTGGCCCCCTTTTCACCCTTCACACTTGGCCCATGCCACCTCCTCCAGGAAGTCTGTCCTGATTCCTGGCCAACCTGAACCACCACCTTGAGACTCTTGCCACTCTGGGAAGGGACCACGTACATGGTCACAGCTATGACCCTAAACCAGAATTTGCTGATGAGAGGCCTGTCAAGCTTGGTCAACTTGGGGCTTGTGGGGGGAAGCCCCAGGGCCCAGCTAACAACCCAAGACAGGGAAGAGGAGACAGGTCTTTAATGTACGGAGTCTCACAAGGCACAAACACCCTCACCAAGACCAAATAAATAACTTCACAGTTGCAGGAAGGCGAGGTCTGGGGAGGGTGCGGCATCTGAGCTCTCCCAGGGCTGGTGGGCGACCGGCAGTCTGCAGTCTGTGAGGGGCCTCCTAGGTGTGTCCGGGCCTCTGGAGCGGGGCCAGTCCTCAGGATGGGGACTGCTCACTCACTCTCCGAGTCAGAGTAGTCCGCCACGAGGGAGGAGCCGAGGCTGCAGGGGTGCTGCGTGTCTGCGGGGTCAGCTACCTCCTGGGAGGAGCCTGCTAGCGACAGGGGCTTGTCCTGATGGCTCCCTTCCTGCCCCCTCGGCCTGCTGCACTTGGGGGTCTCAGCTGTTTCTGGAGGACAGTCTCTGGGGGCCGTGGTCCGGTCCTGGGCAGCCTCCTCTGGTACCCGCGGTTCCCCAGACTTGCGGGTGTCAGCCGCATACCGGGGGCTCTCCGGGACATCCCGAGACCTCCGCCGCACGATGCCCAGGTCCCCCACGGTGATGGGGGAGGTGGCAAGCGCGGTTCTGCGGCTCTGGGCCAGCTTCTTCAGGACGCCGCTGACCTTGCTGCTGGAGGCGGATCCGGGGGCGGAGGGGAACCAGGAGCGGCTGATGATCTCGGTTCGCTTCAGTTTCTGCTTGTCCTCGTAGGCTGGAGGAGAGGAGAGGACATTTCAGGGGTGGCAGAGGAGGGGGTCCAGAACTGCCCTACAGTAGACTAGAGTCCACTCAAGGCTGAGGACCCCCCCATCTCCAAGCAACTCTGAGCCTCCCTGACCCCTTTTCCCCCTGGCTTTTTACGCACAGTCCAGGGTGTGGAACTTCAGCAGGGCCGCCAGCCTGCGGTCATCTTCCGTCTCGGGCACCAGTGGGATGGTCAGGCTCGCCTTGGCCTGCAAGGCCTGATCTTTCTCCTCCTCCTCCTGGATGGCTTTTTTCTTTTCCTGTGTCGAGGGCCAAGAACACCAGAGACGGGGGGTGTGTGTCAAAGCCCTGTCTCTTCTGTGTGCTAGGGGCACTGCTCCAACTCTCCGGGTCTCAATTTACTCTTCTTTTTTGAGAAAGTCTCATTCTGTCACCCAGGCTGGAGCGCAGTGGCACAATCATAGCTCACTGCAGCCTCCAACTCCTGGGCTCAAGTGATTCTCTCATCTCAGCCTCCCAAGTATCCAGTACTACAGGTGTGCACCACCACGCCCAGCTACTTAAAAAATGTATTTTTGTAGAGGCTGGGCCTGGTAGCTCATGTCTGTAATCCCAGCACTTTGGGAGGCCAAGGCGGGTGGATCCCTTGAGGCCAGTAGTTTGAGACCAGCCTGGACGTCATGGCGAAACCCTGTCCCTATTAAAAATACAAAAATTAGCCAGGCGTGGTGGCATGTGCCTGTGGTCCCAGCTACTCAGGAGGCTGAGGCATGAGAATCACTTCAATCTGGGAGGTGGAGGTTGCGGTGGGCTGAGATCGTGTCACTGCACTCCAGCCTGGGCGCAAGAGGGAGACAGTCTCAAAAAACAATAAAAATTTTTTTTTGTAGAGATGGGGTCTCACTATGTTGCCCAGGCTGGTCTCCAACTCATGGCCTCAAACAATCCTCCCACCTGAGCCTCCCAAAACACTGGGATAACAGGTGTGAGCCACCACGTACAGCCTCATCCCACAAATATTTCTGGGATACCCACCTTGTGCTAGGCTTTGTTCTAGACATTGGGGATGCAGCAGCAGGCAGGGAAAAACCCTTGCCCTCGTGGAGCTGGCCTCTAGTGGTGAGACAGTGATAAGGAGAAAAAAAAAAATGCAGGATAGGTGGGTAGGGGATGGGCTGGGAGGTTCCATTTAAAATGTGGTGGCCAGGTCGGGTGCAGTGGCTCACGCCTGTAACCCCAGCACTTTGGGAGGTTGAGGCAAGTGGATCACATGAGGCCAGGAGTTCGAGACCAGCCTGGCCAACATGGTGAAACTCAGTCTCTACTAAAAATACAAATATTAGCCAGGCATGGTGGTGGGCACCTGTAATCCCAGCTACTTGGGAGGATGAGGCAGGAGAATTGCTTGAACCCAGGGTGGAGGCTGCAGTGAGCCGGGATCATGCCACTGCACTCCAGCATGGGTGACAGAGCGAGACTCAGTCTAAGCAAAAACAAAAATTCCAACATTAGCCAGGTGTGATGGCTCGTGCCTGTGGGTCCCAGCTACTTGGGAGCCTTAGTGGGGAGGATTGCTTGAACCTGAGAAGTTGAGGCTGCGGTGAGACATGATTGCCACTGCACTCCAGCCTGGGCAACGGCGAGACCCAGTCACACACACACACACAAAAGAAATTAAAAAAAAAAAAAAGGAAGCAACCAGGTAGGCATCTCCCATGGCATGGTGAGGTAGGGGTGAGCTATGGTCTGAATGTCTGTGTCCCCCAAATTTTGATGTTGAAGCTTAATCCCCAACATGACAGTGTTAAAAGACGTGAGGCATTTGGGGAGGTAATTAAGTCAGGAGGGCTGTGTCCTCACCAATGAGATTATTGGATTTATAAAAGGAGGTCTGAGGGAGCTTGTTTGTCTCTTCTGCCACATGAGGACACAGCTAGAAGCCACCGCCTATGAGAAATGGGCCCTCACCAGACACTGGATCTGCCAGCGCCTTGATCCTGGACTTCACAGGCTCCAGAACCATGAGCAATAAAATTCTATTATTTATTTTGGCTGGTCTTAGTGGCTCACGCCTGTAATCCCAGCACTTTGGCAGGCCACGGTGGATCACTTGAGGTTGGGAGTTCGAGACCAGCCTGGCCAACATGGTAAAACCCCATCTCTACTAAAAATAAACAAATTGGCTGGATGCGGTGGCTCACGCCTGTAATCCCAGCATTTTGGGAGGCCGAGGTGGGCAGATCACCTGAGGTTGGGAGTTTGAGACCTGCCTGACCAACATGGAGAAACCCCATCTCTACTAAAAATACTAGCCGGGCGTGATGGCACATGCCTATAATCCCAGCTACTCAGGAGGCTGAGGCAGGAGAATCACCTGAACCCGGGAGGCAGAGGTTGCGGTGAGCCGAGATCGCGTCATTGCACTCCAGCCTGGACAGTAAGAGCGAAACTGGGTCTCAAAAAAAGAGGCCCGGCGTGGCGACTCATGCCTATAATCTCTGCACTTTGGGAGGCCGAGGCGGATGGATCAAAAGGTCAGGAGATCGAGACCATAGTGAAACCCTGTCTCTACTAATAATACAAAAAATTAGCCGGGCGTGGTGGCGGGCGCCTGTAGTCCCAGCTACTCAGGAGGCTGAGGCAGAATGGCGTGAACCCGGGAGGAGGAGTTTGCAGTGAGCTGAGATCGCGCCACTGCACTCCAGCCTGGGTGACAGAGCGAGACTCCGTCTCAAACAAACAAAAAAGACAGGGCATGATCACCATGTAGCAGACTGGGAAACTGAGGCTCAGAGGGTCCAGTGGCCTGCTCACAGCTAAGATGTGGTGCAGGGAGGGCTGGACCTGGGCCTTGGTCCACCAAGCATCCTCTCTGACCCTGGGCTGGAGCCCCCCTCACCCGGAACCTTCTCCGCAGCATGCTGTTGAGGGCGAAGTCGTCCTTCCAGGCGCTCTGGGACTCCTGGATGTGGCTCAGGGTGGGCAGTGCCTTCTTGAGCGTGCTCCGGTCAGCCTCGCCATGCTCCAGCCGGAACATGGCGTCCGTCTCCAGCTTCTGCTTCTTCTCATGCTCTGCAACGACCAGAGCTTGGCTGGGCTTTGGGGACCCCAGCGCAGACTCTGGCCCAGGGACCCCAGGCAGGTAAGTGGGTGGCGCTCACCTGTAGTTAGCACCTGCTCATTGTCTGCCATGTCCCAGCGTTCCTCCTTGCGCTGGGCGCCACTCACGATCACGTAGTCGCAGTTGGCGGGGTCTGTCTGCATCTCGATGTAGTTGACACAGAGGTGGCATTTCATCCGGAACCTGGAAGCGGTGGGCAGGAGTCAGAAGGCTGTGGCTGTGCCCCAGGACAGCCCTGTCACCTCTGCCTGCTTCTTTCCACCCAATGGTGTCATTTGACAAAAATTCACTGAGCACCCACTGTGTGCTGTGTAGAACCATGGGCAAAAGGGGCACACCCGGGCACCCAGAACAGACTTTCTGTCAGTGGGGCTGCAGTTGGCTTCTTCATTTGTTCATTCAGCTGTTTGTTCATTCATTCATTGACTCATCCGTTTTTTTGGTTCATTTATTCATTAATTCATTTGTTCATTCAGCTGTTTGTTCATTCACTCATCCGTTTTTTGGTTCATTTATTCACGAATTCATTTGTTCATTCAGCTGTTCATTCATTCACTCATCTTTTTTTTGGTTCATTTATTCATTAATTCATTTGTTCATTCAGCTGTTTGTTCATTCATTCATTCACTCATCCTTTTTTTGGTTCATTTATTCATTAATTCATTTGTTCATTAATTAGCGAATGTTTGTTGGTTCACTGATTCATTTGTTAAATTAATTCATATGTTCATTTGCTCATCCATCCATTTGTCCATTCATTCATCATCTGTTCATTCGCTCCTTTGTTCATTCATTCATTCATTCATTCATTCATTCATTTGTCCATTTGTTCATTTATTCCACAAATCCGCCCAAGACAGGCTGCTCTGTGCCAGCTGCTGGGGACATTGCTGAGGAGTGGAAAAGCCAACCTGCTCGTGGAAAGGCTGACGTCCCAGCAGGGGCCACCTTGATAGCAAGGGCACAAGCAACCAGTGTCGAGTCTCACTTTAGAAAAGGTGTCTCTGAGGGGTGGTGTTTCAGCAGAAACCCTGGGCGAGGGAGGAGACTTGGAGCTACCTGGGGAAGAGCATTCCAGGTGGAAGCACAGAGGTGGGTGTGTCCCTGGGGTGTGTGAGGGACAATGAAGAGGCCAGGGAGGGGGACAGGAGGAGGAGGTTATAGTGAAGAAAGGATAGGCAGAGTGTGCGGGGCCTTGTGAGCCAGGGGGAGGACTTGGGCTATTCCTGAGGAAGGTGGGAGCCATGGAGGGTTGGGGTGGGGTGGG
>NW_016814481.1:268872-291896 GCF_001698545.2 Rhinopithecus bieti | reverse complement strand
GAACCCGCGACCTTGATCCGGACGGGGGCACAAAGGGGGGGCCCACCTTAAAAAAAAAAAAAAAAAAAAAAAAAAAAAAAGAAAAAAAAAAAGAGAGTCTGTGTCACTAGGCTGGAGTGCAGTGGCGTGATCTCAGCTCACTGCAGCCTCCGCCTTCTGGGTTCAAGTGAGCCTCCTGCCTCAGCCTCCGGAGTAGCTGGGACTACAGGCGTGGGCCACTGTGCCCAGTTAATTTTTTAATTTTTAGTAGTGATCGGGTTTCATCATGTTGGCCAGGGTGGTCTTGAACTCCTGACCTCGTGATCTGCCTGCCACGGCCTCCCAAAGTGCTGGGATTACAGACGTGAGTCACTATGCCTGGCTTTTTTTTTCTTTTTTTGAGGCAGGGTCTGGCTCTGTAGCCCAGGCCGGGATGCAGTGGCATGATTATGGCTCACTGCAGTCTCCACCTGCTGGGCTCAAGCAATCCTCCCACCTCAGCCTCTCGAGTAGCTAGGATTTATCCCTCAATGATTCTGTAAGGTCAGCTCATTTTATTTCCGCCTTCTGACATATGGAGAAATTTTGGCATAGAGAGGCTAAATCCTATACTCAGGACGAGGCAGCTGGGACACTCGGGCCCTTACTGAGCACCTATTGTGTGAGGACACAGCCATAAATAAGACAGACGAACATCTCTGCCCTCCTGGAGAGAATGTTCTAGTGGGGGAGATGGACAAGACACAAATAAATGAGTAAGTGAGGGAGTTATAAGGGCTATAAGGTTATATAAAGTGCTCAGCAATGCAACAGAGAACGAGACAGCGGTCAGGGAGGACCTCTGTGAGAAAAGCACTTAAGGAAGTGAGAGTATGGTCAAATGGGGGAAGAGATTCCAGGCAGAGGGGACAATCAGGAAGCCAGAGGTGCTGGAGCTGGGGAAGCCAGGGGATCTGACCCTTCATCCGTGCACTCTGCCTTATCCTGGGCCCCTGCCATAAACACACCATACTCTACGCTGGACGTGGAGTTACAGGTCCCTGAGGAGAGCCACAGTTACCATCCAAAAGTGAAGACAGCCTCGAAACTCAGGCGACGAGCAGAAGACAAAAAGACCTTGGAGGCCTCCCATCCTTCCATAGCAGTGACCCCAACCCCAGGAGGGGATGACGTGGGTCTTTTTGCTACTGTGGACCCGGAGCGGGGAGCCTGCTCCTTACCTTCTCAGGGTTGAAGTCCGGAGGATAGTACTTGTTGACCCCTTTCCTTTCACCCTGCAAAGCAGAACAGAGACATGACTCAGAGAGAGGCTGATATGGTTTGGCTGTATCCTTACCCAAATCTCATTTAAAACAATTTTTAAAAATTTCTTATTTTACTATCAATTTTTAGAGACGGAGTCTTGCTCTGTCAACCAGGCTGGAGTGCCGTGGTGCGATCTCGGCTCACTGTAACCTCCACCTCCCGGGTTCAGGCGGTTCTCCTGCCTCAGCCTCCCGAGTAGCTGGGATTACAGGCATGCACTACCATGCCCAGCTAATTTGTGTATTTTTAGTAGAGATGGGGTTTCACCATGTTGGCCAGGCTGGTCTCAAACTGCTGACATCGAGTGATGCGCCCACCTCGGCCTCCCGAAGTGCTGGGATTATAGGCCAAATCTCATCTTGAATTGTAGTTCCCATAATCCCCACGTCATGGAAGGGACCTGGTGGGAGGTAACCGAATCGAATCATGGGGGCAGTTATCCCCATGCTGTTCTCATGATAGTGAATGAGTTCTCGAGAGACCTCATGGTTTTACAAGGAGCTTTTCCCCCTTGCTCATTCTTCTCCTTGCTGGCGCCATGTGAAGAAGGACGTGTTTGCTTCCCCGTCCACCATGATTGTAAGTTTCCTGAGGCCTCCCCAGCCATGCTGAACTGTGAGTCAATTAAACCTCTTTCCTTTATAAATTACCCAGTCTTGGGTATGTCATTTTTTTTTTTCCAGACGGAGTTTCACTCTTGTTGCCCAGGCTGGAGTGCAATGGTGCGATCTCGGCTCACTGCAACCTCCACCTCCCGGATTCAAGCAGTTTTCCTGCCTCAGCCTCCCGAGTAGCTAGGATTACAGGCATGTGCCACCACACCTGGCTAATTTTTTTGTATTTTTAGTAGAGATGGGGTTTCACCATATTGGCCAGGCTGGCCTTGAACTCCTGACCGTGTGATCCACCCACCTCGACCTCCCAAAGTGCTGGTATTACAGGCGTGAGCCACCGCGCCTGGCCCTTGGGTATGTCTTTATTAGCAGCATGAGAATGGACTAATACACAGGTTCCCTCCAGGAAACCTACTTGTGCAGCCTCAGGGGGCAGGACCTGGATAAGGGAGACTCGGGGACATTGTAGAGGACAGCAGGCTCAGTGTCTGATTGGGGAAAGGCTACTCGGGCAAAAAACCCATTGTCATTGCTTTGGAAAATTCCATGAGGTTCAGATGCTCCTGCAGTGGCTTTCACACTCTTCTGGGGACTGTGATTGACAGTAAGAAATATTTAACATTGTCACTGGCCAGACACACATGTAGTACAGTTGAACACAGGTCTCAAGAAAGAACACTGAGCCTGGCTGAAGAGGAGTCACTCTTTTCTTTTTTTTTTTTGGAGACAGAGTTCACTCTGCCACCCAGGCTGGAGTGCAGTGGCGCGATATCAGCTCACTGCAAGCTCCGCCTCCCAGGTTCACGCCATCCTCCTGCCTCAGCCTCCCAAGTGGCTGGTTGGGACTACAGGCGCCTGCAACCACGCCCGGCTAATTTTTTGTATTTTTAGTAGAGACGGGGTTTCACCGTGTTAGCCAGGATGGTCTCGATCTCCTGACCTTGTTATCCACCCGCCTCGGCCTCCCAAAGTGCTGGTATTACAAGCGTGAGCCACCACGCCCAGCCCCCCTTTTTTTTTTTTTTTTTTTGAGACAGAGTCTTGCCCTGTCACGCAGGCTTGCGTGCAGTGGTGCAACCTTGGCTCACTGCAACCTCTGTCTCCTGAGTTCAAGCAATCCTCATGCCTTAGCCTCCTGTGTAGCTGGGACTACAGGAATGTGCTACCACATCCAACTAATTTTTGTATTTTTTTTTTTTTTTTTTGAGACAGAGTTTCACTTTTGTTGCCCAGACTGGAGTGTGGTGGCATGGTCTCAGCTCACTGCAACCTCCATCTCCTGGGTTCAAGCGATTCTCCTACCTCAGCCTCCCGAGTAGCTAGGACTATGGCCTCCCGCCACCACATCCGGCTAATTTTTGTATTTTTAGTAGAGATGGGGTTTCACCATGTTGGCCAGGTGCTTTCAAACGCCTGACCTCAGGTGATCTGCCCAGCTTGGCTTCCCAAAGTGCTGGGATAACAGGCGTGAGCCACCGCGCCCAGCCCAATTTTGTATATTTTTTTTTTTTTTTTTTGAGAGCAGAGTCCTCGCTCTGTCCGCCCAGGCTGGAGTGCAGTGGCCAGATCTCAGCTCCTGCAAGCTCCGCTCCCCGGTTTGACGGCCATTCTCCTGCCTCAGCCTCCCGAGTAGCTGGGACTGACAGGCGCCAGCCACCTCATCCGGCTAGTTTTTGTATTTTTTAGTAGAGACGGGGTTTCACTGTGTTCCGCAGGATGGTCTTGATCTCCTGACCTCGTGATCCGCCCGTCTCGGCCTCCCAAAGTGCGTGGGATTAGCAGGCTTGAAGCACCGTGCCCCCGGCCCAATTTTTTTTTTTTTTTTAAGACGGAGTCTCGATCTGTCGCCCAGGCTGGAGTGCAGTGGCCAGATCTCAGCTCACTGCAAGCTCCGCCCTCCCGGGTTTACAAACCATTCTCTGCCTCAGCTCCCGAGTAACTGGGACTACAGGTGCCCGCCACCTCGCCCTGTGAGTTTTTTTGTATTTTTTTAGTAGAGACGGGGTTGCACTGTGTTAGCCAGGATGCTCTCGATCTCCTGACCTCGTGATCCACCCGTCTCGGCCTCCCAAAGTGCTGGGATTATAGGCTTGAGCCACCGCGCCCGGCCTAATTTTTGTATTTTTAGTAGAGACAGGGTTTCGTCATGTTGGCCAGGCTGTTCTCAAACTCCTGATCTCAAATGATTTGCCTGCCTTGACATCCCAAACTGCTGGGATTACAAGTGTGGTCACTGCACCCAGCCTCGCAATGGTTAATTTTATGTTATATGAATTTCACCTTCTTAAAAAAAATGAAAGAAAGAAAGAGAAAGGAAGGGAAAAGGGAGGGAGAGGGGGAAGGGGGAAGGGGAAATTAGGTCGAGTGTAGCGGATCACTTGAGGTCAGGAGTTTGAGACCAGCGTGGGCAACATGCTGAAACCCCGTCTCTACTAAAAATACAAAAATCAGTGGGACGTGCTCGCTTGAACCCAGAAGGCGGAGGTTGCAGTGAGCTGAGAGCATGCCACTGCACTCCAGCCTGGGCGACAAAGTGAGACTGTCTCAAAAACAAAAGAAAACCAAACAAAAAAACATTTAAAAAGCGCCCCTGGGTGATGTTAGCGCACAGCCACATTTCAGACCCACTGCACCAAAAGATGATGATCCAGAGATTGAAATCATCATCTTAGAGCTCTGGGAGGGGAGGAGGGGCTGCTTTCGGGGTCCTACAAAGACTGGGAGAGAAACCCAGGGCACATAAGGCTGTCTACTCACCATCTTGGAAACTGCCTACTGGTCCTCACCCTCAGGGCAGACAATCAGAAACTGGCCTTGTGAACACACTGTCCTGTCCTGACCTCTTGCGGTGCCTGGCAGAGGGTCCACAGGCTTCCCTGAGAAGATGTTGTGGGCCGTGTGGTGGTGCCGGCTCAGACAAGACTCCCGCCAGGCATAGGAGGCATCCAAAAAGCGGCGTGTCTGTTTAGAAAGAGAGAGTCCTGTCCACTCTATAGCCAATATACACATCACATCTGACACTTTCATCCCTCTGTGGCCCCACCGGGTCCAGCACCCATCATCACTCACGTGGGCCAGCACAGTCTTCTCCTCTCTCGTAACTCTGCCCTTGACACTTGCTCACCCCAAGCTGCCTGAGGGATCTTTTTTTTTTTTTTGAGATGGAGTCTCGCTCTGTCACCAGGCTGGAGTGCAGTGGCGCGATCTCTGCTCACTGCAACCTCTGCCTCCTGGGTTCAAGTGATTCTCCTGCCTCAGCCTCCCGAGTAGCTGGGACTGCAAGCGTGTACCACCACACCCAGCTAATTTTGTATTTTTAGTAGAGGCGGGGCTTCACCATGTTGGCCAGGATGGTCTCGGATCTCTTGACCTCATGATCCACCCACCTCAGCCACCCAAAGTGCTGGGATTACAGGCATAAGCCACCATGCCTGGCTGGGATCTTTTTTTTTTTTTTGAGGAGTCTTGCTCTGTTGCCCAGGCTGGAGTCCAGTGGCGCAATCTCGGCTCACTGCAAGCTCTGCCTCCGGGGTTCACGCCATTCTCCTGCCTCAATCTCCCGAGTAGCTGGGATGACAGGCGCCCACCACCAAGCCCGGCTAATTTTTTTGCATTTTTAGTAGAGACGGGGTTTCACCGTGTTAGCCAGGATGGTCTCGATCTGTTGACCTCGGTCTCGATCTCTTGACCTGGTGATCCACCCACCTCAGCCTCCCAAAGTGCTGGCATTACAGGCGTGAGCCACTGTGCCTGGCTGGGATCTTTTAAAATATGAACAAACATGTTACTCTCCTGCTTAAACCCCTCCCATGATTCATACTGTTTTTAGAATCAAGTCAAACCCCTTCCCAAGGACTGTGGGGCCCCTGCTTGCCTCTCCAAGCCCAACTCTTATCCCTCTATCTCTCGCTCACTCTGTTACAGCCACACTGGCTTCCTGGCTGTCTTCAAAGGCCAAGTGCAGCTGGCCTTCACCTGTTGTTCCTCAGGTTTGCGAGCTCTTTGTTACAGGTTTTTTTTTTTTTTTTTTTTTTTTTTTTGTGAGACGGAGTCTCACTGTATCACCCAGGCTGGAGTGGGGTGGCATGATCTTGGCTCACTACCTCTGCCTCCCGGGTTTAAGTGATTCTCATGCCTCAGCCTCCTGAGTAGCGGGGATTACAGGTACCCGCCACCAAGCCTAGCTAATTTTTTTGTATTTTTAGTAGAGACAGGGTTTCACTGTGTTGGTCAGGCCAGTCTGGAACTCCTGGCCTGAGGTGATCCACCCACCTAGGGCCTCCCAAAGGCTGGGATCACAGGCGCAAGCCATTGCACCCAGCCCCTTGTCACAAGTCTTGACCTACATATCATATCCATCAAAGACCTCATCCGGTCAGGTGCGGTGCCTCACACCTGTAATCCCAGAGGTTTGGGAGGTTGAGGCAGGTGGATCCCCTGAGGTCAGGAGTTCAAGACCAGCCTGGCCAACACGGTGAAACCGCATCTCTACTAAAAATACAAAATTTAGCCAGGCATGGTAGCAGATGCCTGTAATCCTAGCTACTTGGGAAGCTGAGGCAGAAGAATGGCTTGAACCGGGAGGCAGAGGTTGCAGTGAGCCAAGATGGCGCCCCTGCACCCCAGCTACAAAGTGAGACTCTGTCTCAAAACAAAACAAAAAACAAACAAACAAAAAAAAACGACCTCATCCGACCACCCAATCCACAGTCACTTATTTCCTGGAATTCTGATCACATCACCTTGTGTCTCCCTGGGGAGGTCACACTGTGCCATATCCCCAACACCTAGGACAGTGCCAGGCCCAGATAAATGTCAACTGGGTACACGACTGAGATAACTGAATGAGGTTCCATAAAGGTCACAGTCAGTGCAGGTGACACAAGTGGGAAATACAGGGGCTTCTCGAACTAGAGGTGGTGAGACCCCCTCCCATGTTTGGAAGGGAAGCTTTTAGGTCATATAGAAGGAAGTTCTTCACGCCTGTAATCCCAGCACTTTGGGAGGCCAAGACAGGCGGATCATGAGGTCAGGAGATCGAGACCATACTGGCAAACACGGTGAAACCCCATCTCTACTAAAAAATACAAAATATTGGCTGAGTGTGGTGGCAGGTGCCTGTAGTCTCAGCTACTCGGGAGGCTGAAGCAGGAGAATGGCGTGAACCTGGGAGGCGGAGCTTGCAGTGAGCAGAGATTGCACCACCGCACTCCAGCCTGGGGGACAGAGCAAGACTCTGTCTCAACAACAACAACAAAAAAAAAAAAAAAAAAGGAAGTTCTAGTTTACACTAAAGAGAGACTCTGTGAAGCAGTGAAGCGTATTCTAGAACAGAGATTGGCAAAGTTTCTCTGTCGAGGGCCAGAGAGTAAATAGTTCTGGCTTTTTAGGCCAGATTATCTTTGCCCCAACAACTCAATTCTGCCTTCATAGCTAGAAATCAGCGCCAAACAATATATAAATGAACGGGCGTAGCTGCATGCCAATATAAATTTTATTGATGGACACAGAAATTTGAATTTCACATAATCGTCATCTATCACAGAGCATTATTATTCTGATTTTTCCCCAACCACTAAAAACTTTAAAACCATTCTTGGGGGCCGGATGCAGTGGCTCACACCTGTAATCCCAGCACTTTGGGAGGCTGAGGCAGGTGGATCACTTGAGGTCAGGAGTTCGAGACCAGCCTGGCCAACATAGTGAAACCCTATCTCTACTAAAAATACAAAAATTGGCCGGGCCTGGTGGTGTACGCCTGTAATCTGTAATCCCAGCTACTGGAGAGGCTAAGGCAGGAGAATAGCTTGAACCTGGGAGGCGGAGGTTGCAGTGAACCAAGATCGTGCCACTGCACTCCAGCCAAGGTGACAAGAGTGAGATTCTGTCTCAAAAAAAAAAAAAAAAAAAAAAAAAGCAGCTGATGGAAGAGCTTCTGATGGAGTGGGGGTGGTGTCGTGAGGTGGTGAGGCCGTGGTGCTGCAAAGTCCCGGATATAAACTGTTCTACCCTCACCTTAGTCTTGGATGCTCCAACTATAAAGTGTGCCCCTTAGATTGGATTATTCCAAGGTCCGTTCCAACCTAAAAATACTTTTGCCAACAAAATAGCTAAGTGCCCCTTGAGGTGTTAGGGGTCACAGTTCCCTGGGCTTGAATCCCAGCTCCACTCCTCATCAGCTGGGTGACCTTGGTCAGTGTCTGCGCTTCCCTGGGGTTGTATTTCGTCACCGGTAAAGGGCGAATGATGACGAAAAGACTGACTTTCTGGGGATGCTGTGAATCAACTAACATACGAGAAGAGCCTGCAAAGAGCAAATACTCCGTTTACAGGAGTTTGAGGGTGTGTGTGTGTGTCTCAAGATGGTTTTGTTGACCCAGTAAATGGCAGACGGGGCTATCGGGTGGGCGTGTAGACATCTCCGGTCCTTGCTGCAAAAGCAATTACCGACCCTGTTTGTCCTGGGCGTAAAGCTTGGGCTGGGAGCTCCACCCTGCTGCTTCCTACCTGCTTGATTTGAGGCAAATTGTTTTCTCTCTCTAAGCCTCATTTTCCTTACGTGTAAAATGGTTGGTTAAAGCATTTAGGGCAGCGCCTGACTCCGAGTTAAACGTTGGCAGTTTAGTCATTTCTCCTGCTCACGGTTTTACAAGAATCATTTTTATAAAATCTGGTGAGGTAGGGACTTATTGGTCCCATTTTCCCGATGCAAAAACCCAGGGCCCTTCAGGCATAATATGGATCCGGGCTAGGAAGGGGCCGGGTCCCAGGCACTTGGGTCAGGGGTCTCAGCTGGGGCCTCAGGGACTTTGGTCCTGGCTGGGACTTGGGCCGGCTCCAGGCATCCAGATCGGGTCCTCAGCCCCGCATCCCCCGACGCAGATGGGCGCGTCGGGCGGCTCCGAGGCCAGGGTGAGACGGCTGCCGGACCCCCGGCCCTCTCCGCTTCTCCGCCCGCGAGGACTTACCTGCCCTCCTCCCGACGTCACGCCACCACCGTGCCCGGAATGGCGCGCTTAGAGCGCAGTGAAGCTGGGCGCCCTCTCCGCACCACCCGGACGCTGGCGTGAGGCGGGGCGAGGCAACAGCGCCGCGCTGATTGGCTGAATGCCGATTCGCCGCGCGCTCTGCGACGCCGAAGTGGGCCAATCCGGGCATGCCCCGCCCAACCGCGATGCTACATCCTCTGTCCAGAGGCCCAATCCGAGGCCCGGCTCCTGGCACCGCCCTCCCAGGAGTGCTGTCCTGGTCGCTGCAGCCAGTCTGCGAGGGTGAGCAAACTGCAGTATGCGGGTCGAAGCACACTATGCCCGTGTTTTTGAACGGCTAGTGAGCTAAGAATTACTTTTCCAGTTTATTTTTTATTTTTGAGACCGGGTCTCTCTTTGTTGCCCAGGCTGGAGTGCAGTGGCGCAATCATAGCTCACTGCAGCCTCGAACTCCTGGGTTCAAGCGATCCTCCCACCTCAGTCTCCCAAGTAGCTGGGACTACAGGCGCAAGCCACCGCGCCCCGCTGATTTTGTTTTGTTTTGTTTTTTTGAGACGGAGTCTCGCTCTGTCGCCCAGGCTGGAGTGCAGTGGCCGGATCTCAGCTCACTGCAAGCTCCGCCTCCTGGGTTTACGCCATTCTCCTGCCTCAGCCTCCCGAGTAGCTGGGATTACAGGCGCCCAGGGATTACCTCGCCCGGCTAGTTTTTTGTATTTGTTTTTTAGTAGAGACGGGGTTTCACCGTGTTCGCCAGGATGGTCTTGATCTCCTGACCTAGTGATCCACCTGTCTCGGCCTCCCAAAGTGCTGGGATTACAGGTTTAAGCCACCGCGCCCGGCCGATTTTTAAAATTATTTGCGGCCAAGCATGGTGGCTCACGCCTCTAATCCCAGCACTTTGAGAGGCCGAGGCAGGCGGATCACTTGAGGTCAGGAGTTCAAGACCAGCCTGGCCAAAACGGTGAAACCCTGTCTCTACTAAAAAAAGACGAAAATTACCGGCTGTGATGGCGGACGCCTGTAATCCCAGCTACTCAGGAGGCTGAGGCAAGAGAATCGCTTGAACCTGGGAGGCAGAGGTTGCAAGGAGCCGAGATCGCACCACTGCACTCCGGCCTGGGCAACAAGAGCGAGACTCCGTCTCAAAAAAAAAAAAAATTATTTGCACAGGCAAGGTCTTACTGTGTTGCCCTGGCTAGTCTTGAACTCATGGGCTCAAGCAATCCTCCTGCCTCCCAAAGTGCTGGGATTACAGGCGTGAACCACAGCTCTGTTTTTGCATTTTAAATAGGTGGAGAAAAAACTATTTTATGACTCATGAAAATACAAATTCAAATTTCAGCATCCATAAATAAAGTTTCATTGGAACACAGTGATAATGCGCTTTGATCTGCTGATTGCTTCAAAATAAGGGCACTTGGGGGAACAGCAAATGCAGGGGAGAGGTTTTCTCTGAATTTCTCTTCGCTGCCTAAAGACAGAAAGAGGAATGCTTTCCAACAGTCTTATTAACTAGGGAAGAGTGAAACTATTCCCGATCATGTATTCTTCTGAGGGCTGCTCTGAGACTTTTATTACCTGCAAGACTTTTTATTTGCCTAACAAGACAGACTTTCTTCATACAATTTCTCCTCTCACCCTCCCATAACTTGTGTTACCGTCACCCTCCCAGAAGCCCCAAACCCCTATTCTTTTCTTTGATACTCTTTTTTTTTTTTTTTTTGAGAGGAAGTCTCGCTGTTTTGTCCAGGCTGGAATGCAGTGGCGTGATCTCAGCTCACTGCACTCCCCACCTCCCAGGTTCAAGTGATTCTCCTGCCTCAGCCTCCTGAGTAGCTGGGATTACAGGCACCTACCACCATGCCCGGCTATTTTTTGTATTTTTAGTAGAGACAGGGTTTCACCATGTTGGCCAGACTGGTCTGGAAGTCCCAGCCTCAGGTGATCTGCCTGCCTCGGCTTCCCAAAGTGCTGGGATTACAGACGTGAGCCACTGGGCCCAGCCTCTCTGATCCTTTTTGGAGTCTCGTATTTTGTGGGACTCCCCTGCATAGGTACATAATTAAATATGGCTTTTGCCCTGTCTGTTTACATGTCAATTTAATTCGTAGCCCAGCCAAAGAACCTATAAAGGTGAAGGGAAGCCATTTTTCACCTACCTACAATAGCCCGGCCCATTCATTTATATATTGTCTATGGCTGCAACAGGGCTGAATTCAATGGTTGCCACAGAGTAAGAGCCCAAAGAGTCTAAAATATTTACCATCTGGCCTTTTACAGAAGAAGTGGGTGGACACTTCTCTTAGAGCCTTCAGATTAGCCTGGCCCTGCCTTCTGCACAGGTGAATGGCTTTTGAATTTATTTTTTTTTTGAGACGGAGTCTCACTGTCACTCAGGCTGCAGTGCAGTGGCGTGGTCTTGGCTCACTACACCCTCCGTCTCCCAGGTTCAAGTGATAATCCTGCTTCAGCCTCCCAAGTAGCTGGGACTACAGGTGCCCACCACCACGCCTAGCTAATTTTTGTATTTTTGGTAGAGACGGAGTTTCACCATGTTGGCCAGGCTAGTCTCGAACTCCTGACCTCAGGTGATCTGCCCGCCTCGGCCTCCCAAAGTGCTGGGATTACAGGCGTGAGCCACTGCGCCCAGACTGAATTTACTTTTATGCCTTGTAGGGCCTAACAGAATATATTTGTTCATTCAACAGCTAAGCTGTTCCCTGGACACCTGCTGTATGTCAAGTCCTGGGGATTCAGAGAGGAAAGAGCACACCCTTTTCTCGGTGATGAAGCAGACACTTCAATTGGCAATTTATCAAAGACAGGGTGAGAAGTGATGACAATATTACTACTATTCCTCCTGATGTATATCTATATTTTGAGACGGAGTTTTGCTCTTGTTGCTCAGGCTGGAGTGCAAAGGCGCGATCTCGGCTCACCACAACCTCCACTTTCCTTCCGGGTTCAAGCAATTCTGCCTCAGCCCTGGGATTACAGGCATGCGCCACCACACCCAGCTAGTATTTTTAGCAGAGACAGGGTTTCTCCATGTTGGCCATGCTGGTCTTGAACTCCCGACCTCAGGTGATCCGCCCACCTCGGCCTTCCAAAGTGCTGGGATTACAGGCGTGAGCCTCCGCGCCCGGCCTCCCTATGCTATATTATTCGGTGCTAGGTTCCATCTCTGTTCTAAAGCCAGGCTCTACTAACAAGTGAATTCTTATGTAATCATGGTGCTGCATACTGAGTGCTCACTACCCACTAGGCACCACTGAGCAATGCTCGGTACTCACATGCATAATGTCATAGAATGCCCCCTAGAAGGTAGACACTTTTCATCATTTCTGTTTTACAGATGATGAGACAGGCCTAGAGAGGTTAAGTCGCACAGTTAGTGAGGGGTGGAGGAGCTGACCTGCAACTGCTCATGCTAAACCTTGTTCCCTTATCCTCTGAGCTATACTGTTTTGGGTTGTGTGCATTCGACTTAAAGACCATGCCAGAGAAATCTTTAACAAGGGTAGGGTGTTTGGGAGTGGGCTGGAGTGAGGGTCAGTGAGACCCTGAGACCGAGCAGGGATCCCCTTTCTTACAGGACCCCAAGCATGGAAATAAAGGAAATTTCTAAGTTCCTTCAAGGGAAATTCCAGGCCCCCAGCTAGCCCTGAGAAGTACATCAGTAATTTGTTAAACAAAAAAGTCATAATGACCTAAAACAAAAGCTAAGGAAGTTAGAGTCCCAGAGATGTTTGGTTTCCCTATAGAAATTAAAGATAACATCTTAACATATGTCCCTGCATTGTCTTTCAGAGTCTTGGAAACCCCAGATAAGGGGGAAGTGAGGACTAAACTTTAGCTATGCCCCTTTTGTTTCAAGTTTCCTCCTGAGGGCCTTGGAGAAAGTTACTTCCCCTAACCAGTTGACATTTTTCTACTGACTCAAAATTTTTAAATAAAGCTTCTCTTCCTTAATCCACTGCAAATCAGAAGATGCTTAAATCTTTTTTTCTTTTCTTTTGAGACTAAGTCTCACTCTGTTGCCCAAGCTGGAGTGCTGTGGCACCATCTCAGCTCACTGCAACCTTCACCTCTTGGGTTCAAGTGATTCTCCTGCTTCAGCCTCCTGAGTAGCTGGGATTACAGGCGCCTGCCATCATGCCCAGCTAATTTTTGTATTTTTAGTAGAGACGAGGTTTCACTATGTTAGCTGGGCTGGTGTTGAGCTTCTGACCTCGTGATCCACCCGCCTCCGCCTCCCAAAGTGTTGGGATTACAGGCGTGAGCCACCACGCCCGGACTTTCTATATTTTTCTTTGTTTCTTTTTTCTGAGACTGAGTCTTGCTGTCACCCAGGCTGGAATGCAGTGGCGTGATCTCAGCTCACTGCAACCTCAACCTCCCAGGTTCAAATGATTCTCCTGGCTCAGCCTCCTGAGTAGCGAGGATCACAGGCATGCGCCACCACACCTGGCTAATTTTTGTATTTTTAGTAGAGACAGGGTTTTGTCATGTTGGTCAGGCTGGTCTCGAACTCCTGACCTCAGATGATCCTCCCACCTCGGCCTCCCAAAGTGTTGAGATTACAGGCGTGAGCACCGCGCCCTGCCTAGAAGATGTTCAAATCTGTCTACGAACCTGTAAGCCCCCACTTGAAGATATCCTGCCTTTTTAAGTGGAAGCCAATGTGTAATCTCCATGCATTGATTTATGATTTTGCTTGTAGCTTCTGGTTTCCTGAAATTTACACCTGCCTTTAACAACTCCCACCTGCAAGCCATTGGTGATTTCAGGTCTTAAGCATGAGCTGCCCCGATTCTCCTTGCATGACACCCTGCAATAAACACCTTCCTTTCTATCACTGCAAAGACCTTAGTGTAGGTATCTGGTTTTACTGTGCTGGGTGAGCAGACCTCAGTTGGGTTCTGTAAGAACTCCTGTAAGGAGGGACCTCTGACCTGGATGAGGCGGAATGAGTCAGGTGGGGGGTGTGCAGGAGAGAGGCGTGCTCGCGGATCCCCAGGAATGGTATTTCACCCCAAGAATCTCACTCAGTCCATCTGGATTTTGATTGAGCCCTTGTCTTGTACCTGAACCAAGAGGTAGTGACTGAAAAGGCACAGAATGTCATCTTCGGAGCAGTACTTCGCAGGGAGAGTGAGAAGCCTTGGCGTGTAGAGTCTCACTGTTACTACTTAATGCACGGGGCAAGTGATGGAGCCTGAACATCAGCCTGGGATACAAAGAGGCTGTTCTATAAAGATGCCAAATGCAGGCCAGTTCTGGTGGGGCCAAAGGAATTGATACAGGAAGGGGAAGGCATAGGGCAAAGGAAAACTTCCCTTTCACCTTCTGAAGTTTCACTGAAATGAAATGACAATAGACAAATTAACAAGAGAAAGGGCATAGAAATCGATGAACATGCATAATCGTAGGAGCCATATAAAATGTGAGACTTGTAATTCCAGCTACTTGGGAAGCTGAGGCAGAAGAATCGCTTGAACCTGGGAGCTGGAGGTTGCAGTGAGCCGAGAGATTGCACCACTGCACCCCAGCCCTGGTGACAGAGTGAGACTCCAAAAATTGAGACTCAAAGAAGGGCCAGATGGTTGTGGCTTAAATACTCTTTTCCTAGAAGAGAGAGAAATGGAGAATGTAGGCAGTTTTGAGGGGAAATGAATGATTTTCAGGGGAATTGTAGGACCCCAATGAACAGACAATGGCCTGGGACAAAGTTCCTCTGAATTCTGAGGGAAGCGACAGAAAGGTGAGGGGCAGAACTTTATTGTGAATAAAGGCTGTCTTATTATACAGATAAAGTCTCCCATGTAATCTCCAAGCTGCCCACAGAAGAGTAGATGAAGTCTGTTGACAATATTTAGTCTTTTCTCTTTGCCAATGGTTAATATTTCCTGGATACTTGATGAGATTCTTAGGGAGGGGTCATCTTAAGCCAACTGCATTTCTTTTGGAAGAAGTTTTCATCAGTCATATAAGGGAACTATAAAAAGAGAGCCCCTCCCTGTGCTTGGGAGATGGGGAGAAACGAGAAAGTTAGGAAGTCCTTGGTTCGGAGGCAGCTTATAAGGCCTTCCAATTTCCTTTATTTTATTTTTCTATTTTTGGTTTTTGCTTTCTTTGTTTTCTTGAGACAGGGTCTCCACTGTCACCCAGGCTGAAGTGCAGTAGTGCAATCACAACTCACTGCAACCTTGAACTCCTGGGTTCAAGCCATCCTCACACCTCAGCTTCCTGAGTAGCTGGGACCACAGGCATGTGCCACCATGCCTAGCTAATTTTTTTTTTTTAATTTGTAGAAATGAGTTCTTCCTATGTTGCCCAGGCTACTCTTGAGCTCCTGTGCTCAAGTCATCCTCCCACCACTCCAGCCTGGGCACCATAGCAAGACCCCTCCTCTTAAAAAAAAATTTCTGGCCAGGCATGGTGGCTCACGTCTGTAGTCCCAGCACTTTGGGAAGCCAAGGCGGGTGGATCACGAGGTCAGAGGTTCAAGACCAGCCTGACCAACATGGTGAAACCCTGTCTCTACTAAAAATACAAAAATTAGCCAGGCGTGGTGGTGTGTGCCTGAAATCCCAGCTATTCGGGAGGCTGAGGCAGGAGAATCACTTTAACCCAGGAGGCAGATGTTGCAGTGAGCTGAGATTGCGCCATTGCACTCCAGCCTGGGTAACAAGAGCAAAACTCCATCAAAAAAAAAAAAAAAAAAAAAAAAAAACTCTGTAGAAGCCAAAAGCCTCCAGCCAGCACAAAGAAAGAAACAGACATCTGGAAAGACTAATTAAAGCCTACCTCCTTTTGACAATATGTTAGTTATCTCTGGTTGCGTAACAAATTACCCCAAAGTATAAAGGCCTAAAACATTCATTATCTCACTGTTTCTTTGAGTCAGGAGTCTGGGTGTGGCTTAGCTAAATCCTCTGCACAGGGCTGCAATTGACGTGGTGGATGTTCTCATATAAAGAAGAGCGTAGGGCTGGGCAGANAAAAAAAAAAAAAAAAAAAAAAAAAAAAAACTCTGTAGAAGCCAAAAGCCTCCAGCCAGCACAAAGAAAGAAACAGACATCTGGAAAGACTAATTAAAGCCTACCTCCTTTTGACAATATGTTAGTTATCTCTGGTTGCGTAACAAATTACCCCAAAGTATAAAGGCCTAAAACATTCATTATCTCACTGTTTCTTTGAGTCAGGAGTCTGGGTGTGGCTTAGCTAAATCCTCTGCACAGGGCTGCAATTGACGTGGTGGATGTTCTCATATAAAGAAGAGCGTAGGGCTGGGCAGACATCCCAGATGGCTTTGGTCACAGCCACAAATCAAATATAAAAATGTCTAAGGTCAGGTGTGGTGGCTCACGCTTGTAATCTCAGCACTTTGGGAGCCCGAGGCAGGCAGATCGCAAGGTCAGGAGTTGAAGACCAGCCTGACCAATATGGTGAAACCCTATATCTACTAAAAATACAAAAATTAGCCAGGCGTGGTGGCACGTGTGGTGGCATGTACCTGTAGTTCCAGCTACTCAGGAGGCTGAGGTAGGAGGATTGCTTGAACCTAGGTGTTTGAGGCTGCAGTGAGCTATGATCGCACCACAGTACTTCAGTATGGGTGACAGGGAGACCCTGTGTCTTAAAAAAGTTAAAGACAACGGAGAGCTATATGTATTTGAGCACAACTGATTTATATAAATAACTATAAATCCATTTATTTGTTTATTTATTTATTTGGAGATGGAGTCTTGCTCTGTCACCCAGGCTGGAGTGCAGTGGTGCAATCTCAGCTCACTGCAACCTCTGCCTCCCTGGTTCAAACAATTATCCTGTCTCTGCCTCCCAAGTAGCTGGGATTACAGGTGCCCACCACCATGCACAGCTAATTTTTTTTTCTTTTTTTTGAGATGGAGCTCGTTCTGTTGCCCAGGCTGGAGTGCAGTGGCTCGATCTCAGCTCACTGCAAGCTCTGCCTCCCGGGTTTACACCATTCTCCTGCCTCAGCCTCCCGAGTAGCTGAGACTATAGGCGCCCACCACCACGCCTGGCTAATTTTTGTATTTTTAGTAGAGATGGGGTTTCATCGTGTTAGCCAGGATGATCTCGGTCTCCTGACCTCATGATCCGCTTGCCTCGGCCTCCCAAAGTGCTGGGATTACAGGTGTAAGCCACTGCGCCCGGCTTTTTTGTATTTTTAATAGAGATGGGGTTTCACCACGTTGGCCAGGCTGGTTTCGAACTCCTAATCTCAAGTGATCTGCCCACCTTGGCCTCCCAAAGTGCTAGGATTACAGGTGTGAGTCACCGTACCCAGCCTTATTTTGTTTTTATCTGGTAAAGGAACTTAACACAAGAAACTTCTGTTAGGTAAGCAGTCAGTCAAAAGAGTTTTAAACACATGTGAAGAAATGGGTACCAAGAACTCAGAAGAAAATGAATCCGTAACAGTGATGATCTATGATAGCAATGATGTTATGGCTGTGATGATGTCATAATGATGGATGATGCCATTCCACATGACTTTTCATCCCCTTTTCCACTTCTGCTCATCCATGGAAATTTCCTGGGGGCCCAAGGCCACGATGAAGAGGAAACTTCCCAGAACAGACATGACATGGAAAAGTCATGCTTCACTAATTAGTGGAAAGTTAGGTGTTGAGGGACAGTCCAAAAGACACCCTGAGCCTTTTCAGTTGAGGAGGAACGTTTGAATCATAAGAATCAGTGTGGCCAGCTTGGTCTAGAACCCAATGGCTACTGGGATACTCAAACCAAGGGGCAGATGCCCTGTTTCGAAACAGGGAAGGCCAGAAGAGTGATCATTCTGATAGATTCGTCCATACAAAGAGCTAGCAGCACTTTGTTGGCATTCCTGAAGCTTATTTACCTTTGGAAAACTGTCTCATTTATATTATTTCCCAAGGGCATGGAATATGCTCTAGAACTGTCCAATAGGAGAATCACCAGCTACATATGGCTACTTAAGTTTATTTATTTATTTTTTGACATGGAGTCTTGCTCTGTCGCTCAGGCTGGAGTGCAGTGGTACGATCTCGACTCATTGCAACCTCCATCTCCCGGGTTCCAGCGATTCCCCTGCCGTAGTCTCCTGAGTAGCTGGGATTACAGGCACTTGCCGCCATGCCTGGCTAAGTTTTGTATTTTTAGTAGAGACGAGGTTTCCCCACGTTGGCCAGGCTGGTCTTGAACTCCTGACCCCAGGTGATCTGCCTGCCTCAGCCTCTCAAAGTGCTGGGATTACAGGTGTAAGCCACCGTGTCCCGCCAGCATCCACCTGCTTTTTTTTTTTTGAGACGGAGTCTCTTTCTGTCGCCCAGGCTGGAGTGCAGTGGCATGATCTTGACTCACTGCAACCTCCACCTCCCAAGTTCAAGTGATTCTCCTGTCTTGGCCTCCTGAGTAGCTGGGATTACAGGTGCACGCCACCACGCCCAGCTAATTTTTGTATTTTTAAGTAGAGACAGGATTTCGCTATATTGGTCAGGCTGGTCTTGAACTCCTGACCTCGTGATACGCCCGCCTCGGCCTCCCAAAGTGCTGGGATTACAGATTTGAGCCACCATGCCCGGCCCCACCTGCTTTTCTATGTACTCTGCAATTGCTGGATTGGGACAAAGGGCCAGAAGTTTCTATGAACTACCCAGAAAGAGCAGGAACTTGAATAATTGGCATCCTGCTTCTAGAAAATGGTCTGACTAGTATCATCCACACTAAAGACACTAGAACAAAAGCTGAAGAGAACAAAGAAGTGGCCAGGCATGGTGGATCATGCTTGTAATCCCAGCATTTTTGGGAGGCTGCAGTGGGAGGATCCCTTGAGCCCAGGGGTTCAAGACCAGCCTGTGAAACCTAGCGAGATGCTCTCTCTTCAAAAAAAGTTTAAAAACTAGGCCGGGTGTTGTCATGTGCTTGTAGTCACAGATACTGTGGAGATTGAGGCAGGAGGATCACTTGAGCCCTGGAGTTCGAGGCTGCAGTGAGCTATGACTGTACCACTGCACTCTAGCATGGGTGACAGAGCGAGACCCTCTCTCTCTCTTTTTTTTTTTTTAGAAACAGTCTTGCTCTGTCGTTCAGGCTGGAGCACAGTGGCGTGATCTCAGCTCACTGCAACCTCCGCCTCCTAGGTTCAAGCAATTCTCCCACCTTAGCCTCCCGAGTAGCTAGGATTACAGGTGGCCATCACCTGGCTAATTTTTGTATTTTTAGTAGGGACGGGATTTCACCTTGTTGGCCAGGCTGGTCTCGAACTCCTGACCTCGGGTGATCCACTCGCCTCGGCCTCCCAAAGTGCTGGGATTACAGGCGTGAGCCACTGCGTCTGGCGGAGACCCTGTCTCTTAAAAAAATGGAAAAAAAAGAGCAAAGACTGCCTATTTTGTTTATCACTGCATCCCCAACATTTAGAGCTATGTAGTAGCACTTAGTAAATACACTGAATGAATTGATAAATGAATGAGGGAGTACTTAGAAGATCTGGGTAAGTACGAAATAAAATAAGGCTGGGTGTGGTGGCTCATGCCTGTAATCCCAGTACTTTGGGAGGTGGATCACTTGAGGTCCGGAGTTCAAGACCAGCCTGGCCAACATGGTGAAACCCCGTCTCTACTAAAAAATACAAAAATTAGCCGGGCTCGGTGGCAGGTGCCTGTAATCCCAGCTACTTGGGAGGTTGAGGCAGGAGAATCACTTGAACCCAGGAGACAGAGGCTGCAGTGAGCTGAGACTGCGCCACTGCACACCAGCCTGAGCGACAGAGTGAAACTCTGTCTCAAAAAAAAAAAAAAAAAAAAAAAAGCAGGTGGAGGCTCTAGAGAATTAACAAAAGGGAGGAGCTATGGCTTTTTGTATGCATATTAGCCAGGTCAGAAGAACTAATGATAATGGTATATCCTAGAATTTACTTGGATATTCCTATATTCCCGACTTGGGATATTCCTAAAATACGCACCACAACATGGAGTAAGAGGCTAGTTTTAAATTTTATTTTTCCTCAGGCAAACCCCAGGGTGTCTTGTGCTTAAACACCATAATTTCCCACGAAGGAGCCCCTGCCACTGCTGTGTTAACCACCACCATAATTTACTCGTTAGCATCAGGAATAATAATGAGTTTGTCTGAGTGGTAACAACAGCTTGGAAGAGCTGACTCCAAAAGATGTGTTTACGGGACTGGGCTGGGGGCTGGAGAAAAAGGAAAAAAAGACAGGACACTGGGGCAGCTGGGTGGCTTAAACTTCTGGTGGGGGACAGGGAGGGAGCATCCTGTCGGAATCTGGGTGTTTATAAGTCCTTAGAAATCACCTCGGCCGGGTGTGGTGGCTCACGCCTGTGATCCCAGCACTTTGGGAGGCCAAGGCGGGCGGATCACAGGGTCAGGAGATCAAGACCATCCTGGCTAACATGGTGAAACCCCGTGTCTACTAAAAATACAAAAATTAGCTGCGCGTGGTGGCGGGCGCCTGTAGTCCCAGCTGCTGGGGAGGCTGAGGCAGGAGAATGGTGTGAACCTGGGAGGCGGAGCTTGCAGTGAACCGAGATTGCATCACTGTACTCTAGCCTGGGCGACAGGGCGAGACTACATCTCAAAAAAAAAAAAAGAAAAAAAAAAAAAGAAATCACCTCAACATCCTCATTTGACACAAGGGAAAACAAGTCCAGGGAAAAGTTAAGTGATAATGTCACAGAGCTTATAATGGCAGAACTGGGAACAGACTCAAGTCTCCTGATTTTTTGAGACAGAGTCTCGTTCTGTCTTTCAGGCTGGAGTGCAGTGGCACGATCTCGGCTCACTGCAACCTCTACCTTCGAGGTTCAGGCGATTCTCCTACCTCAGCTGGGAGTAGTTGGGACTACAGGTGCCCACCACCATGCCCGGCTAATGTTTTGTATTTTTAGTAGAGATGGGGTTTCACCATGTTGGCCAGGCTGGTCTTGAGCTCCTGACCTCAGGTGATCCGCCCGTCTAGGCCTCCCAAAATGCTGGGATTACAGGCATGAGCCACTGTGCCCCGCTGAGGTCTCCTGAATCTTGGCCAGGGCTAGTTCCACTCAGTTGAACTGTTGATTACAATCATCCATTGTGTTTCATATAATCCAACTGGGTCAACCAGTTTCCAGAAAATCTGGCTGTTTTAAGAATCTTGGCCGGGTGCAGAGGCTTATGCCTGTCATCCCAGCACTTTGGGAGGCTGAGGTGGGAGGATCACTTGAGCCCCAGGGAGTTTGAGACCAGCCTGGGCAACAAAGCGAGGCCTCACTTCCACGAAACAGAAACAAAACTAAAACCAAAAACCAATTAGCTGTGCATGGTGGAGCACACCTGTAATCCCAGCTACTTGGGAGGCTGAGGTGAGAGGACCCTTTGAGCCCAGGAAGTTGAGGCTGCAGTGAGGTCTTAAAACAAACAAACAAAAGGGTTGGGCATGTGGCTCACACTTGTAATCCCAGCACTTTGGGAGGCCAAAGCAGGCGGATCACTTGAGGCCAGGAGTTCAAGACCAGCCTGGGCAAACATGGTGAAACTCCGTCTCTACTAAAAATACAAAAATAGCCGGACGTGGTGGTGCATCCCTGTAATCCCAGCTTCTTAGGAGGGTGAGATGGGAGAATCACTTGAACCTAGTGGCAGAGGTTGCAGTGAGTGAAGATCGTACCATTGCACTCCAGCCTGGGCGACAAAACGAGACTCCATCTCAAAAAAAAAAAAAAAAAAAAAAAGAATCTCTACAGTGAGAGAATTAATATAGTATATGCTTTCTGGTAGAGGACAATGGTTAAAGAATTCAAGACCAGGAGTGCTGGCTCATGCCTGTAATCTCAACAATTTAGGAGACAGAAGTGAGAGGATCTCTTGAGGCCAAGAGTTTGAGACTAGCCTGGGCAACATAGTGAGACCCTGTCTCTACAAAGGATACAAAAATTAGCCAAGCAGGGTGGTACATGCCTATAGTCCCAGCTACTAGGGAGGCTGAAGTGGGAGGATCCCTTGAGCTCAGGACCTGGAGGCTACAGTGAGTCATGATTGCGCCACTGTACTCCAGCTTGGGGGACAGAGTGAGATCCTGCCTCTCAAAATAAAATGAAACAAAAATAATAAAATAAAGAATTCAAATCTATTTAGTGAAAACTAACATATTTCTCCCTTTTAATTCTTGGCTCGTGGCCAGTGTTTCTCAACAGGCACCCTCTTCACCCCTCCAGGGGCAAAGTCTAGAGACATTTTTGGTTGTGACAAATTGGGTTGGGAGGGAGTGTTCATGGCATCTAATATTTGTTTTTGTTTTTTGAGAAGGAGTTTCGCTCTTGTTGCCCAGGTTGGAGTGCAATGGCACAATCTTGGCTCACTAGGACCTCCGCCTCCTGGGTTCAAGTGATTCTCCTGCCTCAGCCTCCTGAGTAGCCCGGATTAGAGGTATGTGCCACCACGCCTGGCTACTTTTGCATTTTTAGTAGAGATGGGGTTTCTCCACGTTGGTCAGGCTGGTCTTGAACTCCTGACCTCAGGTGATCTGCCCACCTTGGCCTCCGAAAGTGCTGGGATTGCAGGTCAGCCACCGTGCCTGGCCATGGCATCTAATGAGTAGAGGTTGGATATGCTGCTCAACTTCTCACAGAGCACAGGGCAGCCTTTGCACTACAAAGACTGATCCAGCCCCAAATGTCAGCAATGCCAAGGTTAACAAACTCAGAAATCAAAATAGGAGCTCAGTTTGAACAGGAAGTTGGTGGGCTATTTGACTAAGATGGAGATGCCAGTTGGGTTTAAGAATTTTCCAGCAAAGGTACTGTTTCAAAAAGTATGCATTTTTTAGGCCGGGTGCAGTTGCTCATGCCTGTAATCCCAGCACTTTGGGAAGAAGAGGCGGGTGGATCACTTGAGGTCAGGAGTTTGAGACCAGCCTGGCCAACACGGTGAAACCGGTCTCTACTGAAAATACAAAAATTAGCTAAGTGTGGTGGCACATGCCTGTAGTCCCACCTACTGGGAGGCTAAGGCAGGAGAGCTGCTTGAACCCGGAAGGCAAAGGTTGCAGTGAGCCGAGATCGTGCCACTGTACTCCAGCCTGGGCGACAGAGCGAGACTCTTGAACAAAAAAAAAAAAAGTATGCAT
>NW_016814481.1:266956-268684 GCF_001698545.2 Rhinopithecus bieti | reverse complement strand
GCAGTGGCCGGATCTCAGCTCACTGCAAGCTCCGCCTCCCGGGTTCACGCCATTCTCCTGCCTCAGCCTTCCGAGTAGCTGGGACCACAGGCGCCCGCCACCTCGCCCGGCTAATTTTTTGTATTTTTAGTAGAGACGGGGTTTCACCGTGTTCGCCAGGATGGTCTCGATCTCCTGACCTCGTGATCCGCCCGTCTCGGCCTCCCAAAGTGCTGGGATTACAGGCTTGAGCCACCGCGCCCGGCCCCCTTTTTTTTTTTTTTTAAGGAGACAAGGATCTCACTCTGTCGCCCAGGATGGAATGGCACTCCTGGGCTACGGCGATCCTTCTGCCTCAGCCTTCCAAGTAGCTGGGACTACAGACTTGGGCCACCAGGCCTGTTAAGGTTAGCATCTTTGAGCTCCTAAGTCCAACACTATCGCCATCACTTTTATGGTCCGGATGGCGTTTGGGGCATTTTGGGCATTCTATTTCTTGCCTTCATTCTTTCTCCCCACTCATAATATTTAAATATTATCTGCCTCCCTCTGCTGAGATAGGTACAAAGCTCATCCCACCTCTGGATTCTCCAGTGAGGGTTACTCCAGGGCGGGCCCCTTCCCCTTCACGTCCTGCCAGGCGATCCCCTTGGGGCGAATCATAACTTTTCTGGACCTGAGTTTCCTTCCCTGTAAAATAAGAACAATAATAATACTTCCTTAGACTGTTGTCGGGACTCTTCAGCCCAGCACTCCCAGCCCGAAGTCCTACCCAGCGCTCACCACAAAGCCTACCCTCTTCTGAGTTTTCTGAATCCTCAAAGCCTCCTCTGAGGTAGAGGCTGTGAACTCCTTTCCTACTAATGGAAAACTGAAGCTGGGAGACGCGAGAACTGGACCATGATCTCAAACTTCTGAGGGAGGGAGCTACCCCGGAAGGCGACAGTCTTCTCCAGAGCCCTCCCAAGGGCGCTCAGTACCAAGTGGGCACCCAGACAAGTTTTCTTATCCCTCCTGGGCCCTTCGGATCTTAATTCTTTGCTTGGCGAGGCCCCCGGAGGCGGGTTCAGCCTTCGCCGGTTGACGCCAGTTCCGAGGCGCAAGCGCAAATGAGCGCGCGCGGTGGCCTGTGGGAGGCTGACTGTGAGCCTGAAGCTCAGCCCAGTCGCCGGCGCTGTTGTCAGGGCGACCGGGGTGGGCGGGGACAGAACGTGGCCACGCCTTTATTTGCTCTTCAATGGTCCCTTGCTTTCACTGGGCTAGCAGCCTTCTCTTAATTGTTCTTTGTTGTCAGTTCGTTCCCTCCCCAGTTGGACAGAAGCTGACTTGTAGCGTGTGTCGACCGAAGGACAAGCACAAGCAGGAGGATCTCGGCCATGATTAAGCGCCGGTGGAGACTTCTGTGTCAATTTTGTTCATATACACGTGTCAATTTTTTTTTTCTTTCCTCTTTTGCCTTTGAGTACTCTAATTTATTAGCGACATCTGTAATTTATCTACTTCTCCGGCCAGATCGTGCTTAGGCAAAACCGCAAACCTGAAGTTTGCAGAAATGACTCAGTGGTGACTAATTCCATTAGGAAAGCATTCTTCACAAAAGAGTTCACAGCAGGATTTCTTTAAATAAGAAACTTCCTCAGTGCACTGAAAACGATTCATTTTATATAAAACCCATTTGGATACCGGATCCTTTTTTCCTTTTTTTTTTTTTTTTTTTTTTTTTGAGACGGAGTCTCGCTCTGCCGCCCA
>NW_016814481.1:252218-262759 GCF_001698545.2 Rhinopithecus bieti | reverse complement strand
TCTCTCTCTTCTTCCTCTCTCTCTCTCTTTCTTTCTCTCTTTCTTTCTCTCTTTCTTTCTTTCTTTCTTTCTTTCTTTCTTTCTTTCTTTCTTTCTTTCTTTCTTTCTTTCTTTCTTTTCTTCCTTTCTTTCCTTTCTTTCCTTTCTTTCCTTTCTTTTCTTTCTTTCTGACAGAGTTTCACTCTTGTTGCCCAGGCTGGAGTGCAATGGAATGGCACGATCTCGGCTCACTGCAATCTGTGCCTCCTGGGTTCAAGTGATTCTCCTGCCTTAGCCTCCCGAGTAGCTGGGATTACAGGTGCATGCCACCATGCCCTTTGTATTTTTAGTAGAGATGGGGTTTCTCCATGTTGGTCAGGCTGGTTTCAAGCTACTGACCTCATGATCTGCCCGCCTCGGCATCCCAAAGTGCTGGGATTACAGGTGTGAGCCACAGTGCCTGGCCCAAAATTTGCTTTCTTTTGCTTCCATAGCAGTGGTGGTGTTTCTGCTTGGTGGCCCAGTTAAGGGGTCACTTGTCCTAGCCTTCATTGCAGCCAGGTATAGCCATGGAGGGCACCGTCTGTCCAGTGAAAAATGAATAGTGATGAGGCATGGCATTTCTGGGTATGGGCCTTCAAACACCTAGTGTGGGCTATTCTCTGCTCTTTCTCCTCCATGGAGTGGAAACAGGGACATTCCTCCAACCCAGCACCAACCCTGCAGTGGGGATAGTTACCTTGTGTCCCCTCAAAGATACATCAAAGTCTTAACTCTCAGTGTCTGTGAATGAGACCTGATTTGGAAATCTATTTGCAGATATTACCAAGTTAAATGATGTCAGTAAGGTGGGCCCCAGTCCAAAATGACTTCATGCTTGGATATTCTTGAAATTGCTACATTCTTGGGTCTCTATTATATAACAGCTTATTTTTTATTTGTTTTTTATTTTTATCTTTTGAGATGGAGTCTCACTCTGTTGCCCAGGCTGGAGTACAATGGTGCAATCTCGGCTCACTGCAACCTCCGCCTCCTGGGTTCAAGCAATTCTCCTGCCTTAGCCTTCCGAGTAGCTGGGACTACAGGCACCTGCCACCATGTCCCGCTAATGTTTGTATTTTGAGTAGAGACACGGTTTCACCGTGTTGGCCAGGCTGGTCTTGAACTCCTCAAGTGTTCCTCTCGCCTTGGCCTCCCAAAGTGCCGAGATTACAGGCGTGAGCCACCTCGTCCAGCCATAGCTTAGTGTTTCTGTTTATTTGTTTTTGGAAATATTGGACTAGTGTCTTTTATTTATTATTATCATTATTTATTTGTTTGGAAACAGAGTCTCACACTGTTGCCCAGGCCGGGCACGATCGCGTGCAATGGCGCGATCTCGGCTCACTGCAACCTCTGCCTCCCGGGTTCACACAATTCTCCTGCCTCAGCCTCCTGAGTAACTAGGATTACAGGTGCCTGCCACCATGCCCAGCTAATTTTTTGTAATTTTTAGTAGAGACGGGGTTTCACTGTGTTGGTCAGACTGGTCTCGAACCCCTGACCTCGTGATCCGCCCGCCTCATCCTCCTAAAGTGCTGGGATTACAGGCGTGAGCCACTGCACCCGGCCTTATTATTATTATTATTTTTAAAGAGACAGGGTTTCCCACCTGTTGCCCAGGTTGGAGTACAGTGGCATGATCATGGCTTACTGAAGTCTAACTCCTGGGCTCCAGTGATCCTCCTGCTTGAGCCTCCCAAATAGCTGGGACTACGGATGCACACTACTATGCCTGGCTAATTTTTTATTTTTGGTAGCGACAGGGTATCACTATGTGCTCAGGCTGGTCTTGAACTCCTGGCCTCAAGCCAGGATCCTCCTACCTTGGCCTCCCAAAGTGCCGGGGATTACAAGTGCCATCCACCATGCCTGACCTGACTAGTGGCCACTTTACAAGAAGAAGAGACGACAGAGAGAGATAAAGGGAAGATGGCCATGTGAAGATGGAGGCAGAGATTAGAGTGATGCAACAGCAAGCCAAGGAACACCAGGGGCTACCAGGTGCTGGAAGAGGCAAGAAAGAGCCTTCAGAGGGAGTGTGGCCCTGCCAACACCTTAATTTCTGACTTCTAGCTACTTCATAGTTTTGACAAATGTGGCACGGTTATGTAAGACACTCAGATTAGGGGAAGCCGGCATTGTCCAAAGAACTGTAAGGGAATACATTTCTGTTGTGTTAAACTACCCAGTTTGTGACACTGTTATGGCAGCCCTTGGCAATGAAAACCTTGGTAGAACAAGAAATATCAAGAAGCTATGTCCCAAGTGACCCAATAGAAAGACGCTCTTGGCCGGGCGAGGTGGCTCATGCCTGTATTCCCAGCACTTTGGGAGGCTGAGGAGGGTGAATTGCTTCGGCTCAGGAGTTTGAGACCAACCTGGGCAACATGACGAAATTCTGTCTCTACTAAAAATACAAAAATTAGCTGTGGCTGGGTGCGGTGGCTCATGTCTGTAATCCCAGCAGTGTGGGAGGCTAAGGCAGGTGCATCACCTGAGGTCAGGAGTTTGAGACCAGCCTGGCCAACATGTTGAAACCCCGTCTTTACTAAAAATACAAAAGTTAGCTGGGTATGGTGGCGGGCGCCTGTAATCCCAGCTATTCGGGAGGCTGAGGCAGGAGAATCACTTGAACCCGGGAGGCAGAGGTTGCAATGAGCCGAGATTGTGCCACTGCACTCCAGCCTGGGCAACAGAGTGAGACTCCGTCTCAAAGAAAAAGAAATAAAAGAGCAGCTTTCATGCCCTTTGGTACCACTTACCTCAAGGTAGTTACCCGAGAAAGAGTCAAGCTTGGATGTTCTCTAAAATGCTCCCTTTTAGAGTCTCTGTTACAGCAGCTTAGTTTAGTTTAGGTTAGTTTTTTTTTTTTTTTTTTTTTTTTTTTTTAAGACAGGGTCTTACTCCTCAGTTACCCATACTGGAGTGCAGTGGCACGATCATGGCTCACTGCAGCCTCAATCTCCAGGGCTCAAGTGATCCTCCTGCCTCAGCTTCCCAAATAGCTGGGACCACAGGCATGCACCACCATGCCTGGGTAGTTTAAAGAAAACTTTTTTCGTAGAGACAGGCATCTTGTCATATTGCCCAGGTTTGTCTTGAACTGGTTTCATGCAATCCTCCTGCCTAGGTCTCCCAAAGTGCTGAGATTACAGATGGGAGCCACTGTGCCCAGTCAGCTTTATTATTATTATTATCATTGTTTTCTTTTGAGATGGAGTTTTGCTCTTGTTGCCCAGGCTGGAGTGCAATGGCACGATCTTGGCTCACCGCAACCTCCGCCTCCGAGGTTCAAGAGATTCTCTTGCCTCAGCCTCCTGAGTAGCTGGGATTACAGGAACCCACCACCACACCCAGTTAATTTTTGTATTTTTAGTAGAGACGGGGTTTCGCCATGTTGGTCGGGTTGGTCTCGAACTCCCGACCTCAGGTGATCTGCCCGCCTCGGCCTCCCAAAGTGCTGGGATTACAGTCGTGAGCCACCGCGCCTGGCCTATTTTTTTTTTTTTTATACTCTACTAATAGACTTTGTGACATTGAACACTAATGTGTCTTTCTCCTGGAAGCTCCTCCTTCATTTTCCTTCTTCCTTTTTGGCTCTTTCCATCTGTTTTGGGAAAGTTAACTTTCTCCTGTCCTGGAACATCCCTCGTTGAGCATCCTATCTTTGTGACTGTCTGCTTTTGAGTACTGCTTTCGAGAGAGAATAGTAGAAGTTGTAAGAGACGTATGTGACAAATTTGGCATCCTGGAACACCAAGAGGATTACCAGTTTTTTAGAAAGCAGCATGAATCAACCTCAATTATTCGTAAGTAAAATTAGAGTAGTTTCAAGCTGTCACTTCTTTCTGTCCTACACACGTTATTCAAATAAGTTGGTGGAAGAATGTTGTTTGGGTTTACAATAGGGAATTATGGGGACATAAATCTGGGTCTAAATTAGTGAAATTTAAAATGGGAAGTTGCTTAACTGTTAGAGGCAGCAGACTGGAATGATCGAGAGGGTAGACTGTGACACTGGGTTGTCTGGTTGGAGCCTTACCTCTGCCATTTCTTGGCTGTGTGACCTTGGGAGAACTCCTTAACTTCTCTGGTCCTGATATGGTTTGGATCTGTGTCCTCTCCAAATCTCATGTCAGAGTGTAGTCCCAAGTGTTGGAGGTGGGTCCTGGTGGGAGGTGATCGGATCATGGGGGTGACATCCTCATGGTTTAGTACCATCCCCCTGGTGCTATATAGTGTGTGGGTTATCATGAGATCTGATTGTTTGGAAGCGTGTAGCACCTCCTACCTCATTCTCTCTTCTCCTTCTTTGGCCATGTAAGATGTACCTGCTTCCCCTTCCCCTTCTGCCATGATTCTAAGTTTCCTGAGGTCTTCCCAGAAGCCGAGTAGATGCCAGTATCATGCTCCCTGTACAGCCTGTGGAACCATGGCTGTACTGTGGGTAAAAGAGGCAATGAAACCTCTTTTCTTTATAAATTACCTAGTCTCAGGTATTCTTTATAGCAATGAGAGAATGGACTAATAATACAGGGCCTCATCTCCTCATCTGTTACATGGGATTGTCTTAGGTCTTGGCTCACTGCAACCTCCGCCTCCTGGGTTCAAGGAATTCTCATGCCTCAGCCTCTGGAATAGCGGGGATTACAGGCATGTGCCACCATGCCTGGCTAATTTTTTTTTTTTTCTTGAGGCAGAGTCTCGCTCTGTTGCCTGAGCTGGAGTGCGGTGGCACTATCTCGGCTCACTGCAACCTCCGCCTTCTGGGTTCAAGCAATTCTCCTGCCTCAGTCTCCTGAGTAGCTGGGACAACAGGTGCATGGCACCACACCCGACTAATTTTTTGTATTTTTAGTAGAGATGGGGTTTCACTGTGTTAGCCAGGATGGTCTCAATCTCCTGACCTCAGATGATCTGCCTGCCTTGGCCTCCCAAAGTGCTGGGATTACAGGCGTGAGCCTCCACGCCTGGCCGAACAATTCTTTCTCTTTCTAACTGTGGCAAAATACACACAATATAAAATGTACCATCTTAACTTTTTTTTTTTTTTGGAGATGCAGTCTCACTATTGGGAGATGGGGTTGCCCACGGCGATCTCAAACTCCTGGCCTCAAAAAGGCTTGACCTTCTAGAGCACTGGGATTACAGGCATGAACCATCGCCTCCAGCTCATCTTAACAATTTTTACGTGCACAGTTCAGTGACATTAAGTACATCACATTGTTGTGCAACCATCACCACTATCCTTCTCCAGGATGTTTTCATCTTTCCAAACTGAAGCTCTGTAGCCATTGAGCAATAATTTCCTACTCCCTGCTTCCTCGCAGTCCCTGGAAAGCATACTACCACTCCTGACTTTTAGAATTTGTATTTTAGTAAAGACAAGTTCTCCCTGTGTTACCCAGGCTGGTCTTGAACCCCTAGGCTCAAGTGATCCTCCCGCCTCAGCCTCCCAAAATGCTGGGATTACAGTCATGAGCTACCATGTCCAGCTCACCCTGGGGTCTTTAGCCCCAAACTTTTGGGCTGCCTTGAGGGGTTGGAGAAGGCTGAAGAAAGCCAAAAGATGTGTGGTCCAGGCTTGAGGTGGGACAGGTAAGTCAGGTGTCTCAGGGAACTGTCTCCTGCAAATGCAGAGAGGGGACTTGAGGCATCAGAGGGACTGCTGCATAGGCGGTGATAAAACAGCCCGTCAGGCCAGGGATGGTGGCTCACGCCTGTCATCCCAGTACTTTGGGAGGCCAAGGTGGGCGGATCACCTGAGGTCAGGAGTTCGAGACCAGCCTGGTCAACATGGTGAAATCCCATCTCTACTAAAAATATAAAAATTAGCCGGGTGTAGTAGTGCATGCCTGTAATCCCAGCTACTCTGGAGGCTGAAGAAGGAGAATTGCTTGAACCTGGGAGATGGAGGCTGCAGTGAGCCAATATCGCGCCACTGCACTCCAACCTGGATGACAGAGCGAGACTCCATATCAAAACAACAACAAGAACAACAATAAAACCCCAGCCCATCAGCCCACAGGGCTATTGTCAGGATTAAATACATTAATGCAGTGCTTGGGACGTAGCAAGTGTGTAGTGGCTGTTAGCCAGTTCTACAAGATTTCCAACAGCTGGCAATATCATGCTGAGACTATCAAGTTGCTCACCACTCCAGCTTGCCTGGTAATAGTACCTTTATTTCTTGGCATTTCCCAAGACTTGAGAAATTCAGCAGCCCTGCTGGCACTGAGACCAAACATTCTGTGTCCCTCAAGAAATATTTCATAAATAGGACAGGGCAGGGGGGCTCATGCCTGTAATCTCAACACTTTGGGAGGCCAAGGTGGGAGGATCGCTTGAGCCCAGGAGTGTGAGACCAGCCTGAGCAACATAGCGAAACCCTGTCTCTGAAAAAAAAAAAAAAAAAAATTAGCCAGGCATGATGGCACACATCTGTGGTCCCAGCAACTTGGGAGGCTGACGTGGGAGGATCACTTGAGCCTGGGAAGTAGAGGCTGCAGTGAACTATGATTGCACCACTGCACTCCAGCCTGGGTGGCAGAGGGAGACCTTTCCTCAAAAAAAAAGAGAAATTTTTTTTTTTTGAGACAGAGTCTAGCTCTGTTGCCAGGCTGGAGTGCAGTGGTGTGATCTCGGCTCACTGCAACCTCCGTCTCCCAGGTTCAAGCGATTCTTCTGCCTCAGCCTCCTGAGTAGCTGGGACTATAGGCATGTGCCACCACGCCCAGCTAATTTGTATTTTTAGTATAGACAGGGTTTCACCATGTTGACCAGGATGGTCTGGAACTCCTGACCTCGTGATCCACCTGCCTCGGCCTCCCAAAGTGCTGTGATTACAGGCATGAGCCACCACGCCCGGGTGAGAAATATTTCATAAATCAGAGAACTAAGGAAAGTATAATAACTGAAGTTCAAGAAGCAGGGTACACCCTACAGCTTTCTCACGACCATCACAATCCACTTCTCCCTCGTGGTGTGGTCTATTCTCCACACTGCAGCCAGAGGGAGCCTTTGTTTTTCCTTTTTAGCAAAAGTTTTCAAATTTATGTATCAGTTTTTTTCTTTTTGAAATTGAACCAGGCAGGGTGGCTCTTTCCTATAATTTCAGCACTTTGGGAGCCCAAGGCAGTAGGATCACTTGAGACTGGGAGTTCGATACCAGCCTGGAAAACACAGTGAGACCTCATCTCTACAAAAAATACGAAATATTAGCTGGGAGTGGAGGTGCGTGCCTGTAATCCTGGCTGCTCAGGAGGCCGAGGTGGGAGGATGACTTGTGCCCAGGAGTTCGAGGCTGTAGTGAGCCGAGATCACGCCACTACACTCCAGTCCACTGCACTCCAGCCTGGGTGACAGAGAGAGACGCTGTCTCAATAAACAAAGTTGAACTGAAATTCACAAAACATAAAATTAAGTTTTAGGCTGGGTGCGGTGGCTCATGCCTGTAATCCCAGCACTTTAGGAGGCTGAGGTGGGTGGATCACCTGAGGTCAGGAGTTCGAGACCAGCCAACATGGTGCAACCCTGTCTCTACTAAAAATACAAAAAATTAGCCGGGTATAGTGGCGGGTGTCTGTAATCCCAGCTACTTGGGAGGCTGAGGCAGGAGAATTGCTTGAACCTGGGAGACAGAGGTTGCAGTGAGCCAGGATCGTGCGACTATACTCCAGCTTGGGCGACAAGAGCGAAACTCTGTCTCAAAAAAAAGAAAATAAATTAAGTTTAAAAGGAACAGTTCAGTGGCAGTATGTTTGCAATGTTATGCAACTGCTACAACATTAAAACACACACACACACACACACACACACACACACACACACACACAAAATGAGACATGTTCTCACTATGGTTCCGAGGCTGATCTCAAATTCCTGGGCTCCAGTGATCCTCCCGCCTTGGCCTCCCAAGTACCTGAGATCACAGGCGGCTGACCACCTCTAGTTTCAGAATATTTTCATCATCACCAAAGCAAACCCGTTGTCAGTAAACTTGTGTTGAAGGCCATAGCCAGAATCCCTATAGTATGGGGGTTTCCGGGGAGGTGTTCTATGCATGATGTTGTGGGGGCATCCTTTGCTGTGCCCTCATATTATTCTTTTTTTTTTTTTTTTTTTTTTGAGACGGAGTCTTGCTCTGCCACCCAGGCTGGAGTGCAGTGGCCAGATCTCAGCTCACTGCAAGCTCCGCCTCCCGGGTTTACGCCATTCTCCTGCCTCAGCCTCCCGAGTAGCTGGGACTACAGGCGCCCGCCTCGTCGCCCGGCTAATTTTTTGTATTTTAAGTAGAGACAGGGTTTCACCGTATTAGCCAGGATGCTCTCGATCTCCTGACCTCATGATCCGCCCGTCTCGGCCTCCCAAAGTGCTGGGATTACAGGCTTGAGCCACCGCGCCCGGCATATTATTCTACTTTGCTTTCCCCCTCTTCCCATTTAGGTCTGAGCTGGGTAAACTATTAATTGAATCACTCATTTATTTGTTCAAGGATGGTCATTTATTTTGTGTCAGGCATTAGACCAGATGGTAAGTCTACCAGGATGGAATCACTTGCCCTTGCACTCAAGGTAGTTTCATTTGATAGAAGAGATGAAACAACATGCTATTATATGTGGTATAGGCCAGGCATGGTAGCCCATGCCTGTAATCCCAGTGCTTTGGGAGCCTGAGGTTGAAAGATTGCTGAAAGCCAGGAATTTGAGATCAGCCTGGGCAATATAGTGAGACCCCTGTCTCTGCAAAAAAATAAAATAAAATAAAAATTAGTTGGGTATAGTGGTACGTGCTTATAGTCCCAGCTACTGGGGAGGCTGAGGTAGGAGGATCCCTTGAGCCCAGAAGTTGGGGCTGCAGTGAGCTATGATCATGCCACCCCAGCCTGGGCGACAGAGCAAGATCCCGTCTCAAAAAAAAAAAAAAAAAAAAAGTGGTATATATTAGAGGCCAGCAAAGTATTGCCTGAGGGCCAAATCTGGCCGCCTGTGTTTCCTTGTAAATAAAGTTTTATTGGCACAGAGCTGTCAGAGGTGTTTGAACCAGAGCAACTCCATCTTGAATAGGGGCTGGGTAAAATAAGGCTGAGACCTACTGGGCTGCATTCCCAGGAGGTTAAGGCATTCTAAGTCACAGGATGAGATAGGAGGTTGGCACAAATACAGGTCATAAAGACCTTGCTGATAAAACAAACTGCAGTAAAGAAGCCGCCAAAACCCACCAAAACCAAGAGGGCGACGAGAGTGACCTCTGGTTGTCCTCACTGCTGCACTCCCACTGGCACCCTGACAGTTTACAAATGCCATGGCAACGTCAAGAAGTTACCCTGTACGTTCTAAAAAGGGGAGGTATGGGCCGGGCGCAGTGGCTCACACCTGTAATCCCAGCACTTTGGGAGGCCAAGGCGGGCGGATCACCTGAGGTCGGGAGTTGGAGACCAGCCTGAACAACATGGAGAAACTTCGTTTCTACTAAAAATACAAAATTAGCCAGGAATGGTGGTGCATGCCTGTCATCCCAGCTACTCGGGAGGCTGAGGCAGGAGAATTGCTTGAATCTGGAAGGCAGAGGTTGCGGTGAACTGAGATTGTGCCATTGCACTCCAGCCTGGGCAACAAAAGCGAAACTCCATCTCAAAAAAAAAAGGAGACGTATGAATAATGCAGCCCTTGTTTAGCGTATAATCAAGAAATAACCGTAAAAATGGGCAACCAGCAGCCCTTAGGGCTGCTTTGTCTATAGCGTAGCCATTCTTTTATTCCTTCTCTTTCCTAATAAACTTGCTTTCACTTTACTCTATGGACTCGCCCTGAATTCTTTCTTGCTCGGGATCCAAGAACCCTCTCTGGGGAGTCTGGATCCGGACCCCCTTCTGGTAACAGAGCCCTGAGCATTTGTTTACGTGTTGTGTATGGCTGCTTTCACGCTGTTATGGCAGAGTTGAGTTGCTGGGGAAGAGACCATCTGGCCTATAAAACTAAAAATACTTACTACCTGGTCCTTTAAGGAAAAAGGTTTGCTAACCCCTGGTATATATAATTAGGGCAAATTTAATTTTTTTTTTTTGAGATGGAGTCTCGCTCTGTCACCCAGGCTGGAGTGCAGTGGTGTGATCTCGGCTCATCACAGCCTCTGCCTCCCAGGTTCAAGTGATTCTCCTGCCTCAGCCTCCCGAGTAGCTGGGATTACAGGCGGTGCCACCACACCCAGCTAATTTTCGTATTTTTAGTAGACGCCAGGCTTCACCATGTTGGTTCGGCTGGTCTCGAACTCCTGACCTTGTGATCCACCTACCTTGACCTCCCAAAGTGCTGGGATTACAGGTGTGAGTCACCGTACCCAGCCTAATTAAGGCAAATTTAAAGTGTGGATGGAAAGCCTTGGAGACTGAGAGGGTCCATTAATAGCTGGGGTTGGGGAAGTTTGCAAGGGTAGAAAAGTTTTGCTGGTGCTAAAACTTAGGTAAATAAATGCATAAACCTTAAGCATATGGCTTGATGAGTTTTTTTCCGCATATATAT
>NW_016814481.1:246942-251216 GCF_001698545.2 Rhinopithecus bieti | reverse complement strand
CTTTCACGTGTTCCCGCCACTTCCTCACTGCACATTCTTCTCCTACCCTCCCCAGGCTGGTTTCTAGCCCCCATCACTCAACCAAAACTCTTCCAAAGAGGATGGCCAAAGATCCCCAGGCTGCCAAATCATATGGCCATTTTTCTGTGCCCAGATTACTTGACCATGCCCTTCTTAATGTTGTTCTCGTTTTCCTCCTATCCTCCTGGTCTCTACTTCTCAGTCTTCCCTTTTTGCTCCTCTTTTTCTATCCAATCTCTAAATGGTCTTCGCTGGGGCTTAATCCTAGGTAATCACCCTTTCTCTATCTCTACCCTCTTTCTAGAGCTTGCACGCATTTCGATGTATTTTGCCATTTTCTTGTTGCCCTTTCTCCCTAAAATATCCACTCATTGCCCTGTTTGGTGTCCTGGTAGAGGCAGGGATGACTTCTGTGACTGCATCATCCAAGCCCCACAACTCTGCCCTCTACCACATCTTCTGCCTTCCGGGTTGGCTTGGCCAATGGGAGACACCAGCAAGAGATCAGAGAGGAGGGGTTCAACTTCGTTAGAACTCAAAAAGCAGTGAGATCATGTGGAATTGGTCTTTCTGGGCCTGGCTTTTGCAGTTAGCATTAACACCCTCCAGCATTTTGCTTGCATGCTAATGCTGGTCTTGGGGCCTGGAATTCCACTGATGGATGCATGCTTGTGTCTGACAAGCTTCTCCCAGCCGCACTTAGAGCTGCTCTCCCGATCTGAGGCATGATGCCCATGGGAGGGCACAAGAGCTCCGTCATCACATCTAGATTTTAGGCGTCACCTCAAGGGGAGTTTTTTTTTTTTTTTTTTTTTTGAGAGGGAGTCTTGCTCTGTTGCCCCAGGCTAGAGTCCAGTGGCGCGATCTCGGCTTACTGCAACCTCCACCTCCCGGGTTCAAGCGATTCTTCTGCCTCAGCATCCCAAGTAGCCGGGACTTCGGGTATGTACCACCATGTCTGGCTAATTATTTTTACTTTTTGTAGAGATGAGGTCTTGCTATGCTGCCCAGGCTGGCCTTGAACTCCTGGACTCAAGTAATCCTCCCCTCTCCCGCCTGGTGTCCCAAAGTGTTGGGATTACAGGCGCGAGCCATCACACCTGATCCCACCTGGATTTTTTTAGAGAATAAATTGTATGTTTAGTCTTTGCCTTAGAATGGGTACAGGTGGGACTGGCTGACTCTCTAGGCATTAACTCACATAAGGATGGTTTCCTATGGGTTTTCACGTCCTTAGCAACTTTGTTTTCTTTAATATCTTCAATAACCCCACTCATGAGTTGGGAGGACAGAAATTAGACAGAGATAAATGGGAACATGTTGATTTGCTTTCTCTGTAAATTTTAATTAACACAGAAACTATTTTTAGAAAAATCACTAAACCAATCCCTTCTCCAATTACTTCTCCTTTTGTCTGAAAGTAGTTAATGATTTGAAATGGCTTTCCCCAAGTCTCAATTATTTTCTTCCCCCGCCTCTGTCTCACTCTGTTATTCATGGGCTGTCTGCTTTTATTTGACATCATGTGCACTCCTGGTCTTTCCAAGTGTTCTCTTTTTTTTTTTTTTTTTTTCTGAGAAAGAGTCTTGCTCTGTCCCCCGGGCTGGAGTGCAGTGGCTTGATCTCGGCTCACTGCAACCTCCGCCTCCTGAGTTCAAGCAATTCTCCTGCCTCAGCATCCTGAGTAGCTGGGATTACAGGCGTGCGCCACCATGCCTGGCTAATTTTTGTATTTTTACTAGAGACAGGGTTTCACCATGTTGGCCAGGCTCGTCTTGAACTCCTGATCTTGTGATCTGCCTGCCTTGGCCTCCCAAAGTGCTGGGATTACAGGCGTGAGCCACTGCGCCCAGCCCCAAGTGTTTTCTTCGATTGCGTCTTCATTTTGCTTTTCTGATAGTTTATTTGGAAAATGGCTTCAGGAAGCAGTAACAGGGATATTGGGAGAGGCAGACAGGTTAGGAGGAAAAGCCAATAAAGCATGCATTATTGAGCTACTCCTGCAAGTAAATAGTGCAGAAAAAAAGTCAGAATGGTGCCCCTAGCAGATGAGGGTGGGGAGTGACACATTCATTTATTGACTCTCATTCTGCACTGGTTGAGAGTTACCTCCTGGGGGCTTTATCTCTTCTTAACTTCTGGCAGCATCTGCACGCAGGCAGCCTTCAATAGCTGCAAAAAAGCTCTGAGGCAGAAAAATGAGTTACTGGGGCTAATACTTGAGGTGGGAGGCAGTCTGGGTGCATGGAACTTTTGCCACTTCTATAGGCATGAGCCACCTCACCTGGCCCAGGGCAGGGTTTTTCCTTGTTGTGTTTACTGACACATTCCCATTGCCTTAGACAAAATCTGAGGACTTAACACAATAAATCCTAAAGAAATGCTTGATGGATCCTAACTGCTAATGCTTTTTAGTTCAGGTCTTCGTGACTTATCTGGATGCTGTCGAAGAGACAGAGCTGGACACCAGTTAAAGGTGGTAAAGACAGTTTTATTCAGTACTATTGTAATAGGGGAAAAGAGACTTCAGCAGAGAAATGAACTCAATTTCCAAAACAGCAAAGACAGATTGGCATTTACAGCCGACGAGCAGAGTGAGGGGTTTAGTGGATGAAAAATGACTAAGAGGAAACATCAAGCATAGTGGGATTCTTTTTTATTTTTAATAGACACAGGGTCTTACTATGTTGCCCAGGCTGGTCTTGAACTCCTGGCCTCCAGCAATCTTTCTGCTTCTTCCTCCCAAAGTGCTGAGATTACAGGCATGAGCCACTGCACTCGGCAGATAGGGGAATTCTTGCCAAACCAATTGCTGTAGACAATGTTTGTGTCTCCTTCAAATTCATGGGTTTTTTTGGTTGTTGTTGTTTTTTTTTGTTTTTTTTTTTGTTTTTAATTTTATGGAGTCTTGCTCTGTTGCCCAGGCTGGAGTGCAGTGGCATGATTCTTGGCTCACTGCAACCTCTGCCTCCCGGGTTCAAGTGATTCTTCTGCCTCAGCCTCCCAAGTAGCTGGAATTACAGGCACATGTCACCACACCTGGCTAATGTTTGTATTTTTAGTAGAGACAGGGTTTTTCCACGTTGGCCAAGTTGGTCTTGAACTCTTGACCTCAGGTGAGCCACCTACTTTGGCCTCCCAAAATGCTGAGATTACAGGCGTGAGCCACTGCGCCCGGCCCAAATTCATGTGTTGAAATCTAATCTGCAATTTGATGGTGTTAGAGGAAGGGCCTTTGGGAGGTGATAAAGTTATGGGACTGGACCCCTCAAGAATGGGATTAGTGCCTCTATCAAAGAGACCCCAGAGAGGTCCCTCAACCTTTCCACCATGTGAGGACACAGTGAAACAATGGCCATCTATGAACCAAGAAGCAGATTCTCAGCAGGCACTGAATGTGCTAGTGCCTTGCTCTTGGACTTCCCAGCCTCTAGAATTGTGGGAAATGAATTTCTGTTGCTTTTAAACCACTCAATCTGTGTTATTTTGTTAGAGTAGCCCAAATGGATTAAGATGCTAACTTAAAAGGATTCTTGCAGAAGGCTGGCCAGGGTGATAAAATATTAAGGGTTGGGGTGTAATTTAGCAGGATTATTTGCCAAGACTGACAGAAGCAGGCTAAGGACAGGACCCAAGAATGATGCCTAGTCGAAAAGAGGGGTCAGGCATGGTGGCTCATGCCTGCAGTCCTACCACTTGGGGAGGCTAGTGTGAGGCTTGCTTGAGCCCAGGAGTTCAAGACCAGCCTGGGCAACATAGAAAGACTCCATCTTTACAAAAAAAAAATTTAGGCAGGGCGTGGTGGCTCACACCCGTAATCCCAGCATTTAGGGAGGCCGAGGCGTGTGGATCAAGAGGTCAGGAGATCAAGACCATGGTGAAACCCCATCTCTACTAAAAATACAAAAAAATTAGCTGGGCGTGTTGGTGGGCACCTGTAGTCCCAGCTACTTGGAAGGCCGAGGCAGAATGGTGTGAACCTGGGAGGCGGAGCTTGCAGTGAGTCGAGATCACGTCACTGCACTCCAGCCGGGGCAACAGAACGAGACTCCATCTCAAAAAAATAAATAAATAAATAAACTAGGCAGGCATAGTAGTACATGCCTGTGGTCCCAGCTACCCAAGAGGCTGAGCCAAGAGGATCCCTTCAGCTCTGGTGGTTGAGATTACAGTGAGCTGTGATCACCGCTGCACTCTAGCCTGGGTGACAGAGTGAGACCTTAGACCTTGTTTCCAAAAAAAAAAAAAAAAAA
>NW_016814481.1:241590-246471 GCF_001698545.2 Rhinopithecus bieti | reverse complement strand
AAAAAAAAAAAAAAAAAGAAAGAAAGAAAGAAGAAGAAAAACAGTCTATCAATGCTTTCATGGCCTCTTTTTTTTTTTTTTTGAGCTTGACTCTGGTGCCCAGGCTGGAGTGCAGTGGCGTGATCTCGGCTCACTGCAAGCTCCGCCTCCCAGGTTCACACCATTCTCCTGCCTCAGCCTTCTGAGTAGCTGGGACTACAGAAGCCTGCCACCTCGGCCGGCTAATTTTTTGTATTTTTACTAGAGATGGGGTTTTACCGTGTTAGACAGGATGGTCTTGATCTCCTGACCTCATGATCTACCCGCCTCGGCCTCCCAAAGTGCTGGGATTACAGGCATGAGCCACCACACCAGGCCTTTTTTTTTGGGACAAGGTCTCTCTTTGTTGCCCAGGCTGGAGTGCAGTGGCACAATCTCACCTCACTGCAACCTCTGCCTCTCAGGTTCAAGCAGTTCTCCTGCCTCAGCCTCCTAAGTAGCTGGGACTACAGGCCTGTACCAGCTAATTTTTGTATTTTTAGTAGACACGGGGTTTCACCATGTTGGCCAGGCTGGTCTCAAACTCCTGACCTCAAGTGATCCGCCTGTCTCAGCCCTTGAAAGTGCTGGTATTATAGGTGTGAGCCACAGTGCCCAGCCTTTTCATGGCCTCTTAACTGGAATTTTTGCGTTGTATCTCCCTTCCAATCCTCCACATACTACAGATGGATCTTCCTGAGGTGCAAATATAATCAGATCATCTTCCTCTTTAGCCAGGCTTGAATCAGATCTGCACTACGTCTTCATTCTCATTTTTTGATACAACTCATGCTCACTGTATGGGCCAGCCACACTGAACTATGGGCTATGTCGTTCATGCCCATGGGCCTCTGTGTAACCTTTCCAACAGCCTTCACTTTCTCTTAACTGTCAGGTCAAGCATCACTTCTTTCTGGAAGTGTTTTCCAGTCCTCACAGTTAGGTCCATCCACTTCTGTGAATTAATAGCATTTATCACAATGTCATGATCGTTAGGTTTCTCCTCTAGGAGAAGTATAGCACAGTGCTGAGAGCCTAACTCCGGAGTCAATCTGGATTTGAATTCTGACTTTGCTCCTTACTGGCTATTCACATAACCTGTGTGGTTCTGTTTACTTGGGTCTGCCACATAGTGAATGCAATACAAATGCTACTTATCATAGCAATCAGCTATTGCTGCACAAGAAAAGAGACCCCAAAACTCAGCATCTTGAAATAACAATACCTTAAGCTTTTATTCATTTTTCATATAGGCATTCAAAGCTATACCTTTCCCTCTCAGCACTGCTTTAGCTGCATCCCACGTTTTTTCAGGTATGTTCATTAGCATTCAGTTCAAAATATTTTCTAATTTCCACTGTGATTTTTTTTTTCTCTGACCTAGAAGTTATTTAGAGATGTGTGGTTAAATCTCCAAACAATTATAAATTTCGAGTTATCTTTTTTGTTGTTGACTTCTAGTTTAATTCCACTGTGCTCATACTTTGTAGGATCTCAGTTCTTCAAAATTTGTTGAGACTTGCTTGACAGCCCAGCATATGGGCTATTGTGATGGCTATTCCAAAAGTAGCAATCATTTATTTTGCCCACATGTCTGAGGACTTGGCTGATGTGGGTGGGGACCAGCTGAACAGTTTTGATGCATGCTTTGGCCTCTCTCTGCAGGTTGGGTTTAGATCAATTCTGCATGTATTCATTCTTTTTTTTTTTTTTTGAGACATAGTCTCACTCTGCTGCCCAGGCTGGAGTGTAGTGGTGTGATCTTGGCTGACTGCAAACTCCGCCTCCTGGATTCAAGTGATTCTCCCGCCTCAGCCTCCTGAGTAGCTGGGATTACAGGCAATTGCCACCACACCTGACTTTTTTTTTTGTATAGATGGGGTTTCTCCATGTTGGCCAGGCTGGTCTCGCACTCCTGACCTCAGGCGACCCGCCCGCCTCGGCCTTGCAAAGTGCTGGATTTACAGGCGTGAGCCACCGTGCCTGGCTGGCATGTATTCATTCTGAGGCCTTGGCCAAAGGAATAGTCATTCCTGGGAGGAAGCTTCCCTCATGATGATGACAGAGATAAGAAGGCAAGTGGAGACATGGGAGGCTTCTTGAGGGATACTTGGAACTGGTTACCTGTTGAGGAAAGCTGCTCCCACAGCCCAAAGAGCCCAAAGTCAAGAGGCAAGGGTTTTGCCTTTGGTGAGAACAACAGCAAAGTCCCATGGCACACAGAGTGTGGATCTACAGAGGGCTGAAAAAAACTGGAACAATAATTCAAGCAGTGCCTGTAACCCCAGCTACTCAGGAGGCTGAGGTGGGAGGATCTCCTGAGCCCAGGAGTTTGAGGCTGCTGTGGGTGATGACTGCACCACTGCACTCCAGCCTGGGCAGCACAGCAAGACCCTGTCTCAAAAAAAAAAAATTCAATCAAGCATATTGTCACTACTTCTCCATTTCCCTCGCTGGATGACAAACTCCCAATGGCAGGAACTGGGAGAAGCTACTGTGTTTTCCAGAGCTTGGAACATAAGCCCTCCATGAATGCATACTGCACAAATCAGTTAATCACCGGAAGCCAGAGTGTTTTGGCGCCCTGACAGACTTGGATTAGGTGATGTTGCTTCTCAGATGCTGAGAAGGTGTCCTGATGCTGCAGTTGAGTGCTGACCCAGATTTGGAAGGAGATGAAAGGAGTATGTTTTCATGCCTAGTTTCTGCCTCCTCTTTCAGCTTCTCAAAGTCTCCACTCAACATTTAATCACTCCGGCATTTGTCTGACATGCTGTGAAAGGGTGTTTTGAACAGCTCTATTTCGGGATTTTGGCAACGTCACCTCCCCACCCATCAACTCCTTCCACTCAATCTGTTCCCACGAGGGCAGAGAAGTGTTACTTGTCCTGTTTGTTGACTGGGTTGGGGAGGGGGGTGGGGTGGTGGCGATGGTGCTAATTTGTCTTGCAGATGCCTCTGCCTGGACATCCTTGTTTTACTTCAATTTTTTTCTCACCAGCTTTAAAATATTCTAACAACCCACATTCCAAGATTCACATCTATCCCAAGGTTCCCTGGCTCCTAAATGGCTTATGCAAATCTTGAAGGAGTCTGTACTTTCTGAGGAGGAAAACGGCTCTTTAAACTGGACTCCACGATGCTGTTGAAAATACGCTTGCAGGTAGAGCTGGAAATGGGGAGCAGCATCTGGGGTTAATGTCTAAGTGGCAACCAAGCTGCTTCTGAGATTCTCAAATCTTCCTCTGTTTCCTTCATTAGGCTGTCGCAAGGAGGATGTTTGATACCCAGAGTCCATGCTTGAAATAATCAAAACACTGGCGATAGACTAGGTGGCTTCTTTTCTTTTCTTTTTTTCGAGATAAGGTCCCCCTCTGTCGCCCAGGCTGGAGTGCACTGGTGCGATCTTCGCTCACTGCAACCTCTGCCTCCCCGGTTCAAGCAATTCTCCTGCCTCAGCCTCCAAGTAGCTGAGATTACAGGCATGGGCCACCACGCCTGGCTAATTTTTTGTATTTTGTAGAGATGGGGTTTCACTAGGTTGGTCAGGCTGGTCTTGAACTCCTGACCTCAGGTGATCTGCCCACCTCGGCCTCCCAAAGTGCTATGATTACCTGTGTGAGCCCCTGTGCCTGGCCCATTTTTTTTTTTTTTTTTTTTGACAGGGTCTTGCTGTGTCACCCAGGCTGGAGTACAGTGGTGTGATCTTGGATCATCACAACCTCCGCCTCCCGAGTTCAAGCAATTCTCCTGCCTCAGCCTCCCGAGCAGCTGGGATTATAGGCGCCTGCCACCGTGCCCAGCTCATTTTTGTGTTTTTAGTAGAAACGGGGTTTTGCTGTGTTGGCCAGGCTGGTCTCAAACTCCTGACCTCAGGTGATCCACCTGCCTCGGTCTCCCAAAGTGATGGGATTACAGGCATGAGCCACCATGCCCGGCTGTGACTTATTTTTTCAATATTTTATTTTGAAGATGTTCAAATCTGTAGAAAAATTACAATACAATGAACACCCATAAACCCTTCACCTAGACTCCTTAGTTGGTAACGTTTGCCACGTAGGTTCATCTGTTTCTGTCTCTACAGATATATACACAGATATATACATACACATACATTATTATTATTTTCCTGAATATTTTGAGAGTTAGTTGCAGACATACTGATCCTTCACTCTCAAATACTTTAGTGTGCATCTCTTAAGAATCAGAACATTCTCTGGCTGGGCACGGTGACTCACGCCTGTAATCCCAGCACTTTGGGAGGCCAAGGTGGGTGGATCACCTGGGGTGAAGAGTTTGAGACAAGCCTGGCCAACATGGTGAAACCACGTCTCTACTAAAAATACAAAAATTAGCCAACTGTGGTGGTGGATGCCTGTAATCCCAGCTACTTGGGAGGCTGAGGTAGGAGAACTGAATCTGGGAGGCGGAGGTGGCAGTGAGCTGAGATTGCACCATTGCACTGTAGCCTGGGCGACAGAACGAGACTCAGTCTCAAAAACAAAAAAGAATGAGAACATTCTCTGACATGATTACAAAACAATCAACTTCAAGAAATTGAACGTTGAGGCCGGGTGTGGTGGCTCACACCTGTAATCCCAGCACTTTGGGAGGCTGATGGGGGTGGATTACCAGCCTGGCCAACATGGCGAAACCCTGTCTCTACTAAAATACAAAATTAGCCGACTGTGGTGGGGCGCGCCTATAATCCCAGCTACTCGGAAGGCTGAGGCAGGAGAATGGCTTGAACCCAGGAGGCGGAGGTTGCCGTGAGCTGAGATCGGGCTGCTGCACTCCGGCCTGAGTGACGGAGTGAGACTCTGTCTCAAAAAAAAAATAATAATAATAAATAAATAAATAAAT
>NW_016814481.1:224990-240346 GCF_001698545.2 Rhinopithecus bieti | reverse complement strand
CCCGTCTCGGCCTCCCAAAGTGCTGGGATTACAGGCTTGAGCCACCGCGCCCGGCCTCCAAGAGCATTCTTTTGCAAAACCATTAAACAACTGTCAAAACCAGAAGAAGAAATTTGCTCCAATACAACCATTGAATGCCCAGACCTTGTTCATGATTTGCCAGTAGCCCCAATATTGCCCTTTAGGGCATAAAGCTCCAATTCAGAGTCGTGAGTTGTATTTAGTTGTTAGGTTCCTTTAGCCTCTTTCGGCATGGGATCATTCCCCTGCCTTTCCTCATTATCTATGACCTTGATGCTTTTAAAGAGTTTGAAGGCGACCAGTCGTGGTGACTCACACCTGTAATCCCAGCACTTTGGGAGGCCGAGGTGGGTGGATCACTTGAGGTTAGGAGTTCGAGACCAGCCTGGCCAACATGGTGAAACTCCGACTCTACTAAAAATTAAAAAATTAGCTGGGCACGGTTGCATGTGCCTGTAATCTCAGCTACTTGGGTGGCTGAGGTGGGAGAATTGCTTGAACCTGGAAAGCGGAGGTTGCAGTGAGCTGAGATCACACCACTGCACTCCAGCAGTGACAGAGTGAGGCTCCGTCTCTAAACAAACAAACAAACAAAAAAACTCAAACAAACCAAACCTACAAAGCCCCCCAGCAAAGCCCTAGTATTAGGACTGTAGCGGCTCCCCATTATCTGAGGGACAATATATTTATTCCAAGAGCCCCAGTGGGTGCCTGAAACCACAGATAATGCCAGACCCTATATATACTGTGTTCTTTCCTATGCATACATACTTAGGATAAAGTTTAACTTATAAATTAGGCTCTGTAAGAAAATTAACAGCGATGATTGAAAATACAATAGAACAATTGTAGCAAATAATTACAATTATGTGAATGTGGTCTCTCTCTCTCAAAATATCTTATTGTACAGTATTCACCTATTTTCAGACTGCAGTTAACCGCGGGTAGCTGAAGCTACAAAAGTGAAAGTGCAGATAAGGTGGTGGTGTGGGGACTGGTGCGTTCCATGAAATTGGTGTCAACATCCAGAAGATTGGGGCATGGAGACTTTAAGATCTGTGGATGGAGAGAATTCTAGAGGCTGAGGAATAGAACTTGAACCCAATGAGGATATCTCAGAAAGGAAGAAAGAAGTGAAAACCTACCCCCAAGGTCAAATTGAGGTATTTCAAAGTCAGATCCTCCAAAATTCTAAAAGTTTGATATTCCAAAACAAGTCTTTTATTTATTTATCTTTAGAGGCAGGGGTCTTGCTCTGTTGCCTGGGCGGCAGTGCAATGGTACAGTCATGGCTCACTGCAGCCCCGGGGCTCAAATGATCCTTCTACCGCAGTCTCCCAAGTAGCTGGGACCACAGGTGTGTGCCATCATGCCTGGCTAATTTTTAAATATTTTGTAGAGATAAGGCCTCCTTATGTTGCCCAGGATGGTCTTGAACTCCTCAGCACGGCCTCCCAAAGTGCTGGGATTACAGGTATGAACCACTGCATCTGGCTTGTTTTTGTTATTTTTGATAACCACTTCACACATTTTACATTTTAGGATGATAGCTGCTATTTTATTTTATGTATTTTTTTTTAGACGTGGGTTCTCGCTTGTCGCCCCAAGTGCTGGAGTGTGCAGTGGCCGGATCTCAGCTCACTGCAAGTTCCGCCTTCCCAGGTTTATGGCCATTCTCCTGCCTCAGCCTCCACAAAGTATCTGGGACTAACAGGTGCCCGCCACCTTCACGCCGGACTCAAGTTTTTTGTATATTTTTTTAGTAGAGACCGGGGTTTCACCGTGTTAGTCCATGAGATGGTTCCTCGATCAGTTCCTGACCTCGTGATCCCGTCTCTTGGCCTCCCAAAGTGCTGGGATTTACAGGTGTGAGCCGCCGGCGCCCGCCTATTTTATTATTTTAAAATATTTATTATTATTTTATGAGATGTGATTTTTGTCGTTCACCCAGGCTGGAGTGCAATTGGCGAGATCTCCGCTCACGCCAAGCCTCCACCCCCGGGTTCAATTGCGATTCTCACTGCCCTCAGCCTCCTGGAATAGCTGGGACTACAGGCGACTGCCGACCTGACCCGGCTAATTTTTTAATTTTTAGTGGAGATGTGAGTTTCGCCATACTTGGTCAGGGCCTGATTCTTGAATCTCTGACCTTCAGGTTGATTCTGCCCGCTCAGGCCCCCAAATGCTGGATTTATATGGGCGTGAAGCCACCTGCATCTGGCCCGAAGTAGTTTGCCATTTCTATACACATAATTCTGTTCAATTTTTTTGGGTTTGGTTTTGGGCAAAGGAATCATGCACGGCATGAGAAAATTAGGCGCTGTTAAAAAATGTCCAATGTTGCCTAAATTTATTTGTAAAAACCTCTAGGACTAGCCCTGAGCATGTTATGAATAAATTATTATTTCTTCTGCAAAATTTTTTTTTTTTTCTTTTAACTTCTTATCTGCCCAGGCATTTAGCATTCACACTGAAATGTCTTGTGTGGTCCAATCCTTTCCCATGTTCTAAAATTTGATGAATATGACCTTTTCAAACTGGAGGACGCAACAACAGGGGAGAGGAGAGGAAAAACTGGAAGTAATATTTGAATATAATCCAGTTTTGGCTGGCAGAAGTAACTGTTTTCCGTTCTATAGGGACATGACCAAACCATATTAGCCATTAATCAGTGCCATTTGTGTATTTCCAGTGAGGTTTGTTGACAGAAGAAGCAGGAGGGGATGTTGCCCAGTGTTACCAATCTCTTCCAAGTTTAAATTAGGAAAGCAGTCCCAGGGAGTGGGGAAGTTTTAGAATCCTTTGCTCCCATTCTCACTGTAACTTTTTTTGTGATCTTCAGGGTTGCCACATGGAGGGAATTAATTCCAAATTCCTCTCTGCTTCTCTTCCCCCCAAATTATCATCCCAGACTGAAACTAGAATTAGCGTGTTTTTAAAAAAATTATTTAATTTTATTTATTTTTTGAAGACAGGAGTCTTGCTCTGTCGCCCAGGCCTGGAAGTGGCCCAGGCTGGCATGATCTCGGCCCTCCCTGCCAACCTCTGCCCCCCCGGGTTCAGTGGGATTCACTGCCCTTCAGTCTCCCAAGTAGCTGGGATTAAGGGTGTCTGCCCCACCATGCCCGACTAATTTTTCTATTTTTGTAGAGACGGGTTTTCACCAATGCTGGGCCAGGCCTGGTCCTCAAACTCCTGACCTCAGGTGATCCACAGCTCAGCGTCCCAAAGTGCTGGATTACAAGGGGATGAAGTCCACTGCACCTGGCCCGTGTTTTTTTTTTTTTTTTTTTTTTTTTTTTTTTTTTTTTTTTTTTTTTTTTAGAGAGGGTCTCAACTCTGTTGCCCCCACACTAAGTGCCCCATGGTGTGGATCATAGCTCACTGCAGCCTTGGGAAACTGCTTGCACTCAGGGATCCCCTCGCCGCCCTAGCCCTCCTGAGCCCTGGGACCTACAGGCCATGCTCTGTCATGAAAAACTCGGCCAATTGGAAAAACATTCTTTTTAGTAGAGATGGGTATCTCACTATGTTGCCTAGGCTGGTCTTGAACTCCTGGCCCCAAGCGATCCTCTCATCTTGGCCTCCCAAAGTGCTGGGATTATAGGCATGAGCCACCTTGCCTGGCCAAAATTTTTTTTTTTTTTTTTTTTTTTGAGACCGAGTCTCACTCTGTCACCCAGGCTGGAGTGCAGTGGCCGGATCTCAGCTCACTACAAGCTCCGCCTCCCGGGTTTATGCCATTCTCCTGCCTCAGCCTCCCAAGTAGCTGGGACTACAGGCGCCCGCCACCTAGCCCAGCTAGTTTTTTTTGTATTTTTTTAGTAGAGACGAGGTTTCACCGGGTTAGCCAGGATGGTCTCGATCTCCTGACCTCGTGATCCGCCTGTCTCGGCCTCCCAAAGTACTGGGATTACAGGCTTGAGCCACCGCGCCCGGCCCAAAAATTTTTTTTGATGAGGGGATAGATTGCAGAGACCTTTCCATCCAGCCTTCCAAATGAGGGAACTGAGGTTCACATAGGTGAAGTGACTGATGTACATCACTGCTAGGAGAGGCTCTTAGCTATATCCTCTTTACAAAGAAGCTTGATATTCATCACATAATAAATAAATTTTCCACTTGGCAAGGTGGCTTACTCCTGTAATCCCAGCATTTTGGGAGGCTGAGGTGAGTGGATCACTTGAGCCCAGGAGTTCAAGACCAGCCTGGGCAACATGGTGAACCCCTGTCTCTACAAAAATCCAAAAAAAATTAGCTGGGTGTGGTGGTGTGTTCCTGTAGTCCCAGCTACTCAGGAGGCTGAGCGGGGAGGATTGCTTGAGCCCAGGAGGTCGGGGCTGCAGTGAGCTGTGATTACACCACTGCACTCCAGCCTGGGCAACAGAGTGAGACTCTGTCTCAAATTTTTTTTCTTCTCAAACAAATGGGATCAACAAAGTGCTGCCTACCTATCTTTGGTAGTTCTTTGCTAAGTTCTGTGAGTTCCTCTCAGCAAATGAATTATGTAAATTGTAGCTGGGGATAATGACATGTAATGTTTTCAAGATTCCCTGAGAATTCATCCTTTTTCCAGAAATGATGCTTGCTAGACAGCGTAAGGCTATATTCAGTAGCAATAACAAACAAATCAGAAACTTCAGTGGCTTTATACAGCACGTTTGTTTCTTATTCCTGTAAGCTAGTTAGCAGGGCTCGCCTCCAAGCAGTGATGCAGAGATCCAGTCTTCCTCCATTTCGCGACAGCACCATCTCTCACATGGCTTCCAAAGCCACCTCGGGGGAAGGAGAAGGACAGAGGAATGTATCAGCTCTTAACTGCCTCATCCCAGTGGCGATAATCCATTGGCTGGAATGAGTCACATGGGTCTGTCTCATCTGCAAGGGATTCTGGGAAATGTAGGGGAACATATAGGTGAGCACCAACACATGGCTTATTATTTCTATTGGAAAGTAGAGAGAGACTTGCCTTTTAGGACCTAGAATATGGCAAGATAATTACATTTGGATATCACCAGCATAATAAAAGGGCAGAATACTTTTCTTTTTTTCCTTTGAGCAGGGTCTCACTCTGTCACCCAGGTTGGAATGCAGTGGCACAATCCTGGCTCACTGCAGCCTCGAACTCCTGGGCTCAAGCAATCCTCCCGCCTCAGCCTCCTGAGGAGTTGGGATTACAGATAAGCACCACTGCCCCTGGCTAATAATTTTTTTTTTTTTTTTTTAATACAGACAGGGTTTCATCATGTTGCCCAGGCTGGTCTGGAACTCCTGGGTTCAAGTAATCCTCCTGCCTTGGCCTCCCAAAGTGTTGGTATTGCAGGCTTGAGCCACCACACCCAGCCACAGAACATGTTTCCCCTTAGACACAGCCATTTAGACATGCTACTGATCTTGACTGTACATAGCTGGCAAATCCTGTGTCTTCCACAAGACCAAGTAAACTATATTTGTTTGAGGCTGACGTCCTGCTCAGATATTTAAACCCCTGGCTTTCAGCAGAGGGTGAATACAATGAGGGTGAGTCAGTTGGGATAGGCTAAATTTTAGGGGTGTTAAAACAACAAAGATTTATTTCTAACCCATTCCACCCATTTCAGTTATCTATTGCTGAGTAACAAACTGTCCCAGAACTCAGAGGCTGAGAACAATGATGATGATTTCTCATGACTCTATGATTGGCTGAGCTCAGCTCGGCAGTTCTTCTGTTCCATGTGTTGTAGGCTGAAGTTCCTCATTGGAAGGTGAGAGAGCTGGGGTATTTATCCACCAACTTTTGTCAGTTACTAGTTGAAAGCTGCTCTCAGGGGCATTCATTCTGTGGCCTACATGTGGCAAGGCAGGTCTCAATAGCAAACAAAAGGCCCCAGTTTTGGCACTTGGGAAGCAGTCTGGTTTGCAGACTGTGAAGAGGTAAGGGCAAGGGGGCATGGCTAGAATTCCTGTGCAATTAGTAAAAACCAGATGGAAAATGCAGCATGGTTATTGTGGCAGAGACTGCTAATTGCAGTCTCAGTATTCATCTTTCATTCTTCTTTTTTTTTTTTTTTTTTTTTTTTTTGAGACGGAGTCTCGCTCTGTTGCCCGGCCTGGAGTGCAGTGGCCGGATCTCAGCTCACTGCAAGCTCCGCCTCCCGGGTTTACGCCATTCTCCTGCCTCAGCCTCCCGAGTAGCTGGGACTACAGGCGCCAGCCACCTCGCCTGGCTAGCTTTTGTATTTTTTAGTAGAGACGGGGTTTCACCGTGTTAGCCAGGATGGTCTCGAACTCCTGACCTCGTGATTCGCCCGTCTCGGCCTCCCAAAGTGCTGGGATTACAGGCTTGAGCCACCGCGCCCGGCCCATCTTTCATTCTTCTTTTTCTCCTTCCTTCCTTCCTTCCCTGCCTCCTTCCCTCCCTCCCTTCCTTCCTTTTTTTTCTTTTTTGTTTTGAGACAGGGCCTCACTTTGTTACCCAGGCTGGAGTGTAGTGGTGCGATCTTGGCTCACTGCAGCTTTCACCTCCCCAGCTCCAGTGATCCTCCCACCTGAACCTCCTGAGTAGCTGGGATCACAGGTATGCACCACTATGCCCTGCTGGTTTTTATTTTTTGTAAAGAAGGGGTCTTACTATGGTGCCCAGGCTGGTCTCAAACTCCTGGGCTTAAGTGATCGTCCTGCCTCAGCCTCCCAAAGTGTTGGGATTACAGGTGTGAGCCACTGTGCCTGGCTCTATACTTCTTTTTAACAGAACCCCTACCCTCATATTTATTGGGGGTAACAATGTGCTCAGCTAAAAGACTACATTTCCTAACTTAATGCAGATGGCAGTGGCCTAATGAGCTGTAAGTGGAAGTTATTGAATGAGGCTTTTAGTAAACTCTTTAATGATGATGGCTCAGTTGAGAAGTGTACCCTTTAACCTTAACCCCTTTCCTCTTAATATTGCCTGGAACATGGACATGATGCCTGGTGCTCTTGCAGCCATTTTGTGGTCATGAGGCAACCTTGCAGATGGAAGCCAAGGATGACAGCAGAAAGTTAGAAGGCCTTTAGGTCCTTGATAATTGTGGAGCTGCCTTGCCAGTCATGAACTGCCTACTGTGGTACACCTACATGGGAGAAAAATATACCTCTGCTCTGTTTAAGCCACTGTTATTTTTCTCTTCTATGCAGCAGAATTGAATTCTAACTGATACATGTATTCACATACTGAAAGGGAAAAAAAATTACTAAAATACTTCCTCTTCCCTCCTTTTCTCTCCTCCTCCTTCTATTCTTTTCCTCTCTCCTCTTTCTTTCTTTCTTTTTTTTTTTTTTTTTTGAGACGGAGGTCTCGGCTCTGTTTCGCCCAGGCTGGAGTGCAGTGCCTGGATCTCAGCTCACTGCCAGCTCCCACTCCGGGTTACGCCATTCTCCCTGCCTCAGCTCCACGAGTAGTCTGGGACTCAGGGCCCCGCCACCTCAACCGCGGCTAGTTTATTGTGTATTTTTAGTAGAGACGGGGTTCACCGGGTATGGGCCAGCGATGGATCTCTATCTCCTGACCTCGGTGAATCCGCCCGTAACTCGGCCTCTCCCAAATGCTGGGATTCACACGGCTTGCGCACCGCGCCCGGCCCCCTTCTCGTCTTTCTTCTTTGCTAAAATGTGCTTAAGGGGTCTGGATATTCCAGCCAGGCATGGCGGCTCACGCCTGTAATCCCAGCACTTTGGGAGGCTGAGGTGAGTGGATCATTTGAGACCAGGAGTTCGAGACCAGCCTGGCCTACATGGTGAAACCCCATCTCTGCTAAAAATGCAAAGCATTAGCCAGGTCTGGTGGCACATGCTTGTAATCTTGTAATCCCAGCTGCTTGGGAGGCTGAGGCAGAATAATTACTTGTACCTTGGAGGCAGAGGTTGCAATGAGCCGAGATGGAGCCAATGTACTCCAGCATGGGCGACAAGAGTGAAATTCCGTCTCAAAACAAAACAAAACAAACAAAAAACAAACACAAAAAGGGTCTGGATACTCCTGGCTGGGTTGTGGCCAGGATCAAGTAGGGCAATGGTCTTGGGGCACATGGAATGATGCCTAGCACCTAGACAGGACCCAGAAATTAGCAGTACTTACTATTCTAAAGTAGAATAAGTCAGAAATTACACTTCCTGGTAATGGAATACTTTTCAGTGCGCTATGCTCTGTATTTTGATTAATCCATGGCTCAGCGTGACTCTCCCAGGGGAAATAATGAACCATATTTTGCTTTTCAAACATCCCTGGCATTTGGCTATTTATTCTTGTTATGTGAAACCCCTAGACGGTCTGCTTATTTAATTGCCCTGATTGGAGCTGTAAGAAACTGCGTTGAACATCTGTAAGCAAGGTTTTTATGACACAGGCTTTTGACTAACACGGGAGAATGTTATTGTCTCCATTTTGACCAGGGGGAGCCTCTTTCAGTTCGTTCCCATGTTCATTTGACAAAAACACTCCTTTAGGCTTTAAAGGCATTTTCCTTGCTTTCTGATACAAGTAGATATTCTGAACCCTTCCTGTTCATTTCCAGGGCACAGATTTTTGTTTTGGTTGTTCTTGTAGTCTCAGGGCCGAGAACAGAGCCTGACACTGAATAAATGAATGAATGAATGAATGAATTTTTGCATTTCACTCCTTCCTCTGCTTCTTCCCCCATAACTCAATTTTCATCATTGATTAAGTCAGAAATCAGAACTTGGATGTTACTGGGCCACTCCAAAGGCTCTCTGAGGTGCCACCTGCCCCCCCATGTCCCTTCTTTTCAGCTCAGTCCAGCTGGGCCCCAACTCCAGGATCCTAAGGCTAAAAATACCTCAATGCAGCCTTGACAGCTCCCAGCATCCTGGCTATTTTTAGGGTAGAGGAAAGGATGAGGGATAAATGTGACTGAGGGTCACCGCCAGGGAGGAACATCTCCTTCCACCATGCAGAAATGGCCACATCTGGGAAAGACTCAAATCCAAGAAGTAGATGATCACACGATATAGTTTCCCTGAATTCTGGATTTTGAATGCCTTCTGGGCAGCTGGCATGTGCTGCTGGAGATGAAAGGAAACAGTGTTGCAGAGTCAAATCAGAGAAGCCACCAAGATTCTGTGCAGACTCTGAACTTTTATTACCAACTACTGAGCAGTTGTTATTGGATAACTCAGGGAATACAGTTGTCCCTTGGTGTCCAAGGAGGTTTAGTTCCAGGACCCCTACCGATACCAAAATCTGTGGATGCTCAAGTCCCTGACATAAAACAGCACAGTATTTGCATATCACCTATGCATATCCGTCTATATACTTTTTTTTTTTGAGACGGAGTTTTGCTCTTGTCGCCCAGGCTGGAGTGCAATGGTGTGATCTCGGCTCACTGCAACTTCTGCTTCCCGGGTTCAAGTGATTCTCCTGCCCCAGCCTCCTGAGTAGCTGGGATTACAGGCACCCGCCACCACATCCAGCTAATTTTTTTGTATTTTTAGTAGATACAGGGTTTCACCACATCGGCTAGGCTGGTCTTGAACTCCTGACCTCAGGTGATCCACCCACTTTGGCTTCCCAAAGTGCTGGGATTGCAGGCATGAGCCACGGTGGCTGACCTCCGTCTGTATACTTTATTTTTATTTTATTATATTTTATTTTATTGAGATGGAGTGTCACTCTGTCACCCAAGCTGGAGTGCAGTGGCTCCATCTTGGCTCATTGCAACCTCCACCTCCCCAGGGCTCAAGCAATTCTCCTGTCTCAGCCTCCTGAGTAGCCAGGACTACAGGCACCCGCCACCACACCCTGCTAATTTTTGTATTTTTAGTAGAGACGGGGTTTCACCATGTTAGCCAGGCTGATCTCGAACTCCTGACCTCATGATCCGCCCACTTCGGCCTCCCAAAGTGCTGGGATTACAGGCGTGAGCCTCCACGCCCGCCCCTTGCCTGCTTCTTTCTTTGGAAATCACAATAAAGACCTTTGCCTATGTTTTCCCCACTACCTCTGCCTCCTGATCAATGCTGATGCTTCCTCATGTGGCCCTGTATGGCATGGGGTGCCCTGTCCTCTTGGGAACACAGACTTTTGTGTTTTCTAGTAGCAGTCATATCCTGATCTGTTGGCCTCACCATACATGAATAATAATACAACTTATTTTTTGTTTTTTGTTTTTTTGAGGCAGAGTCTCATTCTGTCACCCAGGCCAGAGTGCAGTGGTGCGATCTCTGCTCACTGAATCCTCCACCTCCTGGACTCAAGTGATCCTCCCACCTCAGCCTCCCGAGTAGCTGGGACCACAGGTGCTGCACCACCAATGCCTGGCTAATTTTTTGTATTTTTTTGGTAGAGACGAGGTTTCGCCATGTTGCCCAGGCTGATCTTGAACTCCTAAGCTCAAGCTGTTCACCTGCCTTGGCCTCCTAAAGTGCTGGGATTACAGGCGTGAGCCACCACTCCTGGCCCTCAGAAAACTTAGGTTTTATTTTATATTTTGAGATGGAGTTTTGCTCTTGTTGCCCAGGCTGGAGAGCAATGGTGCGATCTCCAAGTGCAATTAGCTAGGTATAGTGGCACGTGCCTGTAGTCCCAGCTACTTGGGAGGCTGAGGCAGGAGAATCGCTTGAACCTGGGAGGCGGAGGTTACAGTGAGCCGAGATCGCACCACTGCACTCCAGCCTGGGTGATAGATCAAGACCCCGTCTCAATAAATAAAATAATAAATAAATAAATACATTCATTATGGTTACCTTGAAAATTGTCTCCTGGAAAAGCCTTTTTAACGCCCAGTTATGTTATTTACAGATTATTTCACTCCAAATTTCAGATGGCAGGGTATATCAGTCAAGGTTTTTGTTTGCATGCAACAGGAATGGGTTCTGTGGATCTTCAATTTAAGGAATGGGTTTTATGGAAACAAGTGCAGATGTTCACAGAATAGACAAGAAGCTGCAAAAACAGGCTTGGAGGAAGGGCAGAAATTCTGGGAGCTCTGGGGGTCTAATGAATACCATGAAGGTTATAAATTGTTGTAGCTGATACTAATGTTGAATTGCCCTAACCCTGGGAAGATGCTACCAGCTACCAGTATTTGTATCTTCTTGCCCAAGGGCTTTTTTTTTTTTTTTTTTTGAGACAGGGTCTTGCTCTGTCATCCAGGCTCAGTACAGTGGTGTGATCATAGCTCATTGCAGCCTCAACCTCCTGGGCTCAAGCGATCCTCCCACCTCAGCCTCCCAAAGTGCTGGGATTATAGATGTGAGTCACTCTACTCGGCCCCCAACAGCTTTCTTTCATGATGGCCAGGCTGGTCTCGAACTCCTGACCTCAGGTTATCTGCCTACCTCGGCCTCCCAAACCGCCGGGATTATAGGTGTGAGCCACCATGCCTGGGCTATGCCTGGCTATTTTTTTTTTTTTTTTTTTTTTTAGTAGAGATAGGGTTTTGTTGTGTTCCCCAGGCTGGTCTCAAACTGCTGGACTCAAGTAATCCTCCTGCCTCAGTCTCTCAAAGTGCTGGGATTACAGGTGTGAGTCACTGCACTTGGCCCCTAAGGGCTTTCTTTAAAGCTGCCAAAGACTGAATAGCAGACTGGAAGTATCTGAGAATTAACAGCCACATTCTTCATCCCCTAATAAGCCCCCCCAATCGGTGACCAATGGGAGCTGGTGGATAAATACCCCAGCTCCCTCTCCTCTCAAGTGGGATGACTCTAAGGTGTCTCTTCCACTCAGTCCTCAGCATTTTCCAGCAGGACTGAACCCCTGTTGCCCACAGAGGTAACTTGCTCATCATACACCTTTATGGACTGCCATCTCTTCTCTGGGAGCTGGTGGATAAATACCTCAGCTCCCTCTCCCCTCAGGTGGGATGACTCTAAGGTATGTGTTCCACTCAGTCCCCAGGATTTTCCAGTAGGGCTGAACCCCTGTTGCCCACAGAGGTAACTTGCTCATCATGCACCTTTATGGACTGCCCTCTCTTCTCTGTGTCACACCACTATTCCCCTACTGGTATTGCCTGGCGTCTCTCTTAAACAAACTACTTGCCCATGAGTCCTTGGGTCATTGTCTACTTCTAGGAGAACCTAAATGAAGACAATTGCATTCCATGGCAGAAGCCCGCAGACCCACGAATTTAGGTGTCAATATTAGCACCTAGAGGTTCCTCAGAATTCTCCCAGTCACTTGGGGACAGTATTCTCCCAAGATAGGAGGCAGGTAGGGTGGAGGTCTTTAGGTCTGAAAGCCAGCTCTGTTCAGTTTCCTTCCTTGATATTGTGGAAGCCTTCAACAGAGCTCAGCACATCCCTTCTGGTCACTTGTGTGTTACTGCCAAACATTCATGCATTCACACTGGATAAAAGGTTTATAGGAAGTTCATCCTTGGCATGTCTGTGTTAGATAAACCTTCCTCCTTGGAGCCCAGCTAGAGAGTTCAGAGCCAAGGTCACATGGCAAACAGCTCTGGCTACATGCCGTCTCTGCCATTTTCGTACAAACATTCTCAAATGACACTGGGACACTCATCCAGGAGCCAAAACAATGAGCTTTGGGTTGGCCAAGTGTGCGTCACAGGCTTGCCCTGGGAGCCTAGTGTTGGGAACAGTCCTTGTGTTAAGACAACTTTCAGCTAGACAATTCCCCCTCAAAAGGGAAGTCTGGGTGCTAATGGGAAGGTGCGGTATAGCCAGAAATATAGCCAATGTCAGCTACCCAAGGGGAAGGAGGGCTTGTCACCTTCATGATTTCTTTGTTGCATTTACAGATTTTCCAGAGGGTAAAAAAAAAAAAAAAAAGTATCCTGCTATAGCAGATGCTGTAAGTGTCCCTGCTCCTACACCCTTAGACTACCCTGAAGGTCACTTGCAGGCTGTTCCTTTTTATTTTTATTGTATTATTGTTGTTTTTAGAAACAGAGTCTCATTCTGTTGCCAAGGCTGGAGTGCAGTGGCACAATCATAGCTGGCTACAGCCTTGAATTCCTGGGCTCAAGCAATCCTCCCACCTCAGTCTCCCAAGTAGCAAGGACTACAGGCATGCGCCACCACACCTGGCTAATCATTTTTATTTTTATTTGTTTATTTATTTTTGAGATGGAGTTTCATTCTGTCGCCCAGGCTGGAGTGCAGTGGTGCGATCTCAGCTCACTGCAACCTCCACCTCCCGGGTTCGAAGTGATTCTCTTGTCTCAGCCTCCCGAGTAGATGGGATTACAGGCACCTGCCCCCATGCCCAGCTAATTTTTGTATTTTTAGTAGAGACAGGGTTTTACCACGTTAGCCAGGCTGGTCTCAAACTCCTGACCTCAGGTGATCTACCCACCTCAGTCTCCCAAAGTGCTGGGATTATAGGCCTGAGCCACCGTGCCCAGCCTAGAACATTTTTAAACAGGCTTTTTTAGGCCGGGCATGGTGGCTTATGTCTGTAAACCCAGCATTTTGGGAGGCTGAGGTGGGTGGATGACCTGAGGTCAGGAGTTCGAGACCAGCCTGGCCAACATGGTGAAACCCCATCTCTACTAAAAATACAAAAAATTACCAGGTGTGGTGGCGGGCACCTGTAATCCTAGTTACTTGGGAGGCTGAGGCAGGAGAGTTTCTTGAACCCGGGAGGCGGAGCTTGCAGTGAGTCGAGATCTCGATGCTGCACTCCAGGCCGGGCAACAAGAGTGAAATTCTGTTTCATAAAAAAAAAAAAAAAGAAACAAAGAAAGAAAAAAAGGTGGGTGCGGTGACTCACGCCTGTAATTCCAGCACTTTGGGAGGCCGAGGCAGGTGGATCACCTGAGGTCGGGAGTTCAAGACCAGCCTGACCAACATGGAGAAACCCCGTCTCTACTAAAAATACAAAATTAGCTGGGGTGGTGGTGCATGCCTGCAATCCCAGCTACTCGGGAGGCTGAAGCAGGAGAATTGCTTGAACCCGGGAGGCGGAGGTTGCAGTGAGCCAAGATCGCGCCATTGCACTCCAGCCTGGGCAAAAACAGAGAGCGAAACTCCGTCTCAAAAAGAAAAAAAAAGGCTTTTTTTTTCCTCTGTAAGTTAACTCTACCTGATCCATGGAGCCTTTGGGTTTCTATTTCTCTATTGTTGTGTCACAAAAACCTAGTACTGCTGATGTAGCAAGATTCTGCTCCCCAGCAACTCAAAGTCACACCTATCCCCTCACCCTCATCACTTTAGCAGACAGTGGCTTCATTTCCAGCTCCCAAGACCTGCTCTGAGCACCTGCCTTTCTTTCCCTGGGGGCTTTCTCTTGCAGCCAGGGTCTGTTTTGTCTTCACTGTGGCAGCCAGAAGTGCTGGGGAATCTAAGTCCCCCAGGAGCCATCTTCTGCTAATGACTGACAGAAGTCACAGATCCATTCCCGGCTCCCTTGCCCCTCTAGTGGGATAACTGTCAAGTGCATTTTCACCTCCCATTTCCCAGGGGATTAACCCCTATTGCCCACAGCAGTAACTCACTAAGGATATATCCTTTGCTGGCTGCCTTCTCTTCCCCATCTTTCTTACTTATTCTCTACCAATGCTTCCTGGGGGCTATTTCCTAAATAGTCTGCTTATCCTCAAATCCTTGTCTCAGGCTTGGCTCCTGAGGGAATTCAAATTAAGACATTCTTAAAGTAGATAAGTAGATTGAGAATCTTAAGTCTATGCAACTCGAACTTGATTATTTGTGTGTGTAGAAAGTATAATTTAAGCTGGGTGCAGTGACTCATGCCTATAATCCCAGCACTTTTAGAGGTCAAGGCAGGAGGATTGCTTGAGGTCAGGAGTCCAAGACCAGCCTGGGCAACATAGCAAGACCCTATCTCTAAAAAATAAAAAATAAATTAGCCCAGTGAGGTAGCATGTGCTTGTAGTCCCAGCTCCTCTGGAGGCTGAGGTGGGAGGATCACTTGAGCCCAGGAGTTTGAGGTTACAATGAGCTATGATTGTGCCACTGCACTCTAGCCTGGGCAACAGAGTGGGACCTTGTCTCTAAAAATAATAATAATAATAATAATAATAATAATAATAACAACAACAACAACAACAATAAAAAAGAAAGCAGGCTGGGCGCGGTGGCTTAAGGCTGGGCATGGTGGCTCACGCCTGTATCCCAGCACTTTGGGAGGTCGAGGTGGGTGGATCATTTGAGGTCAGGAGTTTAAGACCAGCCTGGTCAACATGGTGAAACCCCGTCTCTACTAAAAATACAAAAATTAGCCAGGCTTGGTGGTGGCTGCCTGCAATCCCAGCTACTCGGGAGGCTGAGGCAGGAGAATCGCTTGAAGCAGGGAGGTGGAGGTTGCAGTGAGTCGAGATTGTGCCACTGCACTCCAGCCTGGGCAACAAGAGTGAAACTCCATCTCAAAAAAAAAA
>NW_016814481.1:218437-224845 GCF_001698545.2 Rhinopithecus bieti | reverse complement strand
AAAAAAAAAAAAAAAAAAAAAAAAAAAAAAAAAAAAAAAAAAAGAAAAGAAAAGAAAGAAAGAAAGCACAAGTTGAAAAGGTAAAACCTTACAAAGAGTTCAAATTGCCCCAGTAAAATTTTGTCTTACTCAGGAGAGGCTGAGGTAGGAGGATTGCTTGAGCCCAGGAAGTCAAGGCTGCAGTGAACCATGTTTGCACCGTCGCACTCCCGTCTGGGGGACAGAGTGAGATCCTGACTCAAAAAAAAAAAAAGAAAAGAAAAAAGAAAAAAAGAAAAAAAGAGAAGACTTTGTTTTGCAGTCTTCTATAGCACATGGAATAGGATCCCAGCAGAGCTGTGTATCCTAGAAATGGTTGGGTTGGTTTGTGATTTGAAGTGGGGGGAAGAAAACCAAGGAGACGTTTTTGCCAGCAACCTAGAATTGCTAACAATTCTTTTAATATTTTGAAATGGGTCGTGGAGGAGTTGGCAACTCCCCACCTCCCTTCAGCATGCAACTGGATAGAACTGCAGACGTTTCTGAGCACAAAGAACATCCACACATCCATTATGCACCCGCTGACACCGTCAAAGGAGAATCTCCATCTTTTGACCCCATTTTGGAAACTAGCAGGCTGTCAATATCTGTTAAAGGGCTGAATGGTTTCTTTGCCAAACACGACTTCAACTGGTAGAAAACTGTCGGTCTTCCAGCTCAGGAGCACCTGGGATGCTTGGCACCCCACCTGGCTTGGCTGCTCTGGGGGATCGTGGAGTGCCACCTGCCCTCCTGAGTCACAGCCTCTCTGTGGGCACATGCCATTGTTAGAGATGCCAGCTCACTGACGGATGTCTCATTGCAGCTGCACCAACCACTGACTTGAGTCTTGAGTCACTGCCTGTTCAAGGGCCAAGAAATAGAAGCAGAAAATGGAATCTTTTCTATTTCACAGAAGTTGGCTGGCTTTCAAGGCAAGTGTGCTTTTTAAGACAAATGCTTGATTGGGCTTTGGGCACAAGTTTCTCTGTTTTTTTGCTCACTCGGAGCAATTTGACAAGGACACCAACCAGGGCTTGGCATTGCCCTGGGGCCAACTGGATGAGGAGAAATCAAAGCCCTGCAGTCACTATTAGGGATTTTTTGAAACATCTGGGATTTCTTTTTTTTTTTTTTTTTTTTGAGACGGAGTCTCGCAGTCGCCCAGGCTGGAGTGCAGTGGCCGGATCTCAGCTCACTGCAAGCTCCGCCTCCCGGGTTTACGCCATTCTCCTGCCTCAGCCTCCCGAGTAGCTGGGACTACAGGCGCCCGCCACCTCGCCCGGCTAGTTTTTTGTATTTTTCAGTAGAGACGGGGTTTCGCCGTGTTAGCCAGGATGGTCTCGATCTCCTGACCTCGCGATCCACCCGTCTCGGCCTCCCAAAGTGCTGGGATTACAGGCTTGAGCCACCGCGCCCGGCCGAAACATCTGGGATTTCTTTTGGCCAAATTACCAGACTGTGAGAGGAGACTGGAGATAATTCTGTGGAAATTTTTAACTCTAGCAGAAGACATCTGCAGGCTGGCGTAGAGTGAGAGAAATCTGCAGATGTATGATTAAAGTTTGCTTCCCCCATTACAACAGGAATTTATAAGCTGTTTCTTGCTGATACAGCATTAGAGTAGCAGGCAGTGTGGGTAGCCACACCCAGACCTCACCCCACCTCGGCACGCCCATCCCCTGTTTCTTAATGCTTACCTGCTACCTGCTCACACCTGTGACCTTCAGAAGTTATTCTTGGGCCTGGAGCTGCGCTGCCCGTATGGAGGGTCAGAGTGCCTTGGAGCTACCTCGTTCTCAACCTTCCTGGGCAGCCAGTCATCAATAGGTTTAGGGGTCAGTTATGGACTAAATGTTTGTGTGCCCTCCAAATCCCTGTGCCCCGCGATGTGACTGTATTCAGAGATAAGACCTTTAGGAGGCAATTAAAGTTAAATGAAGTATTCAGGGTGGGGCCCAATAGCATTAGCGTCCTTATAAAAAGAGGCAGCAGGCCAAGGTGCTGTGGCTGGCACATGTAATCCCAGTGATTTGGGAGGCTGAGGTGGAAGGATTGCTTGAGCCCAGGAGTTTGAGACCCATCCTGGGCAACATAGTGAGACCATCTCCACAAAACAAAAATACATGAAAAAATAATTATCCAGGTGTGGTAGTGTACATCTGTAATCATAGCTACTGGAGACGCTGAGGTGGGAGAATTCCTTGAGTCCAGGAATGAAAGGCTGCAGTGAGCTATGATTCTGCCACTTCACTCCAGCTTGGGCAATAGAGCAAGACCCTGTCTCTTAAAAAGAGAGAGAGAGGCCGGGTGCAGTGGCTCATGCCTGTAATCCCAGCACTTTGAGGGGCTGAGGGGGGTGGATCACTTGAGGTCAGGAGTTTGAGACCAGCCTGGCCAAGATGGTGAAACCCCATCTCCACTAAAAATAGAAGAATTAGCCAGGCGCGGTGGTGCATGCTTGTAATCCCAGCTACTTGGGAGGCTGAGGCAGGAGAATCGCTTGAACTTGGGAGGCAGAGGTTGCAGTGAACTGAGATTGCGCTATTGCACTCCAACCCGGGCGACAGAGTGAGACTCTGTCTCAAAATAAACAAACAAACGAACAAACAAAAATAGAGAGAGAGAGAGACACCAGAGAGTTCTTTCTGTTTCTGTCTCTCTCTTCATGCATGAGAGAAAGGCCACGTGGGGACACATGAGAAGGTAATTGTCTATAGCCTAAGGGGAGAGCCTTCTGCAGACATTGACTTTGCTGGCACCTTGGACTTGAACTTCTCAGCCTCCAAAACTGTGAAAAAATAAATTTATCTTAAGTCACTAAGTCTGTGGCATTTTGTTGTAGCAGCCCAAGCTGATGAATACAGGGTCCAAAGCGTTTCTCCTTTGTCTCTAGGTGGGACCAGCTTTGAGGTATAATTTGTGCCCCAGGGGTCCCTGGCTAGGAGAGTCTGGGTGTGAGACTTTAACTGGCATTGAATCTTTGTTTTGCTTCTTTGTTTTCCCTGTCCTCCTGCTTTCCCCACCACCCCCTTATTGATTACCCTGGGAACACTTCTTCTTTCTTTCTTTCTTTTTTTTTTTTTGAGACCACGTCTCACTCTGGCATCCCACCTGGCTTGGCTGCTTTGGGGGATCGTGGAGTGCCACCTGCCCTCCTGAGTCACAGCCTCTCTGTGGGAACCCAGGAGGCGGAGAACCCAGGCTGGAGTGCAGTGGTGTGATCTTGGCTAACTGCAATCTCCGCCTTATGGGTTCAAGTGATTCTCCTGCCTCAGCCTTCTAAGTAGCTGGGATTACAGGCACCCACCACCACACCGGGCTAATTTTTGTATTTTTAGTAGATACGAGGTTTCGCCATGTTGGCCAGGCTGGTCTTGAACTCCTGACCTCAGGTGATCCGCCCACCTTGGCCTCTCAAAGTGCTAGGATTACAGGCGTGAGCCACCGTGCCCGGCCGGGAACACTTCTTAATAAATTATTTGCACCTAGATCCTTGTCTCAAGGACTGCTTTTGGGAGAATCTGACCTAAGAAAGTCAGTGATGGAGAACTTTGCCAAAGATAACCTCAGTACTGAGCTGAGGACAAAGGAACTGTCGGGACATGCATGCAACTTGCAGAGCCTTCGTAGTTCCTATTAATGGCTGTTCTGCTTCTCTCTGGGTATTAGTTAGACTAAGGAATGCCAGCTGTTGCAATAGTTAAGTCCTGAAATCTAGTGGCTTAGTAAAACAAAGGCTTATTTCTCACTCATGCACAGTCTGAGACAGGTTGGCCAGCCCTCTTCTCCCATCTAGAACATATGGTTTCCAAGGTTATTGGGCAGGGCGAAGAGGGAGAGAGGAGGAATGCCAGTTTTTCACTGCCTCAGTCTGGAAATAGCATGCATCATTTATGCTCACAGCCCATTGGCCAAAACTAATCACGTGATGCTCATCAAAGCACAAGGGATACTGGGAAACGTAGGCAGCACATGGGATATTTGAGGAGCTGCAGTTGTTTTTACAGTGGAGTTGCACCTTCTACAGGGTGTAGGTTAGGAAGGCAGGGACAGAGGCAAAAATTGCACGTGGCCCAAACTGCCTTTGAAGGCAACATTAATACAACAGTAATTCCAACACTTTGGGTGGCTGAGGTGGGAGAATTGCATGAGCCGAGAAGTTCAGGGCCAGCCTACACAACATAGTGAGACCCCGTATGCACAAAAAATAAAAAAAATTAGCCAGGCATAGTAGTGTCTGTCTGTAGTCCCAGCTGCTCGGGAGGCTGAGTTGGGAGGATTGTTTGAGTGTGGGAGGTTGAGGCTGCAGTGAGCTATGATGGCACCACTCCCCTCCAGCCTTGGTGACAGAGTGAGATCATTTCAAAACAAACAAACAAACAGGTGGGGCATGGTGGCTCACATCTGTAATCCCAGCACTTTGTGAGGCTGAGGTGGGTGGATCACTTGAGATCAGGAGTTCGAGACCAGCCTGGCCAACATGGAGAAACCCTGTCTCTACTAAAAATATAAAAAATTAGCTGCATGTGGTGGCATGTACCTGTAATCCCAGCTACTCAGGAGGCTGAGGCAGGAGAATCACTTGAACCCAAGAGGCAGAGGTTGCAGTGAGCCGAGATCGTGCCACTGCACTGCAGCCTGGGTAATAGAGCAAAACTCTGTCTCAAAAACAAACAAACAAACAAACAAGCAAGCAGACAGACAAACAATAAGAATTGTAGACTCTTATATAGTCTTTTATTACAGAGAAATAACAGAAAAATATCTTCCTCTTTTTTTGAATAAAGAGTAATAAATACTTCAACATTTTGAAATTTTGCTAATAAAACACCTAACATTTGAGTGGACTTTTGTGAATTTCAAGGAGAAGGTATATTATTTGGCTTGGATAAGCTGAATCAGATCCCAAAAAGCACTAATCATAAAGTAAAATACTGATTAATTAGACTTCATTAAAATGAAGAATTTTATTCATCAGAGATCCCATGAAGAGAGTGAAAAGTCAAGTCACGAACTGGGAGAAGACATTTGCATGATGTCTTATCTCAAAGGACTCGTATTCGGAATATATCAAGAACTCCCACAAATCAGTAAGTCAGGTGACTGAATAACAAAGTGGGTGAAAGACTTAAACAGGCACTTCACAAAACAAAGATGAAACAGTGAGGCTGGGCACGGTGGCTCACACCTGTAATCCTAGCACTTTGGGAAGTCAAAGCAGGTGATCACTTGAGGTCAGGAGTTCTAGACCAGCGTGGCCAACATGTCAAAACTGTCTCTACGAAAAATACAAAATTTAGCTGGGCGTGGTGGCGCGTGCCTGTAATCCCAGCTACTTGGGAGGCTCAGGCACAAGAATCACGTGAACCCAGGAGACAGAGGTTTTAGTGAGCTGAGATCGTGCCACTGTAATCCAGCCCGGGTGACAAAGCAAGAGTCCACCTCGAAAAAAAAAAAGAAAAAAGAAAAAGCGGCCAGTAGACAATAAGGTACTCAACACCCTTGCAGAGTAGAGAAACACAAATTAACTATATCTCCATCAGAATGGCTAATATTTGAAGGACTGACCAGGCCAGACCCGGTGGCTCATGCCTATAATCCCAGCACTTTGGGAGGCCGAGATGGGAGGATCACCTGAGGTCAGGAGTTCGAGACCAGCCTGACCAAAATGGTGAAACCCTGTCTCTACTAAAAATACAAAAATTAGCCGGCCGTGGTGACTTGCACCTGTAATCCCAGCTACTGGGGAGGCTGAGGCATGAGAATAGCTTGAATCCGGGAGGTGGAGGTTGCAGTGAGCTGAGATTGCACCGTTGCACTCCAGCCTGGGTGACAAGAGTGAGACTCTGTCTCAAAACAAATAAATAAATAAGTAAATAAATAAATAAATAAATAAAAGGACTGACACTAAATACTAAGTGTGGGTGAAGCTGTGGAGTGACGGGAAGGAATGCTCATACATTACTGATAGGAGTGCAAATTAGTACAGCCACTTTGGAAAACTGGAAGGATCCACTAAAGCTAAATATACATTTATCTTACAATCTAGCGATTCTACAGCTAGGTTTATGTCAATAGAAATGGGTGGTTGTATGCACCAAAACACATGTAGAAGAATGTTTATGGCAGGCTTTTTAGCCAAAACTTGAAACTCAAATATCTATCAATAGTAGGATAATAATTTTTTTTGGAAACAGGTTCTCACTCTGTTCCCCAGGCTGGAGTGCAGTGGCACGAACATGGCTCACTGCAGCCTCAACCTCCTGGGCTCAAGCAATCCTCCTGCCTCAGCCGCCCGAGTAGCCGGGACCATAGGCATGTGCCACCACACCCGGCTTTTAGGTGCTTTTCTTTTCTTTTCTTTTCTTTTCTTTTCTTTTCTTTTCT
>NW_016814481.1:215152-218154 GCF_001698545.2 Rhinopithecus bieti | reverse complement strand
TTCCTTTCTTTCTTTCTTTCTTTCTTTCTTTCTTTCTTTCTTTCTTTCTTTCTTTCTTTCTTTCTTTCTTTCTTTCTTTCTTTCCTTCTTTCTTTCTTTTTTGAGACAGAGTTTCACTCTTGTTGCCTGGGCTGGAGTGCAAGGGCACGATCTCGGCTCACTGCAACCTCTGCCTCCTGCGTTCAAGCAATTCTCCTGCCTCAGCTTCCCAAGTAGCTGGGATTACAGGCATGCACCACCACACCTGACTAATTTTGTATTTTTAGTAGAGACAGGGTTTCTCCATGTTGGTCAGGCTGGTCTCAAACTCCCAACCTCAGGTGATCCGCCCGCCTCGGCCTCCCAAAGTGCTGGGATTACAGACATGAGCCACCGTGCCCGGCCCTTTAGGTGCATTTTCGTATGAGATTTTATTTCTTTTGCTGGTGTTGGTTCTGGGTGCAGGTGATGAATGACACTCTTGCATGTGAATGTTGAGTGGTGTGTGGATAATGACTCAGGAGTACAGGCACATGCCACCATGCCAGGCTAATTGCTTTAATTTTTTTTTTTTTTTTTTTTGAGTCAGTCTTGCTCTGTCACTCAGGCTGGAGTGCAGTGGCACAATCTCGATTCTTCTGCCTCAGCCTCCGGAGTAGCTGAGACTATAGATGCACACTACCACGCCGGCTAATTTTTGTATTTTTAGTAGAGATGGGGTTTCCCCATGTTGATCAGGCTGGTCTGGAATTCCTGGCCTCAAGTGACCCGCCTGCCTCAGCCTCCCAAGTGCTGGGATTACAGGCGTGGGCTGCCCGGCCTTAATTTTTTTTTTTTCTTTCAGAGATGGGGTCTTCCTGTGTTGCCTAGGCCTGTCTCAAATTCCTGGCCTCAAGTGATCTTCCTGCCTTGGCCTCCCAAAGTGCTGGGATTATTACAGTTGTTACTATAATAATGCCATGTAACAAACCACCCAAAACTCAGAGGCTTGCTTACTCACAATAAGCCTTTATTCTTATGCTCATGGGTCTAAAGGTCCAGTTTGGCTTAGCCAATCCTCCATTCAAGACTTGGATAAATGACTCTGCCTCAGGCTGTTGGATTGGTTGGGTTCTGTCGGTGCCAAGTCCAAGGCTGCGTTTACTCTGCTCCACGTTTGATAATTCTCAGGATAAGGGTAAGCAATTCCCTGGGGCATGCTCTTCTCCTGGCAGAATACTTGATCGAAAGAGCTCAGCTAAGTCCTGCGGGCACGTTTACATCTGTTGTTCACATCTGCTGACATCCCATATGCCAGAGGAAGTCACATGACCAAGCCCAGCATCAGTGTGGTAAGGAAATGTACCCCACCCACAGTGAGAGGGCACAGTCACGTGCAGAGTGCAGAGGTACTGCATTTCTGAAAATGCAATCCGGCCAGGCTGGTGGCTCACACCTGTAATCTCAGCACTTTGGGAGGCCAAGGCGGGTGGGGATCACTTGAGGTTGGGAGTTCAAGACCAGCCTTGCCAACATGGTGAAACCCCGTCTCTACTAAAAATACAAAAATTAGCCAGGAATGGTGGCGGGTGCCTGTAATCCCAGCTACCCGGGAGGCTGAGGCAGGAGAATCGCTTAAATTCGGGAGGCGGAGGTTACAGTGAGCCGAGATAGTGCCACTGCGCTCCAGCCTGGGCGACAGAGCGAGACTCTGTCTCTGTCTCATAAATACATAAATAAAAATGCAATCCTATCCACCATAGCTCTCATGGTGGTTACGGGAGAGGGGGCGATCCTGTGGGTGGCAGAACTGACAGATGGAGAGAGAGTGTGACTCCTAATATTATCTTTGGCAGCCCTGGATCTAGCCATGTTTGAAGCCAGATTTAGCTTTGGACGTCCCAGAGTCACCAATAAGCTCCCCTGGCACTTTCCTTTTTTTTTTTTTTTTTTTTTTTTTTGAGACAGGGTCTTGTTCTGCAGCCCAGGCTGGAGTGCAGTGGCTTGATCCTAGCCCACTGTAACTTTGAACTCCTGGGCTCCAGCAATCCTCTTGCCTTGAATAGTTAGGACTACGGGCACATGCCACCATACCAGGCTAATTGTTTTAATTTTTTTTTTTTTTGTCACCCAGGCTGGAGTGCAGTGGCACAATCTCAACTCACTGCAACCTCTGCTTCTCAGGCTCAAGCGATTCTTCTGCCTCAGTCTCCGGAGTAGCTGAGGCTACAGGTGTGCACTACCATGCCGACTAATTTTTGTATTTTTAGTAGAGACAGGGTTTCCCCATGTTGGCCAGGATGGTCTCAAATTCCTGGCCTCAAGTGGTCTGCCTGCCTCTGCCTCCCAAGTGCTTAGATTACAGGCATGGGCCACCGCGCCCGGCCTTAATTTTTTTTTTTTTTTGCAGAGACGGGGTCTTTCTGTGTTGCCTAGGGTTGTCTCAAACTCCTGGCTTCAAGTGATCTTCCTGCCTTGGCCTCCCAAACTGCTGGGATTACAGGCATGAACCACCGGAACCAGCCTTTGGTTTACTTTTAGAATGTGATGATTTTTCAGGCTGAAGTTGGGTTTGCAACAAGGAGACATTTCCCAAGTGTTTTGGGTGCTGAAATGGTTTTTTGCTGTTGATTATAATTTCCCTCCAGGCTGAGGGTGCTTCTGTCTTATTGTAGTCGATGTTTCCTGTTGAAACAGCACAGAATGACATGTTGCCTTTCCCAAGCAGCCTCACTGAATGTTATTTTGGGTTACAGAGCCAGAGTAAGAAAAGACAGAGGGTGACACAGCTGTCACAAGGTCTCCAGAAAGTGGCATCATATTTCACAATTTCATGGTAACTGCTCCTTGGAAGTGTGACACCTGCCTAGGAGAAATTCAAAGCTTGAAAGAGAATTTGCCTATTAAGAAAACTGAATATATGAATCCAACTGATTTCCAGCAGGGAACAGTACAGAAAGAGTAAAACACTTTCAGGAAGCTATTATTGGTTGTCATTTAGATATCTGAGATTAGAACTTGGGAATCTGGACAGTTTCTTTTTT
>NW_016814481.1:211360-214984 GCF_001698545.2 Rhinopithecus bieti | reverse complement strand
TTTTTTTTTTTTTTCCCCCCCCGAGACGGAGTCTCGCTCTGCCGCCCAGGCTGGAGTGCAGTGGCCGGATCTCAGCTCACTGCAAGCTCCGCCTCCCGGGTTCACGCCATTCTCCTGTCTCAGCCTCCCGAGTAGCTGGGACTACAGGCGCCCGCCTCGTCGCCCGGCTAGTTTTTTTTTTTGTATTTTTTAGTAGAGACGGGGTTTCACCGTGTTAGCCAGGATGGTCTCGATCTCCTGACCTCATGATCCGCCCGTCTCGGCCTCCCAAAGTGCTGGAATTACAGGCTTGAGCCACCGCGCCCGGCCAGTTTCTTTTTTTTTCTGAGACAGAGTCTTGCTCTGTCACCCAGGCTGGAGTGCAGTGGCACGATCTTGGCTCACTGCAACTGCTGCCTCCCAGGTTCCAGCAGTACTCCTGCCTTAGCCTCCCGAGCAGCTGGGACTACAGGCGTGCACTACCACGCCCAGCTAATTTTTGAATTTTTAATAGAGATGGGGTTTCGCCATGTTGGTCAGGCTGGTCTCGAACTCCTGACCTCAGGTGATCCACCCACCTTGGTCTCCCAAAGTGCTGGAATTACAGGCATGAGCTACCGTGCCCAACCAGTTTCTTTCTTTTTCTTTATATTTTGTTTTGAGGTAGGGTCTCACTCTGTTAGCTAGGCTGGAGTGCAGTGGTACGATCATGGCTCACTGTAGCCTCGACTTCCTGGGCTCAAGTGATCCTCCCACCTCAGCCTCCTAAGTAGCTGAGATTACAGGAGTGCATCATCATGTACAGCTAATTAAAAAAAAATTGGTGAGAAGGGGTCTCACTATGTTGCTCAGGGTTGGACAGTCAGTTTCTAACTCTTAGGGGAGACAAGGGAGTGGACTGGTTTAAGTCCTTGCTCCTCAAATCCATGGCCCAATAGCATCAGCCTCAGCTGGGAGCTTTCCAGAAATGGAGAATTTCAGCCTCTGTCTAGGACCTACTGAATCAGAACCTTTTCCATGGGCTTAAAACTCGGCTTCCAATTCTGTCTGCATTCTTTGTTGGTTTTGGGATGGGGGTGGGGGGTGAAATATTTAACTTCCTCTGAGTCTCAGTTACCTTATTTGTGAAATGGGCATAATAATAGTAACCAGCTCACTGGGTTGTTGTGAAGATTAAATGAACTAGTCTACTGTGTTAGGGCAAAGGTTAAGAAGCTAGAACAAGCCTGGGCGCGGTGGCTCAGGCCTGTAATCCCAGCACTTTGGGAGGCTGAGGCAGGTGGATCACCTGAGGTCAGGAGTTCGAGACCAGCCTGGCCAACGTGGTGAAACCTTGTCTCTACTAAAAATACAACAATTAGCTGAGTGTGGTGGTGCAGGCTTGTAATCTCAGCTACTTGGGAGGCTGAGGCAGGACAATCGCTTGAGCCCGGGAGGCAGAGGTTGCAGTGAGCTGAGATCGCGCCGCTGCACTCCAGCCTGGGCAACAGAGCGAGACTCTGTCTCAAAAACAAACAAACAAACAACAACAACAAAAAAACCCCAAGCAAACAAACAAGCAAAAAAACCCGAAAAGGACTCCCGGATACAGTGGCTTATGGAGGACAGATGATTACTTCTCTTTTCACACAGTATTTGGCCATGAGCCGTCCAGGTTGGCAGGGAGGAGCTGTTTTACACACAGTCATTTGGGGATCCTGCTTCCTCTCATCTTGTTGCTAGGTCGTTACTTAGGGCATTGTCCTCATCTAACAGATTGATGCTATGTCCCAGTACTTGGGCAAGCAACTCATCACTTTGGCTCACGTTTCATTGGCAATAAGAAAGGAGACAGGCAGGACTCATCTCTGGACCAGATTAAAGGCACCAAAAGCACCTCTTTGTTGCCCATCACCATAAGACACCTCCACCAGCACCATGAGAGTTTACCATCGCCATGGCAACACCCCAAACCACCGCCCCTTGCCATAGCAACACCCAAAGTTACCGTCCATTTCCTAGCTATTTCTGAATAATCTGGCTCTTAACTAGCATGTATTAAAAGTGTGTATATGTATGACCACAAATCATTACTACTCTTGGTGCGATGCCTATGGGAAGCAGGAGTAGTCACAGAGCTGCAACACTGCTGCTACTTCAGTAAAGCTGCTTTCTCCAACCACCAGCTCAATCTTGAATTCCTTCTTGAGCAAAGCCAAGAACCTGCCCTGCATCAGCAAGACCTTACTCATCTGGTTACACCCAGACCCAAGAGAGGCTGGGAGACGTAGTTTCCAATCAGGCATCCCTGTGCCTGAAATCGTCCTATAAACTTTATAAAATTAATCAGGGAGAAAGGGAGGGGGAGAAGTGAAAATAAGCCAAGCTTGTAGCACATTAAGTGTTAACCATTAAGTCAGCTTGCTCTCTGGCCTGCTTCCTTATAGCTGTTTGCTTCCTATTGCATCAGAATCATGTAGACCCTGTTACGAGATTATAGTTTCCCTTAACTGCTCTATAGATGTCATCCTAAGCATTGTGAGGCATTAAATTTTCCATTTGAGATGTTCTTTCAGACCCTGCATATTGGTGAAACTACTACCTCTTTTTTTAAAATTTTTTTTGAGATGGAGTTTTGCTCTTGTTGCCCTGGCTGGAGTGCAATGGCATGATCTTGGCTCACCACAACCTCTGCCTCCCGGGTTCAAGCGATTCTCCTGCCTCAGCCTCCTGAGTAGCTGGGACTACAGGTACACACCACCACACCTGGCTAATTTTGTATTTTTAGTAGAGATGGGGTTTTTCCATGTTGGTCAGGCTGGTCTCGAACTCCTGACCTCAGGTGATCCACCTGCCTTGGCCTCCCAAAGTGCTGGGATTACAGGTGTGAGCCACTGCGCCTGGCCAGTGAAACTACTGATGTCAACTTGTCTGAAGGACCCCACAAAGAGCTGACTAACCAAAGAATGGAGTTTCCATATCTTGATGATTTCATCCTCCTTACTCAACCAATCAGACTCCAATTTTTCAGTCCTTGCCCTCCATGATCCTCTTAAAACCCCAGCTCAGAACTCCTTGGGGAGACAGATTTGGGGATTCCTCCTCTCTCCTCACTCAGCTGCCCTGTGATCGTTAAACTCTTTGCTGCAAACCCTGTTGTCTCGATGGATTGGTATGTTACTGCACAGCAGGCATACAAACCTGGTGGGTCTGTAACATGCCCACTCTATGAGTCTCCACTGCTCCTGTGTCAGGTACTTCTCACAGGGGCTGGCTCTGTGAATTTCAGCTTCTATGATGCATCATTTGTACCGTGATATTTCTCAGCCCAGAAGCACTTTCCACCGCTTATCCCGCTGCACAGCTTGTGGACAGGTGTGATATATCACCACATCTGCTATTTGGCTAAAGTGATTATCAGTTCTTTCTAATTACCTGGTCAGGAGGGGAATGGATATCACCGCAGTCGAGACTGGGATTTAGCAGCAGTGGTGTATTTAGATACTTCCCATGTGTGGAAGGCTGATTAGCTCCATTTGCTAAGTAAGTAGCAGCTGCTATTAGTCTTTAATGACCTTAATTCCCAAAGTAGCTTGGTGACAAAAAAAAAAAAAAAAAAAAAAAAAAAAAAAAAACAAGGGAAAAGAAAAAAAAAAGGGGGTTTGG
>NW_016814481.1:206964-211195 GCF_001698545.2 Rhinopithecus bieti | reverse complement strand
AAAAAAAAAAAAAAAAAAAAAACAAAATCTTAGATTTTTTCCTGCCAAGATTCCCAGGAGACAGATGTTTGCTCTCAGCATCTGTATATTAGGGAAAGGAAAGGAATATTCTTTGGCTCCCAAAGATTTCTAGCTGAAGGAGTTAGTAATAGAGACCATATTTGGCAGAAAGATTGGATCCTGAGATTGAAATTGCTCTGACTTCATCCTAAGGGCAAATAGATTATGTTCTCAAAGCATTTACTTTTAGAGATAACTAGAGAGAATTTTTTTTTTTCTCTATTTGGTAAATGGTTTGCCTTCTTTGCACTAAACTAGAAATCAGTCACTTTGCTAGCTTTCTTTTTCATAGTCCTAGAAATGTTCTTTGCATTTCCTCAAATAATTACTTTATAGGTGAATGCAAAGTCACTTTTCTTTTTTTGAGAGATGAGGTCTTGGTCCATTGCCTAGGCTGGAGTGCAGTGACATGATCATAACTCATTGCAGCATCCAACTCCTACACTAAAGTGATCCTCCTGCCTCAGCCTGCTGAGTAGCTAGGACTAACAGGTGCAAGTCACCATGCCCAGCTAATTTTTAAGATTATTTTTAGAGATGGGGTCTTGCTAAGTTGCCCAGGATGGTTTTAAACTCCTGGCCTCAAGTGATCCTCCCACCTCAGCCTCCTGAACAGCTGGGATTACAGGTGCAAAGCACTGCACTGACCAAAATCACTGTTTGAAAATGAATTTTCTTAAGGCTTTGACTAAAGAGTTTTCACACTCTAGTTGTACGACTTACTAGACATATGTCACATTATTTAGTCTATGTCTTTTTCTCATTTACAAAATGGGATTAATAATAGTAACTACCTCAGAGAGTTGAGGATTAAAGGAGTTGATACAAATGCTTAGAATAGTGCCCGGTACATTGTACATAAGTGGTAGCTATTATTACTATTTCTTAAAAATAATTGTGGGTTAACTGTAGCATCCTCTTTTTGATCTCCTGTCCCTTCATGGCAGACATTGTCATCTGTCCCAGAAATCCCTCTCCGCTTCCTACTTTTGGGAATAGAACTCCCTTGAGTAGCAGCAGGGCCCATGGTTGCCCAGTTAGAGACTACATTTCCCAGCTTCTCTTGCAGCTATATAAGGCCATGTGAACAAGGTCCCAGCAATAGAGTATGAGTGGAAAAACAATGTAACTTCTGTGTTGCTTCCTTACAAAGAAATGCTTGCTGTCTACTTTTTCTCTTTACCCCTTTCATGATGACTCGAATAAGGACACTGTGGTGAGCCAGGTTGGCATATGGATGAAGACATATCCTGGAGATAATGGATCAGCAAGATAGAAAGAACTGGGTTTCTGGGTGACTTTGTGCAGTGGAGCCCCCTGCTTGTGTCAGACCATCTGCCTCCTTCTGGATTCTTAGGTGAGAGAGATTATTAAACTTGTTTCTTATTTCAGCCATTGTTTTCTTGAATCTCTTGTTTAGTTTTTTTTTTTTTTTGAGACAGGGTCTGGCTCTGTTGCCCAGGCTGAAGTGCAGTTGTACAGTCATGGCCCACTGTAGCGTCTACCTCTTGGGCTCAAGTGATCCTCCCACCTCAGCCTTCTGAGTAGCTGGAACTACAGGAATGCACCACTGCACCCAGCTTCTTCAATATCTTGACGTCTTTGCTTCAGAATTTCATTTATATGCTAATACATTCACTTACTATCTGGGCAATAGAGTGTATCTGAGACAAATGGATTCAGTGCTTAACGTGAGCCAAAGTTTGTCAACAAAATTTAGAATTTATTGGTCAGTTAGTCGACCCTAAAAGCAAAAAATCCAGTCCCAATTAGACTGAATACAAATGGGGTCACATTAACATTAATGCCTGAATTTCAATAACTCATTATTTTCCACATGGAGGACCTCAGCATCTCCTCTCTACAAGCTTCTCACACTAGGTTGCAGGGTTCTCGGGGGGATATTTCATTTGTGTCCAGGAAAAACTTTACTCATAACAGATTTGCTGCTCTTAAAGTCCCAATGGCAAGACTGGGCATGGTGACTCACGCCTGTAAACCCAGCACATTGGGAGGCCGAGGCGGGCAAATCACTTGAGGTCAGGAGTTGGAGATCAGCCCGGCCAACATGGTGAAACCCTGTCTCTACTAAAAATACAAAAATTAGCCAGGCATGATTGCAGGTGCCTGTAATCCCAGTTACTCGGGAGGCTGAGTGGGGAGAATCACTTGAACCTGTGAGGCGGAGGTTGCAGTGAGCTGAGATCATGCCATTGTAGTCCAGCCTGGGTGACAAAGCAAGACTCCATCTCAAAAAACAAACAAACAAACACAAACAAACAAACAAAACCCAAAAAAACAAAAATTAATCCGGCATGGTGGCAGGCACCTGTAATCCCACTACTGGGGAGGCTGAGGCAGGAGAATCGCTTGAACCTGTGAGGCGGAGGCTGCAGTGAGCTGAGATCGTGCCATTGTAGTCCAGCCTGGGTGACAAAGCAAGACTGCATCTCAAAAAACAAACAAACAAAACCCAAAAAAACAAAAATTAACCTGGATGGTGGTAGGCACCTGTAATCCCACTACTGGGGAGGCTGAGGCAGGAGAATCACTTGAACCTGGGAGGCGGAGATTGCAGTGAGCCGAGATTGTGCCACCGCACTCCAGCCTGGGTGACACAGTGAGATCCTGTCTCAAAAAATAAATACATTAAAAAAAAAAAAAGTCCCAACGGCAGTCTCCTTGCTATCATCTCTGCTTCTAGTGCTTTCCATGAGTGACCTGCTTTTTTGGATGCCAGAGCCCAGTGGTCCTCACTGGTGACCTTCCTCATCCCTCATGGCACCAAAGCTGTCAAGGGTCTTGAAGGGAGAATGGCTTTTGTTCCAATTATGTCAAGGTATCATTCCAATGCCTCCCATCTGCCACTATTACTGATGGAAAGTCAGCTGGGTTGAAATGGCCAGGCTTTGTAGATGATGTAAACTTTCTTCCTGGCTGCTGTTTAGATCTTCTCTCTATCTTTGGTGTTTCGTTTCACCAAGATGGGCCTAGGCATATATTTCTTTTTATTTATCCTGGTTGGATCTTCAATCTGTTCATCTTCAGTCTGTGGACTTCAGTTTGTCATCAATTTTAGAAAATGTGCAGGTCTTACCTCTTTAAATCTTGTCTCGCCTCCATTTTCTCTATTTGATCCTTTGGGATGTTTGATTAGGTGCATCTTTAATTTAATTTTTTTTTTTTTTGATAGAGTCTCGCTCTGTTACCCAGGCTGGAGCGCAGCGGCATGCTCTAGGCTCACTGTAATCTCTGCCTCCTGGGTTTAAGTGATTCTCCTGCTTCAGCCTCCTTAGTAGCTGAGATTATGGGCATGTGCCACCACGCCCAGTTAATTTTTGTATTTTTAGTAGAGACAGGGGTTTCGCCATGTTGGCCAGGCTGGTCTCTAACTCCTGGACTCATGTGATCTACCCACCTCAGCCTGCTTTCCAGAGTGCTGGCATTACAGGTGTGAGCCACCATACCCAGCCAAATTTAATACTCTTATCCTTCATCTCTCTTACTGTTTCATATTTTATTTTATTTTTTATTTTTATTTACTTATTTCTTTTTTTGAGACAGGGTCTCATGCTGTTACCCAGGCTGGAGTGCAGTGGTGCGATCACGGCCCACTGCAGCCTTGACCTCCTGGGCTCAAGTAATCCTCCTGCCTCAGCCTCCTGTGTAACTGAGACCATAGGTGCATGCAACCATGCCCAACCTTTTTTTTTTTTTTTAGTTTTTGTAGAAATGAGGTCTTACTTTTTTGCCCAGGCTGGTCTCAAACTCCTGGGCTCAAGCAGTCCTCCTGTCTCAGCCTCCCAAAGTGCTGAGATTATAGGCGTGGGCCACTACGCCCAGCCTGTTTCGTATTTTAGATCTCTTGTCTCTTTGTGTTACATTCGAGGTTATTTCTTCAGCTACATCTTTGAGTTCATTCATTTCCTCTTGGGTTGTGTTTAAGCTGATTTTTGTCAGTCGAGTTTTGATTTCAGTGATTATATTTTTCGTTTGTATAAGTTATATTGAAAAGCATCTATTTGTTCCCCAAAGTGTCTTTTTGTTTGATCACCTTTATGACTGCATCTTTCATTTCTTTCTTTCTTTCCTTTTTTTTTCCTTTTTCTTTTTTGAGACAGAGTCTCGCTCTGTTGCCCAGGCTGAAGTGCAGTGGCATGATCTCAGCTCA